>NC_051440.1:10568540-10591852 GCF_001649575.2 Kryptolebias marmoratus | reverse complement strand
CCCCCCCCCCCCCCTTCTCCTCTCATCACCCCTGTATTCTGGAGGAGAAACCACAGACTTCCTTCCTGCTCCTTCAGTTTGTTTTTCCACAGCGCTAATACGCGTCCATTTACCATTTCAGCATGTTCCGCGTTACCAGAAACTGCTCCAAGCAACTTTCCTAACCTATTTGTTTATATACATTTTAAAAAAGACAACATTATTTTCACTGACTTTACTCATTTCTTCTCTCCCCCCCACCACCATCATCTTTTGGACCTGTCGTCCCTCCCAGACTCCCTCGGGTTTGCTGCTGGCTCACAGCCCGCTGCTGTCGGGGATCCACTTCTGGAGCAGCCTGAGCCCCGTCGCCCCGCTCAGCCCCGCCCGGCTGCAGGGCCACGGCTCGCTCTTCCAGGTAAGAAGGTGTGTGTGAGAGAGATGCAAAGCGGAAGAGAGAGAGGGAGAAAGACTCAAAAGAATAGCAGAAGAGAGGAACAGACGGTGCATTCAAGGGTTCGTTGTTTACTGGAAGTGCTCTGAAGCGGAGGAGGAAGTTGTGAGGCCGGCCTGGTAAAACGTGCTCTGCGGCTGCTGCAAAAAAAGTCCTCACTCCGACAAATGCTTAACGTGCTTTTATTTAAGATGTGAGGGGAAAAGAGTAAAAAGACGGAGCGCCTTTTCTAAAACCTCAACATCTATTAAAAGTTTCGGCTTTTTCAGACTCGATTTAATCGTTGGTCAGGTTTTTTTTTTGGCATAACAGGAAGCTTCATAAAAAGTGGTGGGTTTTTTTTTTTTGGTTATCTGCAAAGCGGCAGCCACCAACGGTTGTGAAACAAGTTGGGACTCTGTGAGCAGGTCCTGCAGAGGTGTCCTGTTTCAGCTCTCGTGAGAGGGAGAGGAAATCCTGTGAATACTTCCTGTTTGAGCCCGGGGGAGCCGGTCTGAACAGGGCGGACTGGTTTGAGAGCTGCTCCTCGCTTCTGAAAGCACACAGACGCACAGCGCCGGGCTCTTTGATCGCAAACACTGCTGCCGAGTCGTAGGTAGAGATGAGAAGGAAGGAAGAGGCACAATGAATTTTTTTTTTGTTGGGGGGGAGGGGGGGATATAACCCAAAATAAAAAAACAGGAAACTGGAGCAGTGACAATGCTGCAGTTCCTCACCGGAAAGCTAACGCTCAGCCCGTCTCTCTCTCTCTTCATTTGCAGTTCCCCAGCCTAATCAACGGACACATGCCTGTCCCCCTCCCAAACCTGGAAGGAACACCCTCCTCCCTGCTCCTGTCCCCCAACACCCACAAGTCCTGATCCTGGGTCTGTGAGAGAACCTCAACAAAGGGTCGTCCATCTCCAGAAGAAAGTTTCTCACCCATCATCCTCATCAGCAGACGGGCTCACCTTGTTGAATCAAAAGAAAAAAGGAAGAAAAAAAAGAGAGAGACCTGATCTCACCTTTTTTTTTTTTTTTTTTTTTTTGCACTTGAGTTGCTCTGAATTCAAAGCACTTGGTTAAAAAGAAAAAAAAAAAAAAAGCCATACGGCACGATGTCTGAGAGACACGTGTGACGACAGCCAGACAGCACATTTCCACACGGACACGCTCACCGCGCATCGAAAGTTCAGGTGTTTGAAAGAAAGTGGGGTTCTGCTGAACGGCTACGAGCATTTAGTGTCTTACCTGTTGTAGATGAACTCGGCTTGGAGAAAGTTGGGAGTTCCCTGGGACCTCGCTTCTGTTTCCACAGAAAAAGGCCGAACTGGGAGAGAAGGGAGTACTTTCAGGACCGGAAATGCAGTTTCTCCAAAAAAGATATCCTTGTAAACACAGAAAACGAGCCGACACGCTGTAGTAACTCTGCCACGGCTGTATGTGGTGCTGTAGCACCACTGCAGAAACCAGAGAACGAGCTGTGGAGTTCGTGCACGAAGGTTCGGCTCCGGGTGCAAATCGTAAACAGAAAAGGAAGAGGACGCTCTCCGGTCGTTGCTTAGATCAGAGGTGAGGCATCACCGCACAGACATGCATGCAGGGGTGGCGTTTCAGGATCTGTTCACTCCAGAACCCGCTGACAACGGGATGAAAGCACTAAACACTTCGGATTAGTTGATTTCCTACAAGTGTTCGTTAAAAATGCGCGTGCGTAAGAGCTGAGGGCTTAAATACAAACATGCTCGCTCACGCTTCCTGTAACGTAAATCTTGCAACCCTTACCTGTCCGCCAGCTGAGGTCCACGATGACGAGCAGCAACTTTGCATTTGGTTTTTTAAAAAAAATTACAACTCTGACTGAACTGACGAGCTAACAGCTAGTCGGAGCTGGACCAAAGTGGACCGCTTTCAGTCGCAACATGACTCAGATCTCAAAGATTTCACAGCAGTTTAATTTTTTTGAGGCGTGACATTGATGCTAATTTCACATTACATGATTCTCCTGGCCCTCCTGCTATAAGTGCCCCAGGCAGGAAGTGCTACAGCTGCTGCTACCGCTATCGTCGCCTACAAATAACCACGCGATTCAAAGTAAATAACTGTAACGTAAAATTGAAGCCGATGTAAAGATTTACTTGAGTGGGGGGGGGGGTTGAAGTTATTTAGGACGGCAGCAGTCCCTGTTGGTCTGACTAGCCGTTAGCTCATCAGTCCATTCAGAATTCAACTATTTCTCCAAGCTGAGGTCGTTCAGAGAGCCGTCTCCAACAGGTAAGATAACTGTTCACACATGAGCCCCATGTCAACAGAACCTGAACCGTCGCTTTAAGTCGTCTGATTCTATGCAGTTTTGTCATTTTATTCGTGTAAAATCCTGTTTTTATCCTCTTTTAAGGTGATCACAGAGCAAAACGGCTCGTGGTTTTTGTATGTAGTGTATTCACAGATAGTACCAGCTGTGCCTTATTGTCCTATTTTTTTACTTTATTACTTTAAATGAAGACGAGATTTCAAATCAATTAAAAACCTTTTTTTTTTCAGTTCTTATCTACTTTTTTTTTTATACTGGACTTGACATACAGTTTGTATCCTGTATGGGTGTTTTGTATTGTGTAAAAAAAAAAAAGAAAAAAGAAACTGTCATTTTCAATAAAAAGAGCATTGAATGCTTGAACACAAAGTCATATCAACGTAATGAAGACAAAGCCATTTTTGGTTTAAACTTTTAAATTTAATCATCTTTACTCTGAAAAAAAAAACCAACCTCAAAACATGAGGGGGGCGTTCGCAACAAAAATCCCACACCAAGAAGTATTCACAAAGAGTATGATACAAAAAAAACATGTTAACACTGTTAAATAAACCGTGACTCAGATCCGACTCAGTTGGGGCGGGGCTGGAGGGGTTAAAGGTCAATTTAACAGTTGATTGAAGCAGGACTGGCAGACTGGAGGAATATCTGCGACACACAAAGGCAGCGGTGAGGATCTGACAGCGGGAGCTCACACGCTACACGTCTGGGGTTATAAAGGTAACAATGAGGCGTGGTCACCCTTCCAGGAACGCCAGAATTATTATTTATTAATATTAACCAAGTTTAGTCTGATCTGCTTGTTAGTCGTGACATCCTGGAATGATGCGCCAACCTGTTTGAGTGTCAGGATGAGAAGTAATCAGGGTTTGTTTTTTTTGTGTTTTTATTTTAATGACAAAGCCGGCCTCGAACCCCCGACCCCTACCCCAACTGCGGAGTACTCGGTCACAAATGATCTGCGAGACATAAAACGAGACGCCGACCACCTCCGAACTGCTACAGAAACGTCCCTCGGCCTGCGCGCCGACGCACGCCGAGGGACGTCCAGGTGGAGGTGAAAGTCAGCGACATAAAAAAAGGAGGAAGGGGGGGAAACAAAAAAACATCACTTCAAAAACAAAAACATCTTAAAAATCTATACACATGGCATGTATTCGTTAAAGTGACTGAGCCAGTTAGAATTCTAGACAGTAGTTGGGTTTTAGCAGCAAATTCGTTTCTCAATAAATATAGATGTACAGAATATAAATGTCTCTTATCGGAGCCGAGCTGGGCCGGGCCGGGCTCGCGGACAGAACCCGGCAGGAGAGAGAGAGGAAGGGTCGCACTGAGGACGCGTTTCCCCGGGAGGAGGAGTGACGACGAAGACGACGACGACGTTCATCTCTGGGTAATGATCCGTCTGCAGGACTGCTGGGACATCCTTCCACAACAAATCAAATTAAAAAAAAAAAAAAAAAGTCCAGTCCAGAAATTTTAAAACAGCATGCTTTGTCTTCTGCTTTTTCCATTGCCTGGTGAAAAACAGAAAAAATATATATATTTAAGCTGCATTTTTGTAATTTAAGACTAATATACCATTAGAGTAAACAGGAAGTACAACCAAACTATCAGGAAGGTTTGCTTTGTTCTGTCTTGAATTTCATAACTTGCTTTACAAAAAACAGCAAGTTTTTGCAGACACTGAGCTCAGCTGTGGTGTGGTCGTAGCTGAGAGTCATCATGAATTCCTTTCTTGAGCTTCACCAGACGGCCAAACACGCCAAAACCATCCCAGGAGCCGTTTTTTTGGCGTTACATGCAGGTCGAAACGGATGAGAAAGAAAGAATACAGAAAACTAGCCTCCCCCACTCTTCGTCCCTCACCTGATTCGGGGTACGAGGAGTTCCGGTAGCCGGGGTCTTTCTGCATCTGCATCTCCTTCAGTGTAAATATGGACATGTCTGCAAAAGAGAAAACCTGTGAGTTGGACAGAAGTCACCTGACGAGGGACTTGGATCGGGGAGGCGGGAGCCGATCCTCCCCGCAGGGCGTTTGCACAGACGCCCTTCAGGTCGGGCTGCATTACAGCGCCACAAAGAGATTACTCACTCTCTGGCAGCGTGTGCAGCCGCGGCCCCAGGCTCCTGAAGTACGGATGCCTCATTGCCTCATCAGCAGAAATCCTCTTCTTCGACTCGTACTGAAAGCCGGGACAAACAGGAGTTAGAAATAGAAGCTCGCAGCTGTTACGGATTAACTAGAAATGAGTCAGGGGTCCACCACAGCGTCCCGCTTTTTTGTTTTTTTCCCCCCACAAAAAATTAAAACGGCATCGTGAGAAGTCACCGATTTCTGATTTCTGTCATCACATTTGGTTTGGAAAAAAACAAACAAATAAAAAAATAAAAGCTTACTTTCAGGAACGACCCGAGCAGCGAGATTCCATCGTTGTCCAGCCTGCGTGGAGGAGGGAGAGGAGGGAGAGCGGGGTCAGTAAGGTGGGAGAGGGAGCTGCGGGAGCTGAACCGCCGCTACCAGCAGCAGTACAACGACTGAAGACATCTGCAGCAGATTGAGTGGGGGGGGGGGACGGGGGGTGACTCACCGATGCTGGCGGGTGTAAGGAAGGAAACCGAGCCAAACGCACTCAACTATTCCACAGGATTTCCTTACAGGAAGTGACAACGAGTGCACACTCCTAACTACACGGCTCAACTAAGGTCTAGAAGCTGAACACACGAGCTTCCTGGGTTTAATACCTGACTCACAGGGGGAATATTTGCTCGCTCTCTTCTCCAGGGATTAGTGAACTAACAAGAAAGGCGAGCGGGTTGTTAGCTAAAGTAAAGGGGTGTAAAACTTTTTAAAAAAACAAGTAGAAGTCTCCCGTCTTACCTGGGCGCATGGTTAATGAGAGACTGTGCTTTGTACTTGGGGAACTTGTAGGACTTGAACTCATCGATGGAGGATATTCCCGGCCAGTTGTCCTCGGTGGGAGTGCCTGTGGAGAGACATTCAGTGAACTCGTTTTAGAATCGGGCTTCATCGCGCCAGGTGGAGGGGGGGGGGCAACATGCCGGCTTTAATGTGATTACAGGCTCGTGTTAAAAGGTTAGAGCGGGTTCCCCTGGTCAGCAGGGGGCAGCACTGACCTAACAGCCTGAAGATGAGGTGCAGCTCGTCCTCCACCGTGGAGCCGGGGAACAGGGGCCTGCCGGCAGCCATCTCAAAGAATATACAGCCAACACCCCTGGGAGGATTCAAGACAGGAGGAGGGGGGGTCATGAAGAGATCAGTGACATTAATCATGTGCCATTCAAACCCATAGTGTCAAATCTGGATTTTTTGGGGGTTGTTTTATCGCCTTGTGCCTCCAGGGTGTAAACATACGGACGCCAGCCGTCGGTCGCCCACTCACCACATGTCTATCTGCGTGGAGTACTCGGAGGAGCCCAGCAGCACGTCGGGGGGCCGGTACCAAAGCGTTACCACCTCGTTAGAGTAGGTCTTCGTCGGCACCGACTTGGCCCTCGCCAGGCCTGTGGAGCAGAAACGCAGGCGGGTCAGGAGGATCCGACGGACTTGTTGAAGACGAGTCGAAATTGCAAGTTTTCAATCTCTACAATGTTTGTGTTTATCACGCAGCGTTAGTGAAATATTTGCCTTTTGAAACAAAAACGTAAATAAAAGATGATCCAAACCCCTTTCCTCCATCCTCTGTGCCACGAGGTGCTAACTACTGATAACTGTCACTTCAAAACTGACCAAAGGTGACATGGAAAATCTCTGAATTGGATTTTTTTTTTTTACCAAAGTCAGCGAGTTTGAGTTCCCCTCTGTCGTTGATGAGCAGGTTTTGGGGCTTCAGGTCTCTGTGGAGAACTTTCCGCCTGTGACAGTAGGCCAAGCCTCGCAGGATCTGGAACAAAAACAGCTAAAAGGGAAAAAAATAATATATTATTTATCAGATTAACAAAAAGACTAAATTAAATGCACAGCAGAGCATCTAAATAAATTTAAACTCCTCTTCAAAAAACTTCTGAAAGCAACTCTGGTTCAGGTGCTGTGTTCGGCCACCAGGGGGCAGACTAACAGTGGTTCTGGCCCCAGCAGCAGCAGCAGCAGCAGCCGAGGAGTCGGCTGGGCCAGCAGGCCGTCTGAAGGCTCACCTTGACGTTGTGCATGCTCAGGATGTTCCCGCAGTCGTCCATGTACTGCTTCAGGTCTTTGTCCTGGAAAAAAAGGAGGTCATGAGAAAGAGCCACGGGAGCTGCAGCGTTTGGTAAACAACTCCGACTCGGCAGAAGGTCATGAATAACAATAACAACAACAACAATAATGATGTGAACCAAGGTGACCGCGGAGGTTCAGCCAGCCTCACCAGGTATTCAAAAACCAGTGTGAGCGACTTGTCTGTGTGAACGATGTCGTGCAGCGTCACGATGTTGGCGTGTTTCAGGTCCTTCAGTAAAGACACTGGAAAGAAAAAGGAAAAACAGGAAATAAAATAAATAACTCTGTTAGTTTTACAGACACTGAGCTAAGATTAGATGTGGTAAACACTGATCCCCAACATGTTCTGAGCAACATCAGATTTTGGTTAGAAATGTGACTTTAACTACGTGGAGTCAACTTTGTCCGTCTGTTAGCAAAATATCTCATGACCCACCAGGCTGATTTTAACAAAACAGTCAGGATACAATCCCTGGATGTACATTTACAGCTGATTAACGTTTGGAGTAAAACCAACCCAAGAAGGCTGCCACAGCCAACGGATTTTAACAAACACAAAAAGGGCTATAATTCAGCCAGTTTGACAGAAAGTGTGCTAAAACTCAGTGTGGTAGTAGATTAGAGTTGTTTACAGCACATACTCTGAGCGAGACGTTTCAGTGTGCTGCATGGGATCGACCACAGCTGCTCTGACTTCATCGTTCCTCAGCACACTCTAAAACTCATGGAGGCTGGTGGAGGATAGGCATTCCTAAAAGGTTTTTACTTTAAAGCGAGTTCAGCTGCTCGCTTGGTCAAAATTAAGCTATTTCTCCAAACTGAAGCTGTTCAAAGAGCCATCTATGACAGGTAAGATATTAACCTTTCCACAGAGCCTCCCCTCCATCTGCACACAGACGAGCCCCTGACCGGGACTTCACCTGAGCCGGCTCCGAACACTCCTACCTTCTCGGATGGCCGTGCACGGCGCCCCCTCCTCGTGCTCGAGCCTGATCTCCTTCAGCGCCACCAGGTTCTCCGTCAGCTTGCTCCTCCCCTTGTAGACCGTCGCGTACGTGCCCTGGAGAGGGGGGGAGGGAAAGGAAATGAAAAACGAGACGGGGGAGCAAAGCGGCACGATCTGGTCGTCAGGGGTTCTAGGTAAGCCGCCGTGAGAGCAGGAAGTGAGGTGACGAAGATGAGGTCATAAATCCCACATACCTCCCCGAGTTTGTCCAGTTTGACGTATGTCTCCAGCTTCCCGAATCCAATCTCTGACTGGAGGAAACAGAAAGGAACAAACATTAACGTTTGTTTTAAATAAACAGTTACAAGAAGGGGAGGGGGGAGAGAACCGCCGAACTACAATCACACCTGACGCCGGGACTAACACCTGTAGGCTCCTGGCTCGAGAGGCGAGTTCAAACCAAACTGAGTGCATCAAATAAACAGCAGGGTTTTATTGTAGCGCTGAGTCTGGAGCCAAATGTTCTGGGTTCAGCTTCTCAAATGTGTGGATTTGAAGCCTTTGTTTCGCTGCAAAAGTAAAAACAAACGACCGCTCCTTTCCTTTTTACCAATTATCGCTCGATTAACTAAGAAATCTCATCTCAAACTGAATAAAACGCCTATAACCTGCAGGTGTTGGGTGCTTCGGAAGTTAAAAACACGGGGCTCCTGCTGAGCTGAAAGGTCAGAGGTCAAACATTCGGCAGGGGTTACAGGGACAACCCTGCAGGGCAGCGGGTGTGCAGAGCGTTGGTTGGTCCTTCTGGTCTGCTTTTGACAGATGCAGATTCAGAGTTAAAAAAAAAAAAAACACGAGCCAACTTCAGAAGCTGGGCCGCAGCGAGCAGAGAGGATGAGCTCAGACGAGGTGTGAGCTCTCACTTCTGCTTCCTGGTAAAAAACAAAACAAACATGCCTCTAACGGCCTCCCTGTGACCCCCCCACCACCACCTGCCCGCTCGCTTCGTTTAACTTTCACTTCTGCTCGCAGACGTGCTCCCTCTGTGAACACCGTATCCACAGAAAACACTCCTCCGGTGCCGTTACGCAACATTACAGAGGTTCAGATGAATCTGTCCAGGAACGCTTCAGGTCTAAATATTTAAAAACCTGCGTCTCGTCTAAATATTTGTGTTTTGCTGACGGATCCAACCGGAGGTAAGAACGGCGGAGGTAAGAACGCCTCACCCCTGTGTTCCTGATGGTATCCCGTCAGACGCTCAGGACGCAGTTTCTCAACTTCTGCCAATAATAACCGGTTTGAGTTCCTCTCTGACAAACGGCTGGAGGTAAAGGTTGTCAGGCGAGTCGGGTCAAAGGGGGGGATTTGTTTTTAAAACCTCCTCGGGCGTGTGACGTCCCTAATAACACCGGGAGTCGGGGGATGTCGTCTGTTCAGACGCGGTTCTCAGAAGAAAAAAAACACCCGTCTGAACCGAACGCGGCGCCCGGCGTTCACCGGTCGTCTTTAACGTCCTCTCAGAAAGTTTAACCCGCGCCGAGGAGCGAGCGGCGTTTGCTTTGGCTGTGGTCCGGAGGGGCTGACGTCACACAGATTCCTGCACTCCGAGACCTCAAAGAAAACTTTTAGAAACCAGTTTTTACTTTTGTTTCGTGTCCGTGCTGAACTGGACCTGGTTGCGAATCTGAAAACGGGTTGCATGTAAGTGCGTATAAATGGGACCGGGTTGCTTTTTCTTGGGAGTTGACTCTGTGGAAATAAACTGAAATGAATCAAAAGTAGAAAATAATGAAGACCCTGTTCTTCCATGTTTTCCTAACAGCTAATAACTCCTATAATCTGACATTTCTGTCCGTCTGATCGCTCACCAGCGAGGCTCTGCGGGAGCGTCGGCTCAGCGGCTGGTCGAAGGGCGGGCTGCTCAGCTGCAGCTTCTGCAGGTAGCCATCGGGTATCCGGATGTCGGCCGGCAGGGACAGCCGCTTGTTCAAGTCCTGCAGGCAGAGCACAGAAACACACCAGTGAAGACCTGACACCTGTTTGAAGAAACTGAAAACTCCGACTCAACATCAGTGTTTAGTGAGTTCATATACGAGCACGAAGGTTGTGTATCTTTAGCTAAAACAAAGATTTGTTGAAGAATTTGGGGGTTTAAAAGCACTACGCAGTAATCTGTTTGACTCGTTACATGAACCATGTGGATAGTTCCCATCATGCACTTCCTCGGTTTGTTAGATCACTTTTAATCCAGCGGCTCACTGCTTTGACTCGACCCCCGCCTCGTCCTGAGGTACGTTTGAACGTTCACACCCTTCTCTTCTCAACCAGCTCACACAAATGAGCCAAATAGACCCTTTTTCCCCCCACACTTCAGCCCGTGGAGCCTCCCGAGCGTCGCCGCGGTGACTCAGCTTTTTTTTTTTTTTTTTACAGCCAGTGACGCTCAGACATTCAGCTTGAGTTACGAGAAGTAGAAAGCAGAAGGAGCTGATGCACGGCCAAGCAATGTCACCGGACCGGTTTTCTATGGTTGCGTGGAGAGCCGCCGCCGCCACCGCCGCTGTCAGGAACAGCCTCGCTCCGAGCGCAAATATTTGATTGGATTATGCAACGGTTCGCACGCCATTATTAAAACTGCGTCTGGTGACACACGGGCAAATCTCATGAACCACTGGGAACATCCAAAGAGCGCATCTACAACTGATTCACTTAAACCCAGTTTAAAATGGCCGCAGCAGCCAACTAACCCTAAAAACACAGAAAAATGGTTAAAATTTAGTTAATTTTACAGATATTAGTTTAAGATTTGGTGTGGTAGTAGCTAAAAGTCATTCATAGCACATAAACAAAATGCCACTCATTGTGTGAGATATTGTTGGAGTCAACCCCGTTTGTCTGTTAGCAAAATATCTCATGACCCGTTAGACAGATTTTAGCAAAACTCTCAGAAAGTAACCACAGGATGTGCCTCTACGACTGACTATCTGTTGGAGTCAACCCAATTGGAGACGGCTGCTTTTTAACATCTCTTTAATCTCCTAATTTTGAATCTGCAGTCACATAAATACCAGACGCTCGGTTTAGTCCCGGTCTGCTCGGATGTTTGTTCGTTTGAGGAACATTAATTCCAGCTCGGCCGCCCCGTCGGTTCTGTTCACACAGCCAGAACTGGAGATTGAGTGATGCCACCCCGTCACCTGACCTTTGCACCCCCCCACCACCCCCCCAGCCCACCGTCCTGCCGTCCAATCGACTCGGTCTAATCCGTTACAACAGGAGCCCATCTGGACCGTATTACATTAATCCCTGTGATGTAATCCCCAAAACAGCCCCTGCTTCCTCTGCGCAGCAAGACAAACCCGGTCTACCGCCCGACCACAGGGAGGGACGTTATCACTCCCCTCCTGCTACTTCTCTTCTTCTACTGTCCCTTCGTTGAGCGATCTGCGGGCACAGAATCACCGAGCCTCGCGGTGATTCACTTCGTCGACGTGCCCGGGGTTAATCCCGCCGCTCGAAGCAAACATTACGTCTGCTTGGCCTGAGAGACTAACCCGGGGTGATTTCTGCTTCTGTCCAAATTGCAATCATCCTAATCTGATTGTGAAACAGTCACAGGAAGCGTGAGGTGTGCTTCTTGCACACGCGGTTCGCAGCGAGAGGTGATGCGTCACGTCTGTGTGTGGGCAGACCAGAAAGAGAACAATGCCTAGCTGCTTTTTATGTTTTGGGGTTTTTTTTTTTCTTCGTGCAATCTCTGCACGCTTGGCTCGTCTTTGCAGATGCAGCTATCTGCTCGTAAATCCCCGGCAGCAACAGCCGAGGAGCAGAGCGAGAACCGCCGCTCTTCGGAAAACTCATTTAGCGTCTGTTCACGGCTAAAACGGCAAACATTTTTACGGTAAAAACAAAAAGTATACAGCCGTTTTACTGGTTTTGTGTAGCCGCGCGTTACAACTGACACAAGTCGTTTTCTTCAGCACAAAAGGGGACATGCAGTTGTCCTGACTCCTGATTTATGCCGAACGTTCATCCCTTAAATCCCATTAGCTGCAGTTAGTCCATTAAGACTTCAGACTCCCACACACACTCTCACACACACAGGTGCACTTCAGCTTTTAATGGTCCGAGATGGACTGAAGGCTGCAACTGTGGTTAAAATGTGAAGCTGCGAGAGAAACATAATGGCATATAATGCTGAAAGTCCTCAAATACCACGTTAATTGTGATGAAAGCTCCCCATCTGCTCTTAATGCTTCTGAAAACCCAGCCAAACACAAGAAAGGGACAAAATACAGCCGACAAGTCCACCCATTCCTGTTTTGTTGCCTTGTTAAATGAAACCTGTTCATCTGTTCAGGATCACTACAGTAAACTAAGTTAAACTCTCCGCTGGAGGTGGGAAGAGACGCCTGCACACGAGTGCTGAAATCCCCAGAAGAAGAGATTCATTCAACTATTAATTAACAATCTGTGCAAAGTGACGCCTTCAGTTTTGTAACCCGGAAGGTTCCAACACCATCCATCATGTGCCAGGCGGGTCATGGAGGCAGCAGCTTGAGCAGAAGCCCAGATATCTCTCTCCAGGAGGATTCAAGGAGTTCCCAGGCCAGCAGAGAGACATAGTCTCTCCAGCGAGTCCTGGGTTTTCCCCGGGGTCTCCTCCCATCCAGGGGTCATCCTTATCAGATGTCTGAACCACCTCAGCTGGTTCCTCTTGATGTGGAGGAGCAGCGGCTCGACTCTGAGTCCCTCACAGATAACCAAACTTCTCACCCTGTCTCTAAGGGAGAGCCCAGCTACCCTGCAGAGAAAACTCATTTCAGCCACTTGTGTCCAAGATCTCATTCTTTCAGTCACAACCCAAAGTTCATGACCACAGGTGAGGGTAGGAACGTAGACCAGCAGGTGAACAGCTCCCTCTTCACTACAACAGACCGGCACAGAGCATCCAGTGCTGCAGAAGCTGCACCGCTCCGTCTGTCGATCTCAAGTTCCGTTCTTCCCTCACTCGTGAACAAGACCCAAATATACCCTAAACTCCACGAGGACCACGGCCTCAGATTTGGAGGTGCTGATCTACATCCCACTGAGAGTTGGAGATCACAGCACAGTGACACCAACAAGGACCACATCGGGCCACAGAACCGGAGCCTCTACGCCCCTTGGCTGCACCGGTTCCAGTATTTTTTCCTTTTTAATTACCTTAATTTCTCAGCATAAACTGATCTTAGTCTAAAACTAAAGTTAAATTTACTTATAAGTTATAACACACTGATCTACTGAGGTGTAATATTTTACATTTTGGTTTCAGAGTTTCAGATTTTATTTAATTAGACTATTAAAGCTTTTTTTTTTTAGGTAATTTGGAAACATTTAGAGCTTAGATTTTAAAAAATGCATGTAGCTAAATTTGGTTACTTTAAAGGGAACCAGAAAGGGTTTTTCTATAAAGTTTTCACATTATGTAACCAGTAGAAGAATGTAAATGTCAGGCTGCTCGGCCTGGTGTGTGTGTGTGTGTGTGTGTGAGAGAGTGTGTGTGTAGGCAGAGTTAGTGGAAATAGTAAAACCTTTTCAAACCACATTTCAAAACTCTGTTCAGAAAAACAATACGTGGAAGCACAGCGTGTATGTGTGTGTGTGTCTGAGTGCGGCAAAGATTATGTGAGCTGCTGAGGTCTTCGTGTGTGTGATTATGATGAATACGCCCACGCAGAGTTACAGCGTGGAGCTCATCTGCTCTTTGCAGAGACGCTCAGGCTCCTTCAAAAACAAGAGAACCTGAGAGAAAGCTAACAGAGAGGTGGCTGAAGAACCCCGACGAGCTGCTGCTGAGCAGAGTCACGAGTCGGAGAGTCCTTTAATATCAGGAAGTGACTCAGGCACAAAAAACAAATCCCCGCTTCGACGGGCGGAGAGGACACCGACGAGCTCACCTCCGCAGAGATGCGTCTGTTCCCTTTGTTCCTCAGACAAACACCTGTGGGCGACTGCACCTCGTCGGAGGACGTTCCCGACGCCTGGTCGCTCTCCCCGTCCGACCCCATCTTCGTGTTCTCGTGAACGATATCTGAAGAGGAGGGGGGGGGAAGAGTTCAACGAATCTGTGGATACACAGGAGGACTCCACAACAGGAAAAAACAACAACAACACACTCTGTCACTTTCTGAGCTCCGTTGGTCACGTTGAGCTGAATCATGCCGGGGACACAGAAGAAGTAAATAAGGTTTAATGCGCCTGACAGATTTTATTTGGGTCAGAGACTCAGGGCCTCATTAGAAGAACTTGTGCACCAAATATATTTGTCCTCCTGTTCAGATACTTATATAAAAAGACATTTCCATTCAGTTTGGAGACTGTTGACATGTTGGTCAAAGCTGAAAACGTATTAACTGTATCAGCTGAAAGAATAAAAAAAACAACTTTTTTTTATGGCAGAAATAAAAAACCTGGATTCTTTAAAGCGTGTCTCTTTGCTAACATGTTCATGTGTTCGCACATCAATTTAGCCTTTTTTTTCTAACTTAACCCTGCTTTAAACTGCAACAACTTTCCACCTGACCTGTCTGGTGTGTTCCTTGGTCTTCATGATGCTGTTTGAGGCTATTTAAATTTGCAACAGTTAAAGTTAAAAAAAACTGTCTACATCAACTCGCTGAGCTAAACTCAGGTCTGGTTTCATTTTCGAAGCCAAGTAAAAACGTGACCGTGCGCGGCGTTTCGGCGTCTCACCGAGGCGGCTGCCGTTGCGAGGCATGACCATGAGAGAGCCCAGACCTCCGCCGATGACGCTCTGCGGCCGTCGGATCGGCGGCTTCTTAAAAGAGCCCGTGTACTGGTGAAGGAAGGAGTGGACGCTGTGGGCCGAAGGAGGCCGGCCGTTCTTCACGATGGGCTCTGCGGGACGAGACGCACACATCGGGTTAGTGATTAGAAATACGGAGGCCCCCGGCGCCCCGTGGAGCGCTAAACCCGAGCGTGTCACCAACAGGACCGGTGCGATGACAAAAAACAGCAGATCTGAAAGAAAAATATACTCCATGTCAGCTCAGCGCCGTGTTAAAATCTTTAAAAAGTTGACGTTTTGTTCTGTTTTCCAGGCTGAAAATGAATTTACACGATAAAAGAATCTCACACAACAGAGCCTGAACGGATGAGACAGAACATTACGTTTCAGCTATTTTTACATTTTAGCTTAGACTAGTTTAAGTTTTACTAAAGAGGCAGGTTATAAATATCACACATGTATTATTTTGCTTATAATGATCATATAAACCTGATGTTACAGTCAGTTATTGATGTTTCCTTGTGACTTCTGTGAGGTACAGATACTTGAAAATATGTCAAAAAACCATAAAAGAAGAGTTTTTAAACATCCTGTGTTTTCAGTCTAGAAAGTATGAAAGGACACCAAACTTCCCTGTTCTCTCTGACCTAAATGTTGTTTTCTGTTCAGGTACAAAGTCAGACTGGTACATAAATACAGAAGAACAATGTTTGTAAATATGGTTTTTAAATTTAAGAAAATAAATGAAAAGAATGGCTCGTGAAGCATAACTTTTAATTTCAGTTTCGGTCTGAACCATGTATACTGTAAGGAATAAAAGATGTATTTGTATTAGACTGATATTAACTTACAGAACAATCAAATTTTATAAAAAAGTTCAAATATCATGCTGACCAGATGTCTGAACCTCCAATAAATGCATCTGCAAATACGATTTTCACTTTTAAATGAATATTTTCAGATGATTCTAAAATAAAATGTATTTGTTTACATACACAGACTTTACTTTTATTTTACTGTATGTTTCTGATAAGATCCTGTTAAAGAAGCAAAATATCAAAGTTACTCACGATAAAAGTGCAGCATCAGTCAGAATCAATTTAACTCAACTTTTAGTTGTTTCCATCTCATAAATGACCACTTCTAACAAAAAGCAAACCAAATACTTTCCTTTGAATGCAGGTTTTTAGAGAATAAACGAGGACATTACAGGCAGGAAACTGCACAAAATGTACGCTGTTACATATCAGTGATAGAAGGTAATTAGGGAGTAATTTGTGAACTTTTGTACCGACCTCCTGCTCCAAAACTGAGTGAGTAAACATCTCCTTCATGGCTGTAATATCTGATCGTGACTCATCCTCATTAAAGAAATAAGATAAATAAATTAATGAATGTTTTAGGAGCCCTTTTTATCGACTAAGTAACAAGAAAAGAGTTTTTTTATTCTTTTTAACGATGCACAAATGCAAGAGTGGAGCGTTCGCACATTTCAATGATCTCTCCACGCTGTGGGGGTAGCGTAGGCTGGAGTTTCAGATATTTCTGGATATAGTGAAACGCTTAAACCAGATAGCAAACGTGAAATGTTACATAAAAAACATAAATAAAAACCCTTGGTGAGAAAGCTATAGAGCTTTGTTTGGTAATTCTTAGATTTTAGCGTCTGTTAATTCATGTTCGACCTGATCCTTAAAATCAAATTAAAATGACCCTAAATTTACTGTCTTATAACGTTTTTTACTGCACTTTGGCACAACCAAAGTAGGCGAAGGTTTACAAAGATTATTTTTATGATAATTAGGAGGTGATGACCCTGTTTGTAAGCTCAGACAAACTACAGACTGGGAGCTCTGATCAGAGCTGGAATCAGGTTCTTGTATCAGTTTGTAAGCAACATTAAATAACGGCTCCTCGAAGCTCTGACATTTTTTTTTCCAGGCGTTGTCTAATGTAACAGGAGAGGATATCGCTCCTAATGCCTCAACTGCCCCATTCGGGGTGCGGCCCGCTCCACTTACTCCCTCTCCTGCTAAAAAGAACTTTACTGCGTCCACGACACTCCTGACCAGGAGGCTAATATACTACCAAACTGGACATCTGCAGCTCCACCTACATATCCAGGCTGGATTAGAGGCGGATTGTGGTCTTTAAGGCTAAATAACCTGGAGTCTGTCCTGTTAAAGGTCCTGGATGTCAGATCATCCTGAGCACCACGGTGATGTGTTTATTATATTTGAACAGAGCCAACTCTTTTTGCAACAACGAATAATTCAGTCTAAGGACAGAGAAAAAGATGTAAAGGAAACTAAAAGACACAAAGTAAAAAGTCCAACAGCATATATAAAGGAGCCTACTGACTGGCAGAAAAGGCATGAATGGGTCTAACAGGGGTGAAAGATTTATTGGGTATAAAGTAACACCCAGTAAAACACCAACTCTGCTACTGAGGCGAGTGCAGCTGTAGTCACAGGGCAGACGAGGGGCGGTGGGGGTGGGTGGGACGGCAGTTCCAAAGAGGACGGTTCTATGAGAGGATGGAGATATGGATTTAACAGATTAACGTGTCTCTCCGTGTCAAATCGGGGTCAGAGGAAAAGATGTTTTTCTGTGTTTATGACCGATGGATTTGTCTGGTCTCCAGCTTCCAGGATCGGCTGAGCCTCGGCGATCGTTACAACGTTTCCAACAGCTGGCACGCCCAAAGATGCAGCCCCGATTTATTTGTTTTCCTTCCTGTACGCTTACTGTCTGGGCTTTCTTAAGTTTGTGTGAAGGATTCCTACAGTTTGGAGGAAAACTGAAAGCTAGGCAGCCACGTAGTTTCAGTCCCTTCTGTCGACCCTCCTTTATCTCCGAGCAGCTGCTGCTGGCCGGAGTTATGAGCGTTACATAAGCCGATCAGAACCAGAACACTTTCCCCAATCACACAGTTCAGATCAAATCTCATCTGGCCACTCCATTATGTCTCGTCTCTGCCCCCGCTCACTGTTGCACAGGCCGCTAAGCCCCTGCCTTCGACCCGTGCTCAGTGAGACACTGCGTCCTCCCCCCACCCCACCCCCAGCCTGTTTAACAAGCACAGGACACTCCGGCCAAACTCTGCGTTAATCGCGGCACAAAAAGCTCGTTACAAAACCCCCCGGTAGTTCTCAGAAAGTAGTGGCAGGGAGGGAGGGGGATGGAAAGAAGAAAAGAGGGTCAAAGCTGAAAAAAAATAAATAAATAAAATAAAAAAGACGGAGAGGTGAGCAAAGCAGGGCCGAGGGCGAGGAAAGGTGTCGGCTGGCTGCACAAAGTCACCCAAGTCGCCGTGGCAATGTCATGGAAACTCCAGAATGTTTCCAGACCCCGAGCGCCATGGCAACGAGGCGGCTGCGCACCGATGCCCCCGCCTCGGCCCGAGCAGATTTTGTTGAATATCAGCAGTGATAGAGAGCCGCGGCGCCCGTGAAGGCCACATTCTTCGGACGGTGAACTATGTCAGCGTCTGTTTGAACGGAGCAAATGTGCCCGCGGCGACATGGAAAGGGCAAAAATAAACGCGAAGACTGATCTCTGAACATTTGTTTTTGGATGTTTATATCGGGGGACGCAGCAGTTGTCTCGGCCCGCTCTGATTCCCACAGAGGTTTTATAAAACTCTGAGCTGCTGATTCCAATTTAGGCTGATTTCTATCTGATAACTATTTCACATCTCAAACCTAATCCTTTATTCCCTTAATTTCTACCCGAGTCGTAAACCTGTGTTCATGATAAAACGCTTAGTTTTTTTAACTTGAACTGAAATCTGGACAGAGCTATTTTCACAATTAAAATGTGAAAAATTCAGAATATCTCCTTAAAAAAACAGATTTTAGTTCCTTAATGTTAAATTTTTCTTTTGGTTTCCAAACCTCCAAACCTGAAAGGGCATCAGATCACAGGACAAAAGCATGTATTTTAACGAGACCTCAATTTCACGCACACCGAAGCAGAGTTTAACTTAATATTTGTCAAAATAAAAAGTAATTCAGACTTCCTGTTAGATGTGTCAGATTGTCAAATCGCTCATTTTTACTTTAACTACACGCATGACAAATTATAGCCTGACAATCACAGCTATTTCACTAATAAATCTTTAGTCACATTTGTCCACCTTTCAAATTAAAGGTCTCACACAGAAAAATGGACTTTAATTGGTCATCTGTTAAACTGGCAGCTGCTGCAGATAAACCTCTGGAGAAAATAGTTTCATTTTAGTAGCTTTTGTGCTTTTTTTGACCATATTTGTACCAACTTGCAGATATTACAAACAGCTAACTTTGAGTCTTCTTCACTCAGTAAATACGGTCCCTCTACAGCACTCAACTTACGGTCCGAGGGCCACATTCGGCCCGTTAGCCTCCTGCATCCGGCTAAATGGGATAAATAGTTGCCCACCCATGTCCTTCATAGATGATGTTTTACTGCCAGTGTGAATTAGCGAGTTAGCACGTAGCTACAGTGACCGGAAACAAAATCCAGCTTTTGAGTTTTAGTTCAGCCAGTCAAACTAAAGCTTGTTCAGCAGTCATCGGCACATTTCCAGTTCAGTTCATTGATTATTAGGCTCCGATAAACAGCAGCAGCATTACAGATGGTGGAAAACTAAACTGTTTTATTTAGTATGGTCTGTTTCAGATATTAAGCAAAAAGTCAGCTAAAATGTGAATTTGGGTTAAACTGTATGAGTTAAATTTCAGCTAATAAATCCTATATTTGGTGTTCAGTTTCATCTGGGCAGTTTTTACTCAACACGTGGTGGTGTTTGAATATTGAATCAAACAGATTTTACTGAATCATCCTTGAGATGTTGAGATGTGACCTGGATTCCTGCGCTCAGATAAACTAAAAGCTACTTCCTCGTGGCAGCCGACCTGGATGTTAGTGGCTCAAATGAGCATTAGTAAGCAGCCAGAATGAGACAGCAGAGGCACTTCACGCTACGGTTAATAAAACCTCACCGCTGTCCTTCAGGCCGTTCTCCTCGATAGTCATCTGCTCAGCCAGCTCAGACATCGACTCGTCGATTGTGTGGCTGCCTCGGAGCGTCTGGGTGAGACGCCGCTTAAACCTCTTCATCTTCTCCATGGAGCTTCCGGGACGGGGAGGCCTGAGGAGAACAAAAGGGAAAAAAAAAAAAGAAAAACAAACGTTACACATAACACAAGATAAGAATAAGAGCCAGCCGGTGTTCGCTCTGCAGGAGCAGCTGCTCTGTTTGTCGCAGCAGGCCTCGGCGTTTCTGAAATCTGTTACATAAAACTTCCTTTAGGTGAAAATACCGCGTCCACCTGCAGGCGTTACATAACCCGACATCAAGAGTGGGAAAAATGTGATTAGATCATCAAGAATCTGAGAGGGTGAACAATAAAAATCAATACGGGAAAGGTAATTATGAGTCAGCTCACTCAGGCACATCACTGCATTCCTCCCTCTGGGAAAGCATGACAGGCTGCTGAGTGATTCTTACGGGTGACTTTAGAGCTCGGCTCCTGGCACACGGGACTGTAAAAGCAAGGGGATTATCAGCTGAACACTGCAGGACCAGCCTGGGCCTCGTCGAGCTCGACTTGCACCTTCCAGCCGCTTTTAAAAAGTGCGTGAGGGCAGGAGGTGCGAGGACAGGAAAAAAAACCCTGAAAGATTTCAAATGGAGATTGATTGTGTTCGTAGATTACGGGCAGGTTCTCCATGTGATCTGGAGTCTGGCTCCAGGCTCCTCTGCAGATCTGGACATGCGTCTGTCTGTGATGGCGATGAGTAAGGCCAGACGTGAAAACACACGAGGCGTAAACGCCCTCTGGGCTTCGTTGTCTGTCAGCCTGGTCTCTGCTGGCAGCTCTGTGTGGCTTTCAAACATCACGCAACAAATCCAGATCTATTCAGGCAAACATCTGTTCTCAACTCACGCCAACATCTGCAGAAAACTTTCTGCTCACATATCTGACTAAATAAGAGGTCAACGAATACGAGTTTTTCTACGGCCAGTGTCAATCTGTGCATCTTTCATTTATCTAAATATAACAACAGAATCCTGTATTTAACAACCCTTAGAATAACTTGTACACTTAAAAATAATATATAAATGAGCATTCTCGCTTAAAAGAAATAAATTATGGGCTGGTTGTAGCAGCTGCTGCTACAGCTTCCTGTTCCTCTTTGGTAATTAAATAAGTATGAACAGGCCTGGACGGCAGAAGATTTTTTTTTTTTTTTTTTTTTTAAACGTGACCAATATCATCCAATAACAACTTACTCTAAAGACAATCACTGACTTTGTGCAGATGTTTGCACAGCTGGAATGGGCAGAAAGTTCATTTTGTCGAGTCAAATGTATTCACGAGCAAATTTAAAAACAACAAGGGCTCTTAATTGGAAGAAACTGCGTTGAACCTGTTTATTAAAAGAAAACAGGTCAAAGATAACACCCAGGTGTTGTGAAAAGGGCGTTTTTTTATTTTAGGTTTCTAAAAAGGATCACATTGGAGCACATTCGACCAGACTGTCGATATAATATCTGTGATAATATGAGCAGCAAAACTTCCAGAGAAGACACCAGCAGGAGATACAGCTGAAAGTGGCTGCCAATTTTTAAAAATGCATAAATGCTCATTCAAAAAAAGGGTTAAATTTCCTGTTTTAGTTATTTTATACACCAAAGTTATAAAAGTGCCTTTTCTACACGAAACAACACTAAAAATTAGGATGACAAATGTCTTTTTCTACAGTATTTGCCTTGAAACAGAGATGAAACAGACATCCCCCCCCCCCATCGAGACTCTCTGGTGACAGATTCACATTGTGAGAGCCAAATGTGTTGCTTTGAGACTCCAGCAGCTCACGCCACACCGTCACACGTCAGATTCCCCAACAACAAAACGAAAGGAGAGCAAAGCAGCGAGATGAATCACTGTAATCGACGACTGGCGCTTCGGAGACTCTGAGAAGTCCAAAAAGAGTTTTACAAAGTGTGCAGTCAGAGTTTTAAGAGGACAACCAGTCTGTCCTCTTTTAGTCCACACAGCAGCAGACTGACCCGGGCTCCATGCCCCGGCGAACTGGGTCGGCTCAGAACCGAGCACTAATCTCTCTCCGTCATGCGTCAGTTCATCAAGCAGAGCTGAACTTGTCCAGCGCTCCGGTTTTTAAAAACGGGCCTTTTTCAGTTCCAAATTCCCAAACTGTGGCCACAGATGTTTCCCTCCTGGGTTCTGCTCTTCATCTTTTTTTTTTTTCTTTGTTAACAATAAAAACCTAACTTTCAGCTTTAATATCATTAGGACGACACTAAGTGCGACAGCAGCTGTTCAGATTACATCCCAGTGAAACGCTGAGCGGTCCACAGCTTTTTCTTTAGGGAGTAATTCAAGTTATTTTTAGTTCCCTAAAAAACTAATAATTCTGTGTCATTTTTCAGGAGTTAGTCTGATGGAGACGAACGGTGACTGGACTGTCACAACGGCTTCGGGTCGGTCCGTTTGGCTCCAGGACGTCATCTCCTGAACAGCTCAGTGCTTTATCGACCCTCCTGCTGCCGTCTCGCGCTCACCACTGACGCGTTGCTGCAGCAGCATGAATAAACACACTCATAGCTTTGATTTTAAACACAAACACACATAATAATTCTCCCCCGGCGAAGCCTCGAAGGAGGTACCCAAAGTCTTGACTTAGAGTGTATTGTGGATCAGATGAATCGATACTAATTTACGTCCGCATACCCGCTATAATTCTGTTATTAAAGTGTAAAATGTCTTTGCTGTGTTTATAATAGACGAGGATAGAAGAGATCAGGATTATTCGGCTTCAAATGAGGTCAAATTGACGAGCATTTGATTGTTGGATTCTTCTCAGTTTCTATGGCATCATTCAAAACGAGCCTCTGAGCTCATGAAGGGCACGTCTCCCAACTACCCAGGATGTGACCTACAATCCAGATAGCACATTATATTCTGCGTGAAACGCTGGGAGCAGCAGCACAAGAGGAAAACGGGGCCTCCTGTGCTCTCACATCCGCTGGCGCCGGTTCCTGTTCTGGGGCTGCGTTTGGACCCGATCCCCGTCCTGAGCTCTGGGTCTGCCCGGGCTGGCTGGAACAGAGGGGTTCTAGCTCTGCGCCGTTTCAGGATTTGTCACCATGGCAACCCCTGCTGCCCCCCCCCCTACTACCATGTTAAAAAATGCAGAGCACTGCAGGAGCCCCCCTACACCCTCAGGTCTCATATTTTACATCAAGCCTCCCTCTCAGAACCAGCTCATGGGCAGCTCTCTGGTTTCGTTATCCAAGCGTGCCGCGGCATCCTCCCCGGCTCACAAACGTACGCAGGCGAAGAGCAGAGGAGGAGGAGGAAGAGATGCTGCTCTGTTGCGACAGCAGCCATATGTCCTGTAGGGACTCTGTGCCCCCCCCCTCCCTTCGCCGCCCGCTGTGCTGACGATCAACACAGAACAAGGCTGCAGATATTTGTGCCGCCGTTTCAGTTTCTGCAACACAAACCGCCACGCGGTGTCTGAGCCGTGCACGGAAAGCAGGAAAAGCAAGGTCGTGGCTTCCACATGACCCCTGCGTGGCTCAGTAAAACTCCGGGAGAACGAGGGGGGTCTCCC
>NC_051440.1:10535437-10568451 GCF_001649575.2 Kryptolebias marmoratus | reverse complement strand
CTCCTCCTCCTCCTCCTCCCTGGCTGCTGAACTCACAGAGTTAGATGGAGAACTGCAGTTGGCGTGATTCACAGCTGAGCTCAGTGCTGGTTTTCTAAAGAGCAGCCTTTTCTCAACCTGGCCGAGACAATGAGGACATGAGTGTGGGAGCTGGCTCCATTAAAGGGCTCTTACATAAAGGCTGCATTGTGCAGAGGAAGAAGACGGAAGATGAAGTGGGGGTGCTGCGTGGAGATGCACCCGTCGCTCACTGAAAGCTTCACAAACTGTGTCCTTTCGCTCCTTTTCACCCCAATTTTCACAGTCCTCGCTGACATCCCCCCCACCTGCCATCGCGCCCATGTCAGCTGCGTTTGTAAGGTTGATTGGCGCTGACAGACGGGTCGACGGATCCAAAGATGATGGGGACAGACGGCTCGTGGCCGCAGGACATTAGCCCACGACAGCACAGAACCACACATCGAGAACGGGCGATAAGATTCAAACCCTGGCTGATTAACATGGTTGCCATGGTTACAGCAGCGTGAGTGACAGCTCTGAGGCTTGACACTGCCTGCAGACATCAGGAGACCATGTTTTATTCTGCCGGTTGATACAGCACACTGTAATGAGCAGAAAGATATTACAAGGAAAGAAGGAAAAAAAACGGCACGTTTTGGTTCCGGTGCCTCAGGTGATCAAAGTCTTGTCTTAAAATGCTCTTCATAAATATCTGCACAGCAATAAAGAACAAACTTACTGGTAAATCTTTTTGTAAACGGCAACAGCAATGCTTCTATAATATTTAAGGCCTTGTTTGATCATTTCAATAGCTCAAAACTACAACAAATGTTCAGGAATATATATTATTTTAATTTAGTGGCGTTATTTATTGGACATATTTATTGAACGTCTCATTAAACTCGGGACATGTACACAGTATAATCCTCTTTGCATGAAAACCTACTGCCTTGGGAGATAGTTCCTTGTTTTGGCTAAATGACTTCTCTGTTTGACTTCCTGAAAACTCTCCCAGTCCTTCCAAGAAGCCAAAAACTCTCACAAATTGTCCCCAAAAAGTGCTGATTTTGGCCTCTTGGAACCCCCTCCCAGCCTTGTCGCCCAGCGGATAATCAGCCCCCTACTTGTTCTCGACAGCTTCCTACTCCTGAAACTGTCGAACCCCCTGCACGGAGATACACACATTTATTTCCCAGTAACACGAATGAATTCCTGCTATGGGAAACCTAACATCGGCGTTACTCTGAAGGTCAGTCTCGGCTGAAATCAAAACAATGTATGGCTGATTCTATGACAGGAAAAGCTTTTTACTCAGCACGTCTGAAATAAAAACCATCTCCGCTAAACTCTGAAAATAGCGAAGCGCCTGTACGTCATGTAACACTACCCTTCGGGGGGGGGGACGACAGCGTACACCATTTCATACAACAAATGTCACGTTTGTAGCGAGCGTGCCATCTGCTCGGGCTGAAATCTACAACCCTTAAAGAATCTGCTTCAGGCTGATGACAATCTTGAGTAAACGTTTCAGAAATTTCCTTCAATGCGAAACCTGAAGCCGGCCCTGTGCAGTAACAACAGGCGAAACGCAATGATTGTTGAATGTTGTAATGGCAATTTGACTTCTGTTTTTCTTGTGAATATAACCCACCAGCTGTGAAGCTTCAACCAGTCACTTGTTATATTAATATTCCAGTGGTAATAATTTTTGTTGTATTGTGCAACCTTTGTTTTAATATATATATAACCAATAAGTTCACTGAGTATGAAAAAAGAAAGACTCAAGACTTGAGAAGCTGCAACAAGATGATGCTTGACATTTTGGCTTGATTAATGGCTTTACACAACCGGTTCTTAAAAAGTTTTCCAAATTGCACCATGTGACTTTGTAAAGGAACTACTGGCAGCGAGCAGTCGTCGGCGCTTTCATCGCTGCCGTCAATATTGGTTTTGGAAGCTTGTGCATCGACAGAATACTTCTGTGACATGCAAGTGGAACTAGCTTTGTCATTAAAATTAATCGCTGCAAATTATCACCATCGAGCCACAATCAGCCGAAGACGAATTTCAAAATCAAACCCAGTTGAAAACGAACGAACGACGATACAACTTGAGAGCAGAACCTCCTTCGCTCCTTCAAAATGTTTTACCTAGCAGACAGCAGATAGACGTCAACCCTCAGGGTTATTCCTCCCCAATCTAATCAGTGTGTGTGTGTGTGTGTGTGTGGATCTGACTCGGGTCACCAGTCCTCTGTCTGGGAGCTGAACATTAGCATCAGAAACAGAGACGATTAGCGTCACCCCCTCCCTCCCTCCCTATCCAGTCACACTCTTCTTCACGGCCATTAAAAGTCAACAACGGGACCGGTGGCAGGACAGTGGCGGCAGAAACACAAACGGCTCGCGGACGTTTTTGTAGCAGCTTCGGTCTCACAGTGTACTGACAGATAAAACCAGAGGCATTGCAGTGAGTTAGAGGAGCTGCATCACATGCATGCATTCAACCTGATTACCATCATGATTTGGGGTCACGGGGTTTGAAGGGAGACGGGGAGTTGTGGCCTTCATTCACATTATGATGGCTTTGCAGCCTTTTGGGTTATATTTCAAAAATAAAGTCAAGCTGGATCACATCAGACACTGTAAGATCTCATGTGATCTGATAGCACTAAGGTGAGGATGACTCTCAGCTACTACCACACCAAACTGTAGCTCAGTATCTGTAAAACTGACCGAGTGGTAGCCATTTTTTAGCTTCGGACGCCACCTCGAATGGAGTTGCCTCCAAAAGTTGATCAGCCGTAGCTGAACGGCCGAAGATTAACTCCTGAGCTTCAATAAAAATCTGTTCAGTGATTCACAGGATGTTTTTCCCAAACAGCCAAACAAACACACAGACGCAGGCGATTACGATATTGCTCTACTTTTGGCAGCTGGAGAAAATAAAAATAAACCTGCCATCAAACTTCGGAATTACAGATCCAGCCTTTCTCTGTTGGAGATCTCGGCGAAAAACTTATTTGATGTAATTGAAACTGCGGCAGTGTTGTTAGGAGACCAACATCTGTCACTAAATGTTCAACTCTGATCTACGTTCATCACCTTTAATCATAAAAACCTTTGAGTTAAGTCTGAGTTACTTCCTATAAATATAACTAATTAAGCATTTGTCTGTTTATTTATTCCGCCAAATGGAATTTATTTATGAGCTCCAGGCATGATCCATCTCAGGTATGTGCAGCAGATAACGTTGGCTCCCATCGCCAAGCATGTGCGAGTCCGCGTGTCTAGAAATAAAACAAACAAATGCTCGGAAACTTCCTGCAGGACCTGCCGAGAGTGCCGAGAACCGGGGGCGGCCGGTCCTCCTCAGCTGTCTCTGTAATTAACGCGACGCGTGACGACTACAGACTCGCCGGGTGAGTTCTTTCCGTAAGGGTTGAACAAGTTCCCGGCCAACCTGGACGGCGATCTTGAAGCGGCCGCGTGCGCTCGAGCCCAGGGCGGAGACAAAAGGCGCAGGGAGCGGAGGCCACCGAACTCGCGGGCGGCAGCGGTGGCGCTCGTCTGGTGGGCGTGGCTGCATGAGAGGCAGAGAAAAAGAGGAAGAGTCTGTGTTCGTGGCTACTATCTATAGACGGGAGCGGTGCCTGCGACATAGCAGCTGCACCCCCAGAGAGAAGTGACACATTAACCTTCAGCCAGCTGTCTCGGCCTGCAGCTTAAACATGACCTCATTAACAGAGGACGTTCACTTTCTGTCACTTCTTGGCACACTTGCTGTTACCTAACATCTGAAAGATTTTGTTGTTGACATGAAGGAGACTTGATTTTTTCTTCCTACATGGATAACCCCCCCTCACACACAGAGAAACAACCTGGGGTAAACAGCTGTATGCACACAAGACAGAGAGAGGAGCCTAAAATCCCCCCACAGGCCTGTAAAATATTGATTTCAGCAAAGTCCGATCATGTGCATGCCCACACACCCCAACACACACACACGTTCGCATACTGGATCATCTGATCTGCTCTGGGACTCGGGAGGGGGATCAGCGCGGCGTGGCTACAGCTGTCTCGCAGCGGGGTCAGGTTACCCTGCCACCCCCCTGTTCCCCAAGGCCTTCACCAAGGGAACGACCCCGCGCCCGCGTCAAAACAACACACGCCGCTGCGCCGTCCTCCGCGTCCTGGCACCACCCCGGACCTAACATGGACGCGCTCTGACAGAGGCGCTCAGTGAGAAACCTTGGTGTCTTGTGGTAAAAATCTGCACACAGGAAACGTGCGAAAGTGCTTTCACAGCTCTTTCATCCAGTCACTAAGAAATTAGTGCAAACTTTAAACAGGAACTTGTAGATTTGAGCTTACTTCTTCCTTCTACTGTGCAAATATACTGCTTTATTATCTATCGCATCAAGCACTCTTTAAGATACAACTTAATGCTTTAATTGAATTGTTATATTCTTCTATTTTAGACATATTTCTTCAGAAAATGTATTCCTTCTTTATATATAAAGTCCCTATTTGCCATGAAAATAAACTTAAACCCCAAAACCCCACTTCCATCGCATTTCAGCCCAGCCACAAATCTGCTGACCCTATTTCAGGCATCCTCTCGTTACTCCAGGTGTTGACGACGACAAGGCTGGAGCTCACTTTGTCAGAATCGCAGGACTGGATGCTTTAAAAGCAGGGTGGTGCTTGAAATCATCATTCTCCCTCTGACCACCACGTTCACCTGCAAGGAAACGCGTGCAGTCACCACTGCTTTGCGCAAAACAGGCTTCTAAGGTGAGGATAGCAAGACTGAACCTAAACCAAACGATTAGCAGATCATTAAGAAGTTTATCTGTCGTGGAGAAGGCTTCAGAGCACCCAGGAAGTGCCTGGATGATGAGCTTGTTTCGGAGTGCATCTGTACGCACAGCGAGGTGAAGACTTTTGGCGGATGAGTTGGTGTCAAGAAGGACCGCAAAGAAGCCGCTTCTTTGTAAAGAAAGTACAGGGATTGGACCGCTGAGGACTGGTTGTTCTCTTTGATCGTTTGGGAAGAATGTTTGCCTAAGAACGCAACCAAGATAAAAAAAATAAATAAATGGTACCTAAACATCCCCCTAGAGCAAATTCTCCCAACCATGCAAGACTGGGTCGGTGACGAATGATGCCTTCTCCAGCCTGAGGGAGCACCGTGATGATAACCAAGCGGGCCGGGGAACAAAACATCAACGTTTTGGGTCCATTGCCAGAAAAACGCCCCACTCTTTAACCACACTAAGAGCGTGTGGTCAATCCTCGAGAGGCAGATGAACAAACAAAAAGACCCCACAGATTCTGACCAGCTCCGAGCATTGATTAGACAAGAATGAGCTTCCATCAGTCAGGGTTTGGCCCAGAAGTTGACTGGCAGCATGCCAGGGGGAGAACTGCAGAGGGTCTTCAAAAAGAAGGGGCATCGCTGCAAATACTGCCTTGCAGCCATGATACTACGACCACCCACTTAATCCTGAGTAGGTCAAAATGTGTCAAAACAGCTGGGCTCGTTTCAGACAGAAACACGTTCAGTATCTGGACAGTTCGGAGGTCAGGTAAACACCTCAGCTGTTCGTGAGAGGTCCGCTGCTGTCCTGGTGCCACGATCGGGACCAAAGTAACCTCCACGTCAACATCAGGATGCAGGTATTCACTGAGCTGTAACAACACAAACACTGTCACTCATTTTTATCTGTCAGGGCTCATATAATATTATGGCTGATTGGTGCAAATGATTCAGTGGATAATAATAAATAATAATAATAATAAAAACAATCGTCTCTAAAGATGATTACCTCAGCAAAACTAAATAAAATCACTGAAAATGAAACCAAGTCATCAAATCAAACGGGTTCAATAGTCGTATTCAGGTTAAGCTGAAACTAAAAACGATATCTTGTCTTGTTGGATCAAAGATTCATAACACTGATCCAGTATCCTCCATCTGTTACAAATATCTAAGATTTAACTGGGATCATGTTTCCACTTTGAAATTACGAAGCACTTTTTTCTAACATACAATACTCTGAAAACGTTTTAAACCATTCTTTTTTTATTGTATAATGCAGCCAGACTTTCTTCTAATCTTTTTAAAGTTGTCTCAAGTTATACTGGTCCAAAGCTTTAAGTTTTCTGGAGGGACTTTGGCTCATTGGGTCTTAAAAAATGAGTAAATTGAGAAATTGCACGAGTAGAGGAGCAAAGACATATCAGACCTAAACTAAACAGAGCGAATGAAGAGTAAATCTGAAAGTAACGTCTTTAGGAAATGGTGACAAATTGCGCAAAGACCCGATGCAGGACCTGAGGTCGACCAGTACGAGTTTCTCTGCGGCCGATGGTGATCTTTAAAAACCACGGGCTGATATACAACACCAGCTTTGTCTTTTTCTTTGTCCAATATGTCTTTATTTAACAAAACAACAGTCACTGCTTAATTTAAAGAGACATAATTAACAACCCTTGAAGCACTTGTGCACCAAAATATATATAGAAGAGTATTCTCACTTAAAGAAATATGCACGCTCCGGCACCTACTGTTTGCTGAGACTTCAAGAAAACCCTCTGTTGGAGCTAAAAGACTATTTTTCCATCTCTAATTGTGTCATCTTTGGTATCTTTTATAGATTCAAGACAATAAATGGGAACGAATTGTTTCTTAGTGACGGAGCGTTGGTAACAAAAGGTCTAAATCTCATTTAAAGTTAATTCTTGGCTATGTTGTTACATGTCGACACAACACTGTTCAGGTCCTAAAGTTTCACACAACTTTAGGAACATTTGATCAAAGCCACCTTAAAAAGATCCCCGAAACGTCTGGCTGCGTGGGAACAAAGTATAAAGAAACGAGTAACGGCTCAAGACTTTAGTTTGTTTTTTTTTTTAAAAAGAAATAAATAAATATTACAGTGTTTTAAAAGTCTACATTTTGGGATAATTAATATCCTGAATTTCCATAATCTGAAAAGTTGTCATCCATCACAAAAAGAGTCATAATTCCCACATATATTTAGAGATTGACATGAAAATTTCACCAAATGTTCAGACTGTACTAGCTTTTTCAGTGGTTAGAATAATATTAATCAATTACATTTCGTTAGATAAGTATTAATAAACATTTGTTCGCCCCAAAGATCGAGTTCGTCATTAGCATCTCCATATTTTGCTGGTGAGGCACTGACGAATCAAATTGGTTGATTTAGGAGATTTAGGTAGCTGAAAACATGAACTATCAGTGTGTTAGGTTGGTGAAAATGTTGTTTTTTTGTTGTTCCTTCAGGACAATTAAACAGCTCCTGTGTCTGATTCTTATCTTATTGTCCCCGGTCGCAAAGCGTCCGAAGGACATACATGTGTAAACCCTGTGAGCTGGACAGCTTGAAAAATAAGCGACGTACCGACTTCCTTTTTGGTGTGTGGATGCATTCAGGCGTAGGTGAGGTCTTCTATGGAAAACTGGGTTGTCACGTCAAAAACCAAACAAGTTCACATGCAAACCTGCCACCCCATCTATTTGAAGAAACTATACTTTTAAGGCAAAATAAAAACTAGAAATCATAGTTTCCTGTAAGGATTGTGGTGGCTGAAGATTGATCTATGGCGGCCAAAGGCCTATGAGGTAATTAAGTTTTCATATTTGATCATTTATTGAAAATTAATTACATTACAGACCTGCCCACTTGAGCATCCCGCACCAAACTCATTAAGGTTTGTTTGCATTCCCTGTTCAAGTCCAGGGGAGAAAAACACTCTTATCGAAAACTAAAGCCATTCACTTGAGGCTTTAGACTTCTTTTAGACGTTTCTGCTCGTGATGTTGTTATCAAACTCAAAGGTTTCTGAGTGACAGGGGAACATGGCTTGCTCTATCCTAACTTTTAATCCACTTTTCCTGCCTTTAATCGGCTGCTATCGTCTACCAGGGGCTTCTTTTCAGAACCTTTGACTTTCCCTCCTGGGTTGAATAAAAGTCTTTCTGACTCTGTTTGCTCAAAAATAAAACACAACCTTTCAAACAGAAAGTAAACAACTAGCTGACAGATGGGACTCTGGATGTTTGTCCCATTTATGATCCACTCATTTCAACCCACTACACAGGAAACTTTGAATGTTATTTTGTGTCCCTGCCAGGTAGGACAGCAACCCACCTAACCAGTCCTGGTCTCCACCGTGTCCACCTGTGAGCCGTGACTCGGGTCTGAGACCCAGCAGGAGCTGCAGGAGGATTTTCTCCGGGGCTTTCCCCCTGCAGGCTCCTTCCCTGTCCGGGCCTTCATACAGCAGCTCAGGCCGGCCTGGAGCTGCTGTAAGGGGGGGAGGAGGGAGCCCTGACACCGGTACCTCCACCTCCAGGAGGGGAAAGACGGGGGACATCTAAAATGTGGGTCACTGGATGTTTTGGTCGCAGCGATGCAAGATGATACACGTAGAGTTTTTTTTTGTTGTTTCCACGCCGTCCTCTGACAGCAGCTCCCCGGTGGCGTCAAACAACAAGCCTGGCACTCCTGTTCAACCACGAACTCACCTTTAACCTCCTGAAAACTTACTTTAGCAACTGTTCGGAAGCACGGAGCCGGAAAAGAAAGAGAGAAAGAGAGAGAGAGAAAGAAGGGACCCACGCTGAAGACAACCGAACAGAGCCCGAGGCTGCTGGGGACATTTCCGCGTCAGAGAGGCTCTCAGAGCCGAGACGACTCTCACCAGAAGCGATTCGCGCCGCTCCGACCAGACTCCCCGACCTCGGAGCTTCTTTTCAGGCCGGATGCCGTCTTTTCCCTCCGAGCCTGAACGACACGCCAGCTGCTTTCTTCTTCTGTCGGCTCCGCGCGGTCGATACTTTCCTCCCCCACCACCTCCTCCTCCACCTCCGTCCGCAGCGTCGCTTATTTCCGCCTGGCAGCGGCCATGGCTTCTTCTCGGGCTTCAAAGTTTCTCTACCCGCAGGAAAGACGGGACGCTCTGTCGGTGGTTTGTTTCCGACCAGGAGATTACTAGTTGATCTGAGCGAGCCTTCTCCGCCAGCTGACGCTGCCTTCTGCCACCGAGCCGCCGCCGAGCTAACGAGCTGTCAGCGGGGCGGCAGCGCCCCCTGTCGGCGGGAGCAGGAAGCGACCGCAGGGCAGCACGCGTGGCCCCGCGCCGCCCCCTGCTGGAGGACATGATATTCTAATAATTCACAGATAAGTTACTCATGAGAGACTACAGCAGGGTGTCAAACTCCAGGCCCCAAGGCTCCACTTCTCCTGGAGGTTTTAGGTTTTTCTGCTCCAACTTACCTGATTCAAACAGTTTAATTACCTCCTCACCAAATCATCAAGTTCTCCAGAAGCACGACAACAAGTCATCCATTTAAACCAGGTGTTTTAAAGCAAGAACACGTCTAAAACATGCAGGAGAGCGGCCCCCCGAGGAACGGAGTTTGAGACATGTGGACTATAAGCGTACCCAAAACACGGCCTGAGGGACAGAACCGTTGATTTCTATCAAACCCTTAACGAGCACAAAACACCCATCCGTTTTCTTTACCTGCCCCTCTTTCCCGGGTTGCGGGCAGCTGGTGCCTGTCTCCTGTCATCACTGAGGCGGGGGACACGCTGGACAGGTCGCAAGTCCATCACAGGGACACATGGAGACAAACAACCATTCACACTCACACCTGGAGACAATTTTGAGTGCCCAATGAACCTATCAAGCATGTTTTTGGTCTGCAGGAGGAAATCGTAGTACCCAAAGTAAATCCAAGTGAGCACATGGAGAACATGTAAACTCCTCCCAGAAAGCCCCCAAGGTTGGGAAGCAATCCTGTACGCTGTCCGCTGTACCACCTGAGCACAAAAACATCTTAAAATAAATAAATGGGATCTGCATTCTCCATTCATCTATTTTCTTTACCTGTTTTTTCCTTTTCAGGTCACAGGGCAGCTGGTGCCTATCACTGTGCAAGAGGCAGGGTCCATCACAGGGCCACACAGAGACATACAAGACACCTAGAGGCAATTTAGAGTTGCCATTTAACCTAACAGTGCAGGTGTTTGGAACAGGGAGAACATGCAAACTCCACACAGAAGGGCCCGGAGGCGATCCTGCAACCTCCTCTCTGTGGGGCGACAGCTCTAACCACTGCCCCTGCCGTGCCAATGGGATTAGCACTTTATTACAGAAGTAAAAACAAAAATCTGTACTACCTTTTACATGTTTCCGACAAAGAAAAATGTCTTTAATTTGAGGAGGTGCAACATCGCAGCACTTTTCACAACCTTCAGAGTGAAACATTACTGGGTCCTGCATTAGGAGCAAAGTCCTGCATTTCATTCTGCACATATATGATGGTAAAAAATACCAATTTGCATCTTTGATTTTTATTTTTTTAATCAGAAGGGCATTAAAAAAGGTTTGCTTATATCTTTTACTAAAGAGTGATTTTTACCTGTGTTAGGGCACCACTGGTTTAATCTCCTTGGTGCAGGGGCGCCTCCAGAAGATTTTCAAAGGGGGCACTGATAATCTCAGGGTGGCTCATCAACACTAAATGCCATAACAGAATTCCAGGAGTTTTCTAACGTTGTTGTCATTAAATACAGGCGATTAGAACAATACTGCAGCATGGACCTCGGAGGACGCTGCAGGCTCCATGAAACAATGATTTAAACAGTTTACTGTAGTGTCAACACAGAAGAAAGAACTAAAACTAGTAAAATAAATCATTTTAATGAAGAATATGTGAGTGTGAGAAATGCATTATTATCGGAGGCTCATTAGTCTGCATATAAAACATCAGGGGGAAGCGGTTCGTCCGATCCTGATGACCTTCAGACTATTTTTCTGAAGGTTTTTCTACATAACGCAGGTGACTGCTGACTGCCACTGACAGCTGTTCACCTGACATATTATATGGGCACTTTAAAAGCTTTGAAGCATCGCTGTTGTCTTATTTTCTTAGCAAACACCCAAGGAGTTCCCTTCAGTCAAGATAGAGGGGTTAATTTCAGCCAAAAAGGGGCGGAGCCTGCACAGAGGTTAATTGGGTGTGCTGATCCACGCTTAAATTATCTATTTAATCTATTTATTTCCTGGTTAGGAGCGTCCACGGTTGTGTTGATTGGCTGAAATGGACTAAAAATAAACATCAAATGTTAAGAATGTACACATTTTATCACTCAGGTCTTTTTCTATTTCTTTAATTTCCTGCCCTTTTTGTTTGATAATTTATAGAAAGAGTGAAGCAAATAAAGAGAAATAATCCACTTACACCCTGTTCTGAAGCTGGACACGGGTCTAAGGTTTTTAGCCAGATGTTATTAAAAATTGCTAAATTTAATTAAAATGCGAGGTTTAGTTTCTGCAAATGGGGCCAAATGAAAAGGGATTATTTAGCTTAAACACTCATGCGAACAAAGAAAGCATTCTTTCTTCCTCACACACACACACACCTTCTCAAAGCCTCTTTCTGATTTCCTCTCTCCTCCCAGAGCCAAAATATCACCACCTTCGATTTCCTCGCTGAAAAACTGTTTAAACGTTTGCTTTTTTTCCAGGGCGCAGACAGATTTCAGCACGAAAAGGGAAAAATCGTCAAGCAAACAGATCTGCCGAGCAGAGCGAGGGGCCCGGCTGAGGGGCCCGGCTGAGGGGCCAGGCTCAGCTTTGTGTGTAAAGGAGACATTGGACAAGAAATGTGTAAACCAGCTCCGGGCCTCAGCTGTTTTCTGTCACTTTTTTTTCCCCCCTGCATAAAAATTCAGTATTTTTCCTGTCTCATGTCCATCTTCTCCATGACAAGTGTTGAGGTTACTCATAACCAGCCTGTACTGTAATTTCATTTTTTTTGTTTTTCCTTCTCTGACTGAAGGAACCATTTCTCTCAAGCCCGTATCGCTGAACTAAAGGTCAGATGTCTTTCTTAACTAAAGGCATCACTTCGGATGATTCTAATTGGAGAAAAAAATGTCTGGAAAAAAAAGACTCAGAAGGCTAACTGAGTCAAAGGCAAACCCCGCTCATCTTATTTGGATATGCTTTGTGATATTTGTTAGATTTCACCTTACAGCAACTCGGAAAAGTATTTATTCCCCTTGACAAACTTTCCCATATTTTGTCACATCACAACCACAAATTCAAAGTATCTTGCTGGGATTTTATGTCACAGACAACAAGGTACTGCTCAGTAGTGAAGTGGAAGGAAAATGATGGTTTTTATACATAAAAATCTGAAAATCGTGGCGTGAATTTGTATTCAGCCCTCTTTTGTCTGATACCTGTAACTAAAACCCAGAGCAACCAGTTTCCTGCAGGAGTCTCCTCATCAGTAAATTAGTCCAGCTGGGTGAAGTTTACCCTAAGTGTGAATCCAGCTGTCGTGTGGAGGCCTCCGAGGTTTGTCACTGAGCATCATGAAGACCAAGGAACACACCGGGCAGGTCAGGGATGGAGTTGTTCAAAGACGTTCAAAGCAGGGTTAGGTTATAAACCAATATCTAAAGCTTTGAACATCTCACAGAGCTCTGTTCATTGTGGGATAATGGAAGCAGAACAGCACAACCTACCGAGACATGGCCGACCGCCTAAACTGACAGGCTGGGGGAGGAGAGCATTAATCTGCAGAGGTCCTCAGGTCGGGACAACTATGAGACATTTACTAAATCTGGCTCCAGTTTGGAGTTTGTCAGAAACCATGTAGGGACTCAGCAGACCTGTACAGGTGCTCTGCTCAGGTGAGACCAAAACTGAATGTTTGGCCTAAATGCCTGAACGCACCACCCCCACTGTGAAACACGGTGACGGCGGCATCATGCTGAGGGGATGGTTTTCTGCAGCAGGGACAGGGAAGCTGCTCAGAGTTGGTGGAGATAAATATCAGGACAAACCTGAGAGACCTGAGACCTGAGGCGGAGGCTCACCTTCCAGCAGGACGATGGCACAAAAATTACAACCAGCTCTACAACGGAACGGTCCAGACTGAAGCAAAGTCATGTTAGGACTAATAAACAACTGAGAGTCTGTGGCAAGACTTTCAAATTGTTGTTCAAAGAAGCTCTCCATCCGATCTGACTGAAGTCCAGCTGTTTTGCAAAGAAGAATGGGCAAATATTGCAGCAAAATGGAGTTCTACAAAGCAAAAACAAAGGCACACCACACTTTTCTGACTTATTTGTAAAGATTGCATATTATTTTCATTCTGCTTCATGATTCTGCTCTGCTTTGTGTTGGTCTGTCACATCAACCCTCAGTAAGATCACCCGAAGCTCGTAGCTGTAACGCAGGGGTAGGCAACCCTGGTCCTCGGGGGCCACTATCCTGCATGTTTTACTTGTTTCTCTGCTCCAACACACCTGATTTGAATCAATGGGTGATTAACAGGCTTCTGCAGAACATGAAGAGGTGATTTAACCTCTGAATCAGGTGTGTTGGAGCAGGGAAACAAGGAAAACATGCAGGATAGTGGCTCTCCAAGACTAGGATTGACCACCCCTGCTGTAACATAACGCAAAAACCTAAAAAGGTTGTATGTCAGCTCTGCAGGGACACTCCCTCCTGACTCCGGCCGCCTTCTCATAGAGGTCTGACTCACCTCCTTCTCCCTCCTGCTCCCTTTTCCCTTCCCTCAGTTCTGACACTGAGTTGAAGATGTCCTGGACGTTCGCAGCCCTCCTGGCTCTCCTCACCGTGCTCCTTGCACTAAACCGTGAGTCTGACAAGGGAGAACTTCAACTCAGCGTTGTCTTATTTAGAAGCGGCGTCATTAGCTGTGTATTCCACCCCTCTGTGCAGCTTTGTGTTTTAATTTAGACTTCTCACATTCTGTCCTCAAACGCAGTGTCTCCAGAGGCCGAGTCTGCAGCTGTGCACAGTAGCAACAGACGTCCCCGAGGTGAGGAGAAACGGCAGCATTTCTTCTTTCCTCCTGTCATTTTTAAAAAATCCTCCTAATGTCGAGAACCTGCCTCTGCTGCAGGTCCACCGAGGAGGATCTTCATGAAAGAGGCCGAAGCCTCAGACTTCTTCAGGAGACGCAGCAAACGAGCCACAAAGTCTCCGGATGAGATCAGCGGTGAGTTCAGCTCAAGCTTGGACTGAGTGTGTGTGTGTGTGTGTGTGTGTGTGTGATCAGAAAGGCCAAATGTTGGCAGCAAAGGCCTCTTCATTCTTACCAATATTTATTTCTCTAGATGACACCAAAATATAAAAGTTGATCAGATAATATCAATGTTTGTTGCTCTTTATGGTTTTTTTTTTCACAGTAAATCAGTCTGATGAAATAAATAACTCTTATAAATTTTATGTGCCTATTTGAAGATTTTTTTTTAGGGTTGATTCATGCTTCAGCATCAACTATAATAAAAAAGGAGCTCCATGAAAGCTTTAGTGCTTCTTTAGGAAATCTGATTTGCTCTTTATAAAAAAAAAGAAAAAAGCAGCAACCTCAGGCATCATAGAGCAGAAGAACACCTACAGAATGTCAGATCGGTGGTTTAAAAGCCTCTTTTTTTTTTTTTTTTTTTCTTAAAGTAAAGTGCTGCAGATTTGTTTTTATTGCCCACTATCCCATTTCAAGGCAGCCTCTGCACCTTCTGAATCTGCTTTAATTCAGTCGGTTTAACAGATATTGAGCTAAAACTTGGTGTGGTAGTAGCTGAGAGTCATTCCCGACGCATGCTCTGAGCGTGACATCGCTATCAGATTTCACCTAATGTTAGATTTAAGGTTCGACCAAAGCAGCGGATCTCAGTCTAAAGCTCTGGCGTGCAGGGCGGCGGGCGACATGCATTCCTTGAATCTCTTCCTGTTTGTAGAACAATGATCCCCAGTGATGTTTCCAGCTGTCTGACTGGGTTTCTGCCGGTAGCAGCCAGCAGCTGCTTGGTGTTTTTCTGGATGCAGACTTGTTCCTCCACGGCGGCAGCAGCAGGAGCCACGGGGCAGCCTGGAGCCACAGCAGCGCACATCTGGCTCCTCCACAAACAGTCGCACACCACACAGGGTTTAAGGGAAAAAAAAAAAAGGATCTCATGCGAGTTAATGTGAGCTAAGGCCTCGTCCAGCTCCGCCGGTGGGAGAGGTGACGCCTGCTAGGCTGAAGTCAGGTTGTGTAACGCGCCGCCTCTTCTGTCAGAGGAGCGCTGAAACGAACACATCCAGAGAGGGAACACAGACGGGCGGGCGAGTGGGCGAGCGGCTGGGAGATGAAATGTGGAATGTGCAGAAACGCTGCCAGACGGGTCAGGAACACACACACACAGAAACAAACAGGAGGCCTGCTTCAAAAATCCTCACCTGCAGCAAAGTGAGAAAAACATCTCTCCTGCAGGTAGAAGCAGTTCACTAAGAAAATGACAGAAAAGCATGTTTGTTTGAAAAGGTGGGAGAGAATCAGCTCAGCTCTGAGCTTAAGCTTCGACAGAATCCAACCAGAGGAGAATAATTTGGGTTCAATTTGAGGGAAAACGTAATCAGACCAGCAGTCTGTGCAAAACTATCTATATATAGATGTATATAAGTAAAGAATGTGTGAAAGCTGAGTTTTCCTGGTTTTAGCTGCTTCTGTTCGGTTTGTGGCTGCAGCTACTTTCAGCCATTTTAACCATTCAGGTATAAAAAATGTTCAGCTCGTTCGGGACGTCACAGGTGTGACTTCGATTCATTGTAATTTGTGCACCTGGTTAAAATACTTCACGTTATTTAGTTTTTCCTCATAGAAACAAACGTTTTTAGCTTTTAGCTCCAGTTTTGCTCAGTTTAGCTTTGATCTGCTATTCAGCTAGTTTGGCCTTTGTTAGCTTTTGGTTACCGTTTTGCTAGTTTTAGCTTTTAGCTAAGATTCTGCTGGTTTAATCTTTTAACAACTAGTTCGCTTATTTAAGCTTCAAGCTTCTGTTTCACTAGTTTTAGGTTTTATGCTCATTTCAGTGGGTTTTCTTCTTATTTTAACTTTTGCATTTCAGTTTTAGCTTTTTCAGCAGAGTCAACTTTCACACTGCATTTTCTAAATATATGTTTTTGGAGTTATTATTATTAGTAGTAGTATTACCTCAGCCTGTATAATAGTTTGTAAACCTTGTTTAATCCTACAATTTACAGCTACATGACTTCAATTCCCAGCATGAGCTTCAGCTCCCAACACAGGCGCAAACCTGAGCCTGAGAAAAGGTCAAAGGTCATCACCTTCCTTTAGAGGCTGGATTTGCAGTCTCCAACTTCCCCTGTTCTGTTGCTGCAGCCAGAAGGAGCAATGAAAACTTACAAAAGCAACGCACATTAAGTTTTTCTTTTCCATTAAAGATATTTTTAAAATGATCGTAAATCATCACCACAGAGCAAACGTGAGAAGCAGCCAGGTGGTTGTTATCTGTGCTTGCAGCTGAGCAGAGGGCGGTTCTGGCTGCGGACGAACGGAGGAGGGAGTTTCACGAGGAGAAGAGGAACGAGTTCGAGAGCCACTCCGAGGAGGACCAAGACGGTACGTGAGCTCCGTACACGGTGCCGGTCCGCTGCAGGCCGGAGGCCGCTGGTTAAGCTCCTCCATTCGTCCCTGCAGAGCAAGACGAGAGGAGCAGGGCGAGCTCGGAGCAGTGGAGGGAGTTCCACTACGACGGAATGGATCCTCCCCACGAGGACAACCGGCCCTCCGTCTGAGCTGCAGGAGGTGACGGCCGCCAGGCCCTCCTCTTTGGGAAATGAGGTCGTGTTCAGCAGAACGTTGTAGCTTTTTACTCTTGCATTGTTGCTGTGAAAGCTAGAACTTCAAAATTCTTTCCATTGTTTCATAAAACTATGTCTCCTTACATAGAGAAGCATTAAAAAGGAGAATAAACTGGACTAAATATACATAAAAATATATATATTTGCCTTTTTTAGTGAGATGAAGCTTTGTATTTGTTGGTGAAACAATGAGGTGGATGGAAAATGCGAGAAATTGACTAAAATTCAACAATCACATATTTATTCTTCAATTTTGCTGGGCTTCTGTTTAACCCTGATGTTGGTCAATTTATCACAAAAACAATAAATTTTCCCAATCAGTAGATCTGTATCATTCCAGGACAAATAAAGCAATGCATAAAGACATTTCTGTATAAATTAGACCCTAAAATGTGACTGTTTTCTCACACAGGACTTAAAAAATAGGTGAAAAGAACCCAAATATACAAGTGAATAAGTAAACAAACGTCACATATGGTCATTTAGAAGCTGAGGGAAAATATCTGAAACACTTTATGCTGCAAATCTGCACCTGAACCGTTGAAGCTGTCAGTCCTGAGTAATAACCTGGGTGGGTTTGAGTCCGTTCCTCTGCAAAGAGGAAAATAAAACTTTTCTGGTGTTCTCAGATGAACCCGGCGGAACAAAGCGAACCGAATCGTAACACCACCACAGCCGTGTTTCACAGACTGATTACGGATCTTATTAGAGGTATTTTTAGTGTCATAACTCACCGAGGGCTCGGTCCAGTTCAAAAAGTATTTGCATTTTTACTGAACGGTTTTTGATTCAGATGAATGTGTCGGCGTTTACATCATTTTAGTCTGAGTCTTAGTCAACTTCGTGATTTTTGCTATTTTATAACAGGAGTATTGGCCCCGTGTGGACTAGCCGTTAGCTCGTCAGTCAGGTCAGAATTAATCTCCCTTTTTTATAAAACAGAGGCTGGTTAACAATCTGTCCGACAATCTGAACTATAGTTTAAATAACGCTCTTAGCATAACGTCCGCAGATGAAGCAGAAACTTTGAGATGTGCGTGAGTAAAATAAAAAAAAAAGAAGCGTTAGCAGCTTAAAACTTGGCTTATAACTCTCATAACATCTCCAGTTTAGAAAAGCCAGCAGGAATTAACTTAAATGCAATGTAAGACTAGTGGTGGTGCAAACATTTATAGAACAGGATTCACATAAATGGCTTTTTCTTTTTTTTTAAAGTGACATCTGAGTTATTTTAAGACAAACTCTACCCACTTTAGTTCTAACTAGCCATTCGCTCGTCAGTCTGGACAGAAATCAACTCTGTTTTCTCTGAACTGAGGTCATTCAAAGAGCTATCCACAGCAGGTGAGATATTAATTGTTGATATCCTCTCCACAGAACCTCACTTAATCTCTTTGATAAGCTCTTGTTACTGTAAATTCAAACCGTAACTTTTTCTTTTTAAAGAGCACACCTCCTGTAAGTTATCTGCAGCACATTTGTGCAAAAAATATGACGATTGCAAACCTAAAAGCTTCTTTATTCTTTGCTTTCCTTTTATTTTTGGGGAAAATAAAGACACCGAACCCAAGTCAATGTTGTAGAGTTTTGTATTTACAGCAAGTAGACGCACCACATTTTTTTCATATATATATATATTTTTTAAAACGATTGGATAGCACAGCCCCTGACGCAGGCCATGCACTGCAGGAGCGTTCCCTTTTTAGTTTAGCTTGTTTGTTTGTTTCCACATTCATGTCGAGAGGCTGAAGTAAAGAAGAAGAAGAACCACGGAGAGTTACGAAGACAGATCACCTCTCTTCTCTGTGTGAAAAGACAGAGAGAGAGAGAGACGGAGGAAAAGAAAAACAAAAAGTGTCTTTCTGCTAAATTCAACAGGCTGGTATGAAAAGCACAGTGATTCAACACCGAGTGGCTGAGCTGTTCTCAGAGTGGAAGCAGAGATACGTCATCGGTTCAGCTGTACACCGTCCACCCCGACTCGAGCGCCGCCCAGAACGCCCGCTCGGCTCACCCTTCAGCGTTTCCGAAGTCCACTCGGGAGCTTTCAGGAAGGGTCAAACGTAGTGTCGGTGGGTTTTAAAAAAGGAAGTCGGCAGCTCTCCTTGTGGCACATTGGATCGATCACACAGAGGCGCTCCTGTTCCCATCCCCGCAGATCCCTGAGAACTGGGCATGAAGCAACGACCCGCAGCGCCCTCCTGTGGTCGAAGAGGACTTCACAGTCACATTGTTTTTAATTTAAAAAACAAACAACTCTTCAATTAAAACAGCAAAAGTAACGACTATTAAGATACTACACCCTTATATGACAATACGATAGGTTTTCAGTCCGGCCTTATTAAACATTTACACATTTCTCTCCAAGTGGAATTCTTACAAAAGTCAGCATATATTATAAGAAAATAAATATTCCAATAGATAAGTGCGACGCACCACTTCGTGACCACAGTCGTGACGGACACCTGTTTGTATTTAACGTCCACACACTGAAAAAGCAAAGAGAACAACACAGACAGTCGTACTGTTGGAAGTTATGACGCCGCGCAGCGAAATACCACAGCAGATCGACACGAGCTGCCCGAGTGCAGATGATGGCACGGTTTAGTTACCACAGCTTGAAGCTTCTTCTTCTTCTTTGTTTTTTTTTTTGTTTTTTTTCCACTTGCATTACATGACTCCACGGTTCCAGGCAGGATATTTACACAAGGCGAACAGCGGGGCGTCCCATCGCGGTCAAAGCTGACAGAAAGCTGCGGCGAAGAGTTCGCCCCGTCGGCGCGGCACTCTTGATCACCTCTCGGAGAACCATCAGCTCCACAGGAAGTTCAGGGGAGCTTCGCCCCCCTCTCTGTGCTTCCAGGTCTGAATGACGGCAGGAAGGGAAGCGGCGCGCTGAGCCAGGGCTCCTCAAATTCCTCCCGGATTTGGCAGAAAACAGACGGGAGGCGGCGGGATAGGAAAACTGGGCGACCATGTTGAATCACGAGGCCTGGGGGTGGATTTTACTTCATTTCTTTTTTTAACCCCCACCCCCACCAACCTGGACTTAAAGCTCCGTGGTCTCCCAGCTGACCTCCCGCGGAACCTGGCGTCATTTAGTCCCAGTGTGGATGACCGTGACGGTGGAGGGTCTGGGCCGAGGGGGCTCAGCCGCCGCCGGTGGGTCCTCCGGTGGGGCGGGACCGTCAGAGTCCTGATTGTGCTTCTTAGCAGCAGATTTCAGAGGAGCTATGGGGGGACCTGCGAAACAAAATACAGCTTCAGAACTGGGTTAAATACAAACAACTGGGAAAAAAAACAAAAACAGTAATAATTATTGTCAATGAATCATTTAAAGCAGCGGTCCCCAATCTTTTTAGCTCCACGGACCGGTTCATTATCAGACAGTATTTTCACGGACCGGCCTTTAAAGGTGTGGTGGATAAATACAACAAACTAAAATGATACAACCGGCATGAAAACGGGAGTATTTTTAAAAACATAATAAACTTAAATCCAACATGTCCTCGCAGCTTTGTTAGCTGTGTTATTAACATGAATAACAGCCTCTCCTCCCCCTGATGTTCTCTGGTCAATATGTCGATGTTTAAACTTTAAAATAAGATCCACTACAAATAAAAAGTGCACAAAGAATACATCTCACCATAACGCTGACTCAGTGGGAGCCCTGAGTCTGTTTCTCAGTAAAGAGACGGTCCCATCTAGGGCTTCCAGAGACGTTTGGTTTTTACTTGTTTTGCTGCTCGTGCGTTTGTTTTAAGCGGTAACGGATCACATGACCTAGATAAGCGTTCTGACACGCATCAAGAGGGAGTCAAAGATGGATGGAGTGGAGAGAATCCGGTCAGTTTTTCAAAATAAATGTCTTTCAGACTTAAAAAATAAATAAAATAAAAAAACGGAAATACTGTAAGTTAATTATTCCTTCTGTCTGGCCCGGTACCAAATGACCCATGGACCAGTACCGGCCCGCGGCCCGGGGGTTGGGGACCTCTGCTTTAAAGACCAAAACCCACAATGTGCTGCATTTTAAACTGTAAATGAGCCTTATTATTTTTACCCTCATAGCAGTAAATGCTGCAACAATCAAAAACAATTATGTTATTACCTGCTGCTATGAAAGATGTGGAATGCCTGTCTGTCTGTTAGCAAAATATCTCATGAACTGCCTGAGGGATTTTAATGAAGCTCTCAGAAATCATTCGATGTACATTTACAACTGATTAACTTTTCAAGATGGCCACAGCAGCTTGAAAACGTTAGCGAACACTAAAAAGAAGCCAACAGATCGCATGGCATGTCTTCACTAAAAGCAGCGTCACGCAAGGCGGCGGGCGACATGCAACCCTCGAATCAACGCTGGTTTTTGATTAGAACTTGTTTTGTTTTTTTCTGACAGTTTAAACTTCTAAACACTGTCAAAGCCGACGAGCTGGAATCACGAGAGTTTTGTTCGTTAATAAAAACAGAACAGGCGTTAAATGGAAGCGGCGTTCCTGTAAGGAATGCATGTCACCCGTTTTTAAACAACGTTACTGCGTGTGTTAGGGATGCCTCTCAGCTGCTAGCATATTTACTTTTAGTTATTTACCTATAAAACAGACTCAGTTAAAGCCGTTGTCGCTAAACTTGGTTAGCTAAGATGAAATTTCTCCACTGACTCAGGAACAGCTGCATCCATGAACACAGTTAAAACTCGACAAAACAAATAAGAAAAACAATTAAAATTAAAAGAAAATGCCGTCATCTTCTCTGGACCTCTTCAGACACTGAGCTGAAGCGAAAAAAACTATTTGCGTTCTGATTTTATGGACTCAAGATTTATCAGTTTTCCTTTTTTTTGTGGGAAACTTAACTGCTGCACCCGTCAGTAGTTAAATCAGGAGTTAGAAATCTGCTCCTGTGAGTGTTTCGTGATTAGATGACTGCGTTACACTGGTTGGAGTCGGCCGTGTGAAGAGTCACTCACAGTCCTTCAGGGAGAGCGGGGCGCAGTCCACGGACTGGCTCTTGGCCGGAGCGCGGCTCGGAGGGCTCGGCACGGAGTTGGTGCTGCTTCCGAAGCTGGTGCCCAGCTGCAGGCGCCTCATGTGGCGGATCACGGCCGTGGCGTTGAACGCTTGCTGTTCAGGGACAAACCGGCAGGGGTTAGGGCCGAGCGGCTTCCTGCGGGAAATGAAAGCAGAGACGCCGAGCGCTCACCCTCCACTTGCTTTTGGCGAAGTTCTTCCTCATCTGCCGGCTGACGGATTCGTGTATGTTCTTGCAGAGGGCCGTGTCTCCAGCGATCCTGGGTTTTACAAAAAAAAAAAAGAAGTCACACTGACACATACCAAAACAGCACACCGGAGTGATTTATATTTATCCATGCCATGCCCGAGGAATCATCCTCATGCTGTTTTCAGATTTGCTCCCTTCATTTATTTTTACTTGGCTCCAACACTTTTGATCGATGGGCTGCTGTTTCTGGCACATTCATCATAATATCTCTTTGTCAACGAAAGCCATTTCTCTTCATTATGACGTCTGTCGCCGCCGCCGCCGCCACGTATCAGAGCGACCGCCTGCCCACGACCCAAAATGCCCATTACCGCCTGAACAGACTTATTGCCACCTTGAGCTGGAGGTGTCAGCCCACGCCGGGCCGGCCTCATTAGCGCTGACGCGGGCCCGGGAAGACATCTGAATTGTTCATTAGAGCCCCCGAATTCTTCAAGGATCCTTCAGGAGATAAGCCACTAATTGGCAGCCATTTATTCGGCGGCTCTCGCGCCCTGCAGAGGTGGGCTCGTGGCTCGCAGCCATGGCGACAGATGACAGTGGGAGGACGAGCGCTCCGTGACAAACGCGAGAGCCTGGCAAAAAAACAAAAAACCCCTGCGTCACGCCGCTGTGTAACCGCGGCACCCGGTGCGCGTTCCCCCTTGATTGCGCGGCTGCGGCGTGGCCGTGGCGGCAAGGTTTCTGCTCACCAGGGGTGCTCCAGAGCCTGATCGCACGTGAATCTCTTCTCGGGGTCCTTCTCCATTAAGCAGCTGATGAAGTCTTTGGCTGCGGAGGGAAATGGGGAAAAAATGTCAAGAGCAAATCCAGCTGAGGGCACACTGTTCACTTTCCAGCACTCAGAGGCGTACGTGTTTTTGTTTAACGCTCTACTTTACGTGTCCTGCAGCCCTGCGGGACAGACGGTTCCAGAAGGGAACAAAGCAGTTTGGCAGCAAATATAGAAATATAATATTCTAAGTGTGGACGACTGGTTAATGTCTTCTTTTAGGTTTCTTTTTGAGACGAAACAAAGAAATATTGCACAACTTGTGTTGAAATGGAGACTTCTAAACTGGAAAAAACTGAAAGATGTGTTTAAACAGATCTGTTAAAACGAGCGTCAGCCAGTAATCTAAAATAAACAGAGAGAAACAAGTAAAACACTGACGAACACAGTCTGCTGCTGAGCAACAGCTCAGGGAGACAAAGTGCAACCCCGAATCCAAAGAAGTCGGGTCGTTGTGTTAAATGTAAAATAAAAAAAACAGAATGCAACGATTTACAGATCTCATGAAGCCATGTTTGATTCACAGTGGAACATAGTAAACACGTCAAATGTTTAAACTAAACAGTTTTAGAAAAAAATAAAAAGAAGGTAATTTTGAATTTTATGGCTGCAACATATCTCAAAAGTTGGGGAAGAAAAGCTGCCTCTCTGTTGGTATGGGGGTGCATTAATGCCTCTGATGAGCAGCTGACACATCTGGAAACATCAGTAATGCACAGAAGTATATACAGGTTTTAGAACCATATTTGCTCCCATCTAGACGTCTTCTCCAGTAAAGGTCTTACACATTTCAGGAAGACGATCCTAAACCTCCTGCATCCATTCCAGCAGCACGGCTTCATACAGAAGAGTCCAGGAGCTGAACTGAGCCGCCTGCAGACCAGACCTCTCACTTTGTTGAACCACAAAACAACAAATCCATCAAAGTCCATCAAAGGACTGTAGAGCAGCTGGAATCCTCCTTCAGACCAGAACGGGACAACATTCCCTCCAAAACCTGCATCAGCTGCTTTCCTCAGATGTTTACAGACAGATGTTAGGAGAAGAGAGGATGCTTCAGAGTCACGCTTCTTAAATCTGTTGCTGCCATCAAATTCTAAATGACCTTATATTTCCTAAAAACTGTACATTTAGTTTAAACATTCACGTTCACTGTGTTCTACTGTGAATAAAATATGAGTTTATGAGATTTATTTACATTTTATACAACATCCCAGTTTTTATTTGGAACTGAACTTGTATTAATTAGTTATCACAATAAATTTCTCTTACCAAAAATACTTCCAACCACCTCTCTTAAAATATGATTTCTTTTTAAAAATAAGACACTGTTTACAGAAATGTTTGATCTGTAATATCCTCTCATATATCAGAGTGTTTTCAGATTGGAAGCAGACTGTAAAAGATTTTGCTACCAGAGTGGACAAGAGGACACGGAGCCAAGGCGGCGTTGGCTCATTTCGAACACTATTTGAAAAGTGAATATGTTGCCGAATGTGTTTTCAGCTTCCACGGCTGCCAAATCTCCGTTCATTCATGCCGATTCGAGACAAACAAGAGCTTCAGCTGAGAGTCTGAGTGACACACGGAGTAAAATTCACATCTCTTTCAATCCCAGGACTTGGTGATGGTGGAAAAGCCTCTTTTCCAGGAAGACAGAAACAATAAAAAGAAGCAGGATGGAACTAAACATTGGGTTAAACAAGAACAAGAATGGGTTTTATTAACTTCAGCTGCCAACTAGAAGCTACAGAAGAAAATTGTTGTTTCTATAGAATATTTTTTCTTATCTCATGGGGATTAGGGACAGGATTTTCTTTATCAAATATCTTCATGACTGCACCTGTGTTGGAACTGGAGTGGATCGTTTGGCTTTTGAGACACTTTTTTCCCCCCACAAATCTTGTGTTGTAGCGCTCCGTGACTCACAACTGCTGACTCACAGATGATCTTTATACCAAAACTGACAACAATCAGAGAAAGATTGTCTAAAATCATATAGCAAGAGTTTTAAACTCAGTGATGAATTCATTAATCGGGAAGTGAAATCGTGTCTGCGGTCTTTTCAGGTAATAAAGATACATTTGGTACCAAAAGTAGAAGTCGGCTTTTCCCAGATTGTGACATTTTTGACCCCACAGGGTGTAATAAATCTGTCTAATTTATACAAAGGAATATTGTGAAGATGCAATGGTGCACAAAAAAACAATAGAGATTAAATAAAAATCTTCACCAAAACTGGATCTCAGTGTGTCTCTGTGTTGGTGCAGACATTCAAATGAAACGTTAAGCAGCACTTAGAGGAAAACACGTCCGTATTTATGGAAATAACCGCCGGGGCAAGAAGCATGTGACTGTCCAAGACCGGCGCCTCCTGAGAGCTGGCGGCGTCCGCGTCTCCGAGGGAGAACGTGAGGAAGTTTAGCGACCCGATGCCCTCACAAGGAAAGGACGGCCATGACAGGAGCAGGATTATCAAATCCCTGACATGATCACATCTACAAATAAATTGTCCAAAGAACCAAAAAAAAAAAAAAAAAAAAACCAAACAAACAAAAAAAACCTTGTTGGTGTTAAAAAGCCTTTGTGTTTCTTGTGCCTCCTCTGTTAAAACCCGCGGCTCACCATCCGTCTCTTCCCGCCTGTCACTTCTGTGCCCGATGCGTTTGTGCCGGGCGGTCACATTTGGACTGTGAAGCCGCGCAGCAGAGATCCGCCGCGTTCTGACACTGTGAAAGAGCGTAAATTGCTCACACCTGCTGCCGGCGCACAATTAGTGCCGTTCTGCTTTCCAAATCGGACGCAGGGACAAAAACGGATAGAGGCTGCTGCTGAAAAGCTAATTATGGAGCGGACAGCACGCAACCTGCACTCTTAGGGAATTTGCCCGCAAATGCGGTGTGCAGTCATATTGTAGTAATAGGTTGCCATGGCGACTGTGCCCCGCTGGACTTTAGGTCCCCTCAGTAATTTATTTTTGCCACTTTCGGAGCTCAAAAACACAGGTTTTAGATGCGGCGTCCACAGATTTGCGGAACCTAATGATCCGCGGAGTGTATATATTTTTTCTAAATTATTTCAACACCGCATTAAAAAACAAAACACACAGACTCAGACACACCCTGTCACGGCTCACCAGAGTCCGATATGTCGTCCCAATACGGTGCGTCGAACTCGTAGTCTGCTTTGAGGATCTGCTCGAACAGCTTGGAATCGTTCTCGTCATAGAAAGGAGGGTAACCACAAAGCCTGGAGAGGACGAAGCAGAACAATTACGTAAGCCTGTGCGAAAGTCTTTGCCCTGCAGATGGTAGGAAGTCTCGAAAATCTGAAAGGATTTGCTGCGATCTAATCTCATTTACTGGGCAGTTTGATTTTTTTTCTTTTTTTTTTCCACTAAATTGTGCAACAGGAGACAGCTCAGAGGGATTATCAGGAACAATAACAGTGGCAAAAAAAATAAAATAAAAAAAAACCGGCACAACAACAACCCACTTCCACAGGATAGATGGGACAAAATGGGCATGTCAAACCCACGTGGGCAACATGAAGCTATGACGTGCGTTTAGGCTCTCATCAGACTCTATAAAAAGTTCTTCATGTGAGCACATCAGGGAAAAAAAACACATCTTTAAATTCACAGCACATAATGAGTGGATAATGACACCAGGGATTTTCCCTTTGAGAACAATTGACTCCACTTTGCTTAATTAGGCTGGCAGCTTTATGCAACGCTTTGTATCGAGAGGCCCACAGGCTGCGTTCGACGGGAGCGGCAGATGTGGGGATCCCTCGAGCCGCCGGCAGCTTGACCCAGCGGTGAGTTACTAATGAATGGCTGTTCCACGGGTCGCCGCCTTGCCGTGGCGGTGAAGCTCGTGCGCTCCGATGAACCCGAGAGCCGTGCCGCCTGGAGCTTTGCCCCTGGTAGGCTTCCACACTAGGCGGTGAGGTTCCAGGCAAAGTGCGACCTCAACGGCGGAGCTGGGGGAGGATAACAGTAAATCACAACGGCTGTGATGGCAGATGAAGGTGGTCCCCAATCGTCATGGATTCCATGTGTCTCTCTGCCAAGCACCGTACGGTGACTGCGGGGCGCATCAGTCTCCACACGTTAAACAATGTCACGGGCAGGCGGACCCACCCTGGCATTAAAGTCTCCGAGCAGGACTAGCATGTCCTCCTTGGGGACTTCGGTCAAAGGTCACGGAAGCGCTAACTACAGTGACCATTTGACTGCTTGCAAGTGTCAGACGTACGGTCCAGAAGAATCCTGATGATTTTTCTGTTTACTCTTCTTCCCTCGCTCAGTCATCAGGTCAGATTTTTTTTTTGGATTTGTAAGATTTCAGTCTTAAAATTGTTTTTTTTTTTTTTAAAGCTGTTTTTCCTTAAAAGGAAAGCTAGGCTATTTAGAAATGGAAAGATCGTTAACGATTATTATCTTACCTGTTGCAGATAGCTCTCTGAATGCCCTCATAGTGGAAAAACACTGAGTTAAATTGAAATTAATGAGCGGCTAGTCTGAAAGAAGCCAAAACCAGATGGTGGTATTTCACTGGGTGGTAACCAGCGATCTTTGGTGCATTTTGAACCGCCGGTTTCTGTGTGCACGGCTTGCAAAACTGCTCCCTTGGTCATGCGCGGTATTCTGTTGCCCACATCTTACCCACTTTGGTCACCATGTACCCACTGCTCTTGAGATGGGTTGGAGACACCCACGGCACCACTCAGGTGAGTTAGAGGCGCCCGCAAAGACTCTGTGACTACATCGAGATAAAACTCGGTGCACAAATTGTTGCGTGTACAAAAATCAGGCAACAGAAGCACACTTCAGAACCATCACAAACGTTGCAGAACATTCAGGGGACATTTCGGAGACTCCCTCACGGATGCCGTTTGCCATCTTGTAACAAACAAAGTGAAATATGACCTCAGGAGATTTTTCTGCCATCTTAAAACTCCAACCTCCAAAGTACTGTAGCGGATTGTGCAAACGATGGTTCATAAAACGTTTACATGCATACAATATTACAATATTCCTGCTGGAGGTGTTCCATTCTGCACCGGAAGTGCTACAGCTAACTTCTGCTGCCACTTTTTGCACTTGCAAGAAACCCCTACCATTCTATGTAAATAATCACGTCAGGTGAAAGTGGCGGCATTGTAAAGGTTTATAAATAAGGATTCTTATGAGCTGATATCACATTTTTGAGACTGGAGTATTTTTCAGGATGTCAGGAATCCACAGTTTGGTCTTGGCTGACTAGCCTTTAGCTCATCAATCTGGTCAGAGTTAAACTCTCAAAAAAGCTCCATGACAGGTTATTGTTACTGTTCATAACCCTGTAGCTTAAACTTCAACTTTGCTCCTTTTTCTTTGTTAAAAGCTCTTTTATCTCTCTGAGGTTTTCCTGTGGGTTTCCACCTGAATAAAAAGTTAGATTTTCAGATAAACCGAGCCGACGGGGCTCAGGTTCGGCTGATGAGTACTCACAGAATATAAGCGATGACACCGATGGACCAGCAGTCCACTGCTTTACTGTACGGCTTCTGAGCCAAAACCTCCGGAGCTGCAACGATACAGATTGTTGCTGATTAAAAAAGGGCTAATATTCACATTCCAAACAGTGCTTTTGGTCAACCTTTTCATTATAATTTAAAAGCTGGAGAGGAACGTGAACATCAGTTAAAACGCATAAAAGACGTGGTTAACCTGCAGTGACTGCTTTTAACTGGGTTGTGTTTCCTTTTACCACAGCGTACAATTATTTCCACAAATGCCAGAGCTCAGAGGGCACCCCTCACCCACGTATCCGGGAGTCCCGCAGGCCGTGGCCATCACACCCCCCGTGCCCTCCATCTTCGACAGGCCAAAGTCACTGATCATGATCTTGGAGTCGTCGTCGGAGCTGAAGTAAAGCAGGTTTTCGGGCTGAGAATAAAACAAGATGCAGACAGGAAAAAAAAAAAAAAAGGTCAGCCCCGGGTTTCTGAACATATATATATATTTTTGTGTGTGTGTTAAATCATCCAGGCAGTAAAGCTGTCAGACAGAGTGTTTGTCTCTTTCACAGTTTGCAGGGGAGGAAAACCCCCTGACATTAACCCTCCGTGGGCGATCATCAGCACGTGTGACAGCGCTCAAACAGAACGACACCCAGGGACTTCCCCTCTCAGGCACACGGAAGCGCGCGGGGGAAACACGCACGTTTAAATCCAAATATGAAAGGCTGACGCACCTTCAGGTCTCGGTGCACGATGGCCATGGAGTGCAGATAGTTGACCGCATCCAGAACTTGCCGGATGAGGCGGCTGGCGTCCATCTCCGTGTAGAAGCCCTTCTCTACGATCCGGTCGAACAGCTCGCCTCCGGACACGCTGTTAGCACAGACAGACGGCGACAGGAGACAGGTTTATACAATCTGAAATTTAAAAAAAAGAAAAAACATTCATCTGTGAAGCACCTTCCAAAGGAGGTCACAGTGACGGGACAGGAGCGAGAAGGAGACGGCTGTCACACAAGCAAAAATAAAAAAATAAGGACCTCGTCATGTTTAAGTTTATTACACCCACCATTTCTTTCACGTGGTATAATGTAATACTTCCACGTTCCTCATTTTATTTATAAAAACATATTAATCGGACATATTTAAATGTGAGTATTTTTGCTACATTGTATTAAGTATGTACATAGTAATAAGGTGAAGATATTTTGGAATATTGTAAAAAAAATTTTTAAAAAGATGAAATTTTATTTAATTTTTGCTTGGAGGAAGTGAAATACTTCCAAAATCATCAGCTACTAAAAGAACTGGAGATAAATACATGATTCAACATGTATAACTCATCCAGAATTTAATTAAAAGTACGGTTCTTTGCAGAAACATGAATCGCCCCCAATTTGAGTGCCAAAGTTTTAAACCGATCTTATCAAACTATGCAGTGATGGTGGAGTTTATGTTACATGAAACCATTTTTACAGTAGAGATGCTATAAAGTCAAACTGGAATCATCTCCTGCGCAGTCCCTGAGTGACTCTATCGGGACAGTGGCTTCGCTGCCTTCGTAGGGTGTCATGAAGGGGGGAGGGGACAGGTTGTCCGCGACGGAGAGCAGCTTCTTCGGTGGCCTCACCAACTTGAACGAGGATCTTTTTCAGCTTTTTTTTCCAACGGGTTTATCGAGGCTGCTGCCATCCCTGGCACTGAATATCTATTTATCTTTTTATATGTTTATCTAAATAAATATCTGATTATTACTACAAGTTAACCTTCAGTCAGGGGACAAAATAAACCACATTGTTTGTGACTCAGCAGGCTTGAATTCATATGTGTTTAAATAAAACTCTATAAAGCAGACTTTTTCCATATGTTATAGCAGTGTTCTTTACATCGTATGAGCAATAGTTAAATTAAAGATACCTGAATAAGAATCTATGGCAAAAAACTGCATCCTTTGCTGCTCATATCATCCGTTTTTTTAATTGTTCTGACCTGCAACCATCTGTATTTGTATCTCATGTAATCTTAAAATATGTATACCACCAAAAAGTTGCAATTTTTCAAGAAATTGTTGCTTTTTGCTTCATTTAATGATCAGTGTCACAAAATCATCCAAATATTGTTTTATTTTTCCTCCCAATAGGTGTAATTTTTCTTTATAACACTATAAACGTATGCAGTGTTTGGCGTGAAGCTCCAGGTGTTTTCAACCCGTTTAAACTGCAATTAGAAACGGCAAAAGGGAGAAAAAACAAGCGGCTCATTAAGGTTTAGCGTCGAGTTTTAAATGCGCGCCCGCCTCGCTTCACGAGAGCGACCGGTGTTCGGGATTCGACAAAAGGGAGACTTCGAGGCGACATCAAGCACCTTTCAGAGAGGAAGGAAAAGCAGCAGATAGTCGCCGGCTAAATTGCAGGCGCGCGAGTCACAAACCGAAATCACGACGCGGCAAGGCCGAAGGTCACGTCGACGCGTGCTTTGTGTGAAAGAAGGGGGGGGGGGGCGGACCGGTGGCGAGGAAATTCGCTGCTAAACGAGCTCCTTCACCTTCACCCGCAGAGAGAGGAATCCTTCTTTAAACGAGACATTTGATCACTTGAACAACAGGTGGGAAAACAAACTCAAAACGAGCTGCAGATTAAATTATAACCCCCCCCCCAATACATAAAATAAACTAAACTGCCCGCAGTAAAAAGAAAATCCAAACTCTGGCTTTATTATAGCACATTAAGTCTTGTTTAAATCTATGAATCTGAGGTGTAAAAAGAGGAAGTTTATGGTTTTCAGGAGCGTGTTTTGGACCAGACACAAACTGATATTAACATAAAAACACCACAAGGAAACATTTCCTCATTGTGAGCACACACACCCGTTTTTTTCACTTCCTAAAGCTTCTCCTCGGTTTGATTCTAATGACTCCTTATTTTTACTCCCTACTAGAAGAGTTCAGTAAGATTTCCCCCCTCGTTTCCTTTAACCCTTTGAAAACCACGGGGATCTCGATGTATTTCAAACTATTACCGTAACTCCTCGCTGCCATCTCAGAAATGTTCGATCTGCATTTTTCAAGAACTTAGAAAAAGAAAGTTGAAGAAAATTCAACTCCGTTTTTGTCCTTTTTCTTCTTATGACACACAGTTTTAGGTATTTAATTACACAAGAATGGTAAATACTTGAGATTTTAAAAGTTGTACGGGAATAAAGGTGTAAATTATTTACACACAGGGCATTTTTTGACACAATTATTGACAAAAATAAACAAGAAAGACCAGGCGTTTTAATAAATATATCAATAATTATGGTGCTGAAAGGGTTAAGCTGCTTGTCCTGTTTCCAGTTTTTATTTTACCTAAAATAAACTGCTGACAAATGTGACAGTGGCGATGATATTGATGCGTGGAAAATGTCTCTTTCCTGACAAAGGGTTGCGTATAAAATGGAAATATTCCTCTTTATTCGTCAGTTTCAGCATCATCGGTCGAAATGATGATTTATTCCCCCCTTTTTAAAAGCACCGGCGCCTTCGAGGACGTTCCGGACAGTCGCCCCTGGCTCGGGACACGAGGCGTTACTGGAAAATGACGGGCGAAACGGGAGGCCGGCGGCTGACCCGACTTGATGTACTTACAGCTGCATTATGAGGTACAGGTGATTGGAGCTCTCGTAGATGTCCTCCAGAGCCACGATATTCTCGTGCTTTATCCTGGAAGGGGGGGGGCGAGGGATAAGAAAATTCACTTCGCTTCAGCAAGATGGAACAAAACAAACAAAACTAGAGAAACTGCATTTTAGCGGGAATGCTGAAGTTTGCCGAAGGAGCTCAAGCTGAAATGCTCGAACTAAAAGTAGCAGCACAGTAGCTAAAAGCTAAAAGTAGCATACTAAAGCGAAAATAAAGCAAGTATGCTGAAGCAGATTTCAAAGAAAACAATATTTTTGAGGGAATTCAAGAGATCTTAATGCATTTCTATAGAGAAGATATTTTTAAATAGAGTTAAATTCAAAATAAAAAACTAAAGTAATAGCTCAGGTCTCCTGAGTGAGCTTAACGATCTGATATATGACTGGCTAAAATAACACAAAGAGTTAGTTCGTGTACAAAAAACATACAGAAAAATAATTAAAGAAAAATAAAGATCCAGCGTTGCTTGACGTCGCTGCGTTTTATGTCAGAGTGTAAAACTACGATCAAGTTCTGATGAAACCTTATAAATGATGGGGCGTGATACTACAAGATGAGGAGCACAGTGTGTGAATGACTCTCAGCTACTACCACATCAAGCTTTAGCTCAGTATCTGTGCATTAGTCAAACTTAAGAGCCATTTTTGTGTTGGTGAACATCAGTTCTCCGTGTTGGCCATCTTGAATTATGTCGAGTCCAGGATGAGTTGTAGACGTTGACGGGCAAAAACAGTACCGTTGTTTTGCCTTCAGAAGCCAGCAACATGAAGGTAAGGTAACATGCAGGCTGATAAAGGGTCTTGAAAAGGGCTGCTGTTTGAAAAGAGAACGGCAGAAGTGGAGGAGGAGGAGGAGGTGGAAGAGAAAGAAGAGGAGGAGGAGGAGGTCTCAAAGGAATAAACAACCTTCACAACTTCTCTTCTCTCTAAGTCTGGAATGAAAATGAGGTTGCAGTCTGAGGAGTGTCAGAAGCAAGCTAAAAGAATATATATATATATATATATATATATATATATATATATATATATATATATAAATAAAGA
>NC_051440.1:10533237-10535353 GCF_001649575.2 Kryptolebias marmoratus | reverse complement strand
GCGAGTTGAAGGATAGCAACTGTAACCAAGCAACTACACCCAACTCCTGCTACGCTGACTGATAACTGAGCGTCTCGCAGAATTTACCCATCAGGCCCCGGAGGATGATGTGTCATCCGGTGTCAGGGCAATCCTATCACAGTCTGTGCAGGTGTGTGTGTGTGTGTGTGTGCGTACTCTGAAACTCCACATAGATGGGATTCGACGAGGCAGTTACTTAAGCCCGTCAGTAGCTGTTAAATAAACTGAGCCTAAATAAACCAGCAGAGAGCGGAGGGGAGGACGGGGGACGGGGGACGGGGGACGGGGGACACGGGCCCGGTCACCCTCCGACCTGCTCAGTCGCGCGCCACCTACTTCCTGAGGACAGCGATCTCGTTCTCGATGCTCGTCTCCTTCCCCTTCAGCGCCTTCTTCGGGATGCACTTGATCGCGACCATCTTTCCCGTGGCCTTCTCCTGAGCCATCACCACCTCGGAAAACGCGCCGCTGCAAGAGACAGAGACAGAGAGACAGAGTCAGTCCCGCGCCGTGCGAGCTCAGACAATATTGACACATCGTCACAGCAAACGGAGAGGGGCCGGCGTGCACAAACAGCCATATTGCGAATATTTACCGAGGACCGACAAAGTCCAACAGGTGGACGCTCTGGACCGGCGCCCGGACAAAATCGAACGGCAAACACTTTTAAAAGCTCTCAGAGAGCGCCCGCGGCGAAGGGCAGACAGCGCACCGACCTCTGCCATCTGTTTCCGTACATGAGCGCCCTAAAAATACAGAATTAGGGGAATATTTGCTGGAGCGATCTACCTGTTGCTATGATACCACGTGGATAATAAATCTTGATGAGCAGGCACTGCGATCACCCCCCCCCACACACACACACACACACACACCTCTGTACTTGTCTCCTTCCGCGCCTCTAAAGGGAAGTCAGGTCATTTTCGAACTGATGTTCTCGTCAAACAGTTATTAATAGTCAGCATCTGTTAGTCGTGACAGCAGTACGGTGGCCCACGGGGTCAAACGAGCCGCAAACACATGAATGATGCAAACTCTAAAATACACACACAAAATGCAAAAGGAGAAAAAAGGACCAAAAACTGCTAAAAACCCCTAGAAAACAACAGCGAGTAAAAGTGTGGTGCAGTGTTATTCAAAGCTGTTTGACTGGAAAAAGTCACCTGAAATAATTAAAGTTGAAACCTTTATTGCAGAGGCACAGCTGACAGAGGCTCTGTGAGCTTGGGTTTTGGTGGTGGTTTGGTTTAAGGTTGTCTTTGTGCTGAAAAAGGACAATGTCAATTTATAGCAGGTTCATTTTATTTCAAAATGGATGCTTCTGTTGTTGGAATCCAAACTGCAGCGTTTTATTACCTATCTGTCAGCCCACCCTACAGATACCACCACCAGTGTGCAAAGTGTTCTTCCTGATTCCTGAACCCAACCCCACGAACATCAGACGCTCAAAGTGTCAAAGCTCCTCCCAGCAGGCTCTGGACTCAGCACCACAGTCGGCCCCGTGGCCATCAAATCTGTGCTAATCCCTCACTCGCCCTTCACATGGAGGGAGGGGGTCGGTCAGAGCCGTGGTGCCCGGCACGGAGGCGGAACGCAGACCACGGCGGACAGAAGCGGCACGAGGTGTGAGCGCCAGGCCCCCTCCACCCTGACCTCGTTCTGACGCGGGGAAACGCAGGCAAGAGAGCTGGTGGCCGCCATTTGTTGGCCCCTTTAGAGCGCCATCTTCCCGCCGCCGCAGCTGTTACCGTGTGGACACCGTCTTTGTCCAATGCACTTCCACAGATTCCCTCGGCTGCGTGGACAATAAAGGAGCCCGTCAAGTGCGTGTTAGTTGGTTTTCAGAGCTTGCTTCCTGCACACTGAGAGACAACGATGAAAACCACAGGAAACCTATGATCTCAGTGAGCTGCTGCTGAGCTTAGTTTCAGCTCCTGGACTCTTCTACAGGTGCTGGTCATAAAATTAGAATATCATGAAAAAGTAGATTGATTTCAGTAATTCCATTTAAAAAGTGAAACTTGTATATTATATTCATACATTACATACAAACTCATATATTTCAAATGTTTATTTCGTTTAATTTTGATGATTA
>NC_051440.1:10513521-10531948 GCF_001649575.2 Kryptolebias marmoratus | reverse complement strand
CTAATTTTCTGATATGATGAATTTGAGATTTTCATTTGTTGTCATTTGTAATCATCAAAATTAAACGAAATAAACATTTGAAATATATGAGTTTGTATGTAATGTATGAATATAATATACAAGTTTCACTTTTTAAATGGAATTACTCAAATCAATCTACTTTTTCATGATATTCTAATTTTATGACCAGCACCTGTATATGAAGCCGTGCTGCTGGAATGGACCAAATTTGTGGTTTAACATCAGATTGCTGAAATATGCAAGTCTAGATGGGAGCAAATGTTCTACAACCTGTCTTTATTTTCCTGCATTGATGGTGCCTTTCCAGATGTCTGACCTGCCCATGCAATTGGCACTAATGCACCCCCATACCATCAGAGAGGCAGGGTTTTGAACTGAATGGTGATAATGGACCGGATGGTCCCACTCCTCTTTACCAAGGAGGACCACAGAACAGTTCTCCTCTTTGCCTCGGTCCATTTTAAATGAGCCTTGGTCCAGAGGAGACAGCAGTGTTTATATATGTCTTCTTCTTTGTCTGATAGAGCTTTAAGCAGCTTTTGTGGCCGGCTCAGTGAACTGTGTTTACAGACAGGTGAACCTCTGCCCATCTTTACTTCTAATAGCCTCTCCACCCAGTCCTCTTCCTGACCTGCTGCCAACTAACCTAATTTGTTGAAGAAAGCTCCTCCAGCTGCTTCTTCTTCTTCTTCACAGCCTTTTGCCTCCTCTGTCCCGTCCTTTCTTGCGACGGATGAACGCCACCGACGTCACGTCACAGACGGCTCAACCGAGTCAGCTCGCTCGGCTGACTAATAATAATTATAATAATGATAATAACAATAATTGAATTGCAAATTCCTCGCAGAGCTCTCCGTGTGCTCGATGAGCCGAGTGTGACAGTCCGCAGTCACACAGCAACACCACACGATGTGCAGGCACCGAGCCACGCCGGAGCGGCTGCAAGGCGTGGGCCGCTCTCCCAGAGTGTGGGGAGGGGGGGCGGGCTTGATGTTGCAGCAAGGCACGCCTGGAAAACTTCTGGTTTTTCAAGGCCATGGCGGCGGCTTATTGTGGAGGGTTATGAACAAGCAGGTGACAGAGGAGGCTTTTCAGACGGAGGAGGTAGGGTGGTTTGATGGCAGAAGCGTGCCCGTGTGTGTGTGTGTGTGTGTGTGTGTGTGTGCGTGCGCGCTGCTGAGTAATCACGCTGAGTCATCTCGTGTAAGCTGCATTACAGCAGCCAGTTATGCAACATGATGGAAAAGTCAAGACTTAATAAACGAGGTGAAGCTACCGACGGCGAAGCCTCTTCGTCAAAGTCACCTTGCTGCAGGAACACCTCCGGACGCAAAGAAGGTGATGCTTTCAAAAATGAAATAAAAAGGAAGCAAAGAAATTGAAATCTGCTCAGGAGGTATCACAAAAAAAAGGGGAAAAAGTGGAACCGCAACACTGGTCTGATGATTTATCGCCCACCGCCATGAAGGGCAGGCAGTGAAAATGCCAGAGTGTACGTCTGTTAGCAAAATATCTCATGAACCACTGAACGGAATTTAAGGAAATGCTCCGAAGGCAATCACCGGATGCACATCTTCAGCTCATTAATTCTTGGAGTCATCCCAATTTAAGATGGCCGCCACAGCTCGTCAACTTCCGCAAACACAAAAATTCCTATAACTAAGTCGATTTCACAGATATTGTTATGAAATCTGGTGTGGTAGTAGCTGAGACTGATCCCCAATGCTTGTTCCAATCACCAACTGATCGCACAAGATATCTGTTTAAAACCTTGTCATTAACTGTTGATGTCAACTCTGTCTGTCTGTTAGCAAAATATCTCATGAACCACTGGATGGATTTTAATGAAAACTCCAGGCTGTTATCACTGAATGTACGTCTACAGCTGATCAACCTTTGGAGCCGAGCCAAATCAAGATGGTGGCCACAGCAGGCTGACCTTATAAAAACATAATAGTGGCTATAATTCAGTCAGTTTTGCAGATATTGAGCTAAAATTTGGTGTGGTAGTAGCTGAGAGTCATTCATTACACATACTCGGAGCACTACTCTTTGCACAAGATCTTTGTTTAAAACTTGAAGACGCAAGGCGACGGGCCGAGGTGCATTCCTGACAAACAGTGAGACTGTTTACAACTAACGGGGCCGTATCTTATTAATCATCAGTGAAGTGTAAAAATACTTGCTGCAGTGGCCGAAACACGATGAGGTTTATTTAAAGAATCTGTAAAACAATATGAGTATGGTTAAAAAAAAACACAACAACTTGTGGTTATTTTCTTTTTTTAAAAAGTGTGTGCATGAGGTTGTAACACCACATCCCAGAAACACTAACAGGTCTTTATTGGGGGTTTTATGACTAATATGAACACTCTCTTTTCTTAATGCAGCCATGACTATCAGGTGTCTTTCCATTATTAGTGTGAGGTGTTAGTAATTACTCTCAGCTACTACTACATCAAATTTTAGATCGATATTTGCAAAACTAACTGAGTTAGAGTTGCTTAGCTGCAGTGGCCATCTTAAATTGACAGACAGGTGCACATATATTATGTTTTATTGTTTTTCCTCCTACAGCGGGCGAGCGATAATGATGTTGAGGTCAGAGTGTGAAAAGAACTGACGCTGCACACGAGTCACTGTTTCAGCCAAACGCTGGAGCGTCAGCTGAGCTCGTCTGAAGCCACGGGACAGCCCGTGAGACAGAAGGCTTTCAGGCAGGATGTTTACTGCCGGCCGCAGCGATACAGAGCACACCACCGCCGCCGCTTCAGCTTCAAAAGAAAAAGCATGCCGTGGTTCTGCAGGCGACCGCCAGGAAACAAACAGGCGTCCTTCAGCGGCCGGCACAGTCAGCCCTCTTTAGACGGGCCCACCGACGACTTCTTTGTTGCCTAGCTGCCGTTGCCGCTGCATTTCAGGCGAGTTTTCAAGCCGAGTTTGAAAACCGATCCGAGGACCGGACGCAGCAGCGGGGGTCGGGGTGAAACTAAACGTTTCTGCTGCAGTTCAGCCGTCCGTTCTCGCGCCCCCAACAGCGATCGGCTTCCCTGGCACTGAAACTGTCTGCACCCGGGCCTCGGAGCAGAGGCTGTCAGACCCTCTCGTTTGCATTTCAAAGAGGAAGCTGCAACGCGTGCAGCCGCACATGCACGCCACAGACGGCTGCAGTCGTTACCTGTTCTGCACGAGCACATCAACAACAGCAACGGCGGCGGACAGCAGAGCGCTGCTTACGTCACTCGTTCATGGAGCAGCGACATAACCTCTCTGTAGGTCCAAACAAACGCTCTTGTAGTCGCCATTTTAGATGGAGATGGATGCCAGATATAAGATAATTACAGTTGTTTTTTTTTTACTTGTTGATTTGCCACAGTAAACATGAAAACGTTTGCAGAGGTCGTCCCCGTGTAAACGGGGTCACTTTTCCTGGTTAGGGTGTTCAGTAGGGCGAACTACAGGCGGGGTGTTTTTAGCCCACAACACAAAAACAACTGGGGCACTTCCTGTTCGAGGGTGGGGTTTGAAAATGTACAATAAAGGGGCCGAAACAGTGAATGTGCCGATATCCACCCTCCACTGCCTGCTGCCACCGTGTGTCCCAGGTAACAACCATTTTTTAATCACCTGCCAGCATAAAAGGGACATTTTACATCAACAACTGATTCACTTTTAGAGTCCGCTCAACTCAAGACGGACGGCACAGTGAATTCACTTCAGAAATGAGACGCAAAAAAACCCGGCCATAACTCGGTCAGTTTCACAGATAATGAGGTCAAATCTTGTCTGGCATTAGTTGAGCGTTCTCCCCAACATGTAGTTCAAGCGCTAACACATTAGGAATTCAAGGCAGTGGGTGGTGTGCATTTCTTTGAGAAATGCTGCTTTCGTTCGTTCTTGAATGGCTTTGGAAACGGGGCAAGTTGGAGTGGGTCACCAGTGGACCTCCTGGGCCACCGTCCCCCGTCCTCCTGTCAGGGTTTTTGGTCTTATGTCCTGCTTTGTTTCAAACACACATGATGGGAACACAAAGGGAAGTGAAGATTAGATCGCCATTATTCTCTCATGGTTTGCCGGGTTATTCGTTGATTTATAGACATCTTTTATCAGTTTTGTTTGTGACAGAGTATAAAAGAATAAACTGCTTTCCAAATGCAAACTTTACAGAAAGGGTTCTCCTAATATCAAAGGCAGGCTTCGTATATAAAGTGATGAAAAGTTCATAGGTTTATAAAATCTTGCGCCAAAAAAAAAAAAAAATCCTTACCATGCTCCCAAAGCACGAACAGATAGAGCAAGACCTCTGATTAAAGCTTTGGTCATTTAAATAAAGGCAACAGGACGCTGCAGCCAGAAGCCTCAGATCGCCAACAAATCATTCAGAAAAACAGACCCAGTGGTTGGTACAGACCAATCAAGCAAACAGAATTACTGAGAGGAGTTAAAACTGGTCAGGAAATGTCTAAATAGTGATTAAAACCTTGTAGAATGGAGAGGAACCATTATCTGTGAGGGTAAACTGTGCTTGAGAAACAAAAAAAATATAGGTTTCTCCAAGAAGTCGAGCTTTATGGACCCAAACAGAAACATGTACCAGTGAGACTAAAAATGGTTTCAGTTTGTTAGATTTCCTGCCTGAGCTGACGTCGCCAGGATTCATCTGGCTAAAACTGTGAAACGAGGTTTAAGACGACATCAACTAACAATGGCGGCGGCGGCGGCGGCGGCGGCGGCGGCGGCGGCGGCAGCGGCTCTGGGTAAGAGTTCGTGTGGCCGTTGGGCTTTCCGACACTGTGAACTGAAGCACCATCGCAAGGGGACTCTCTCTTCGCATGGGCTCATCGAAACAACGAGACTGAGGGCCAGAGCCAGAGCTGACTGGAGTCAACACTGGAAAGAAATGGAGTACGGTTCGATTAAAAAAAAAAAAAAACCTCACCGACTGCCGAGCACAGCAGAGGGTCGGCCATGCTGTAGGCTGCAGCAAGTGGGAGCAGGAAGCTTTTATTTCTGGGAGAAAGGAAGCATGTAGTTGGTTCCCCTTCTTCTCACTTGTTTATTAAAAAGTGAATCCCGTTTCAGGCCTCTGCCCTGCGTGACCCAGAGACAGAAAGCGACCACTTCTCTTTTTGTTTTGTTTTTTTAGTTTTTGAGCCAAAAAAACTTGCAAGCAGAGCTACAGTTTACCGTATTGTCCGCACCGTTAATGAATGTGAATGGTCCGTTTCCAAACTTTTGTCATATATATATAAAGCGCACCGGACTATAAGGCACATCGTCGTTCACTTCCCAATTTTTGTAACTTTGCACGGACTGCGCCCCACACTCCATTCAAAATGGACGATTTCGGTTCTCCAACGGAGCTGGTTCGCCTGTATCAGCGTTTATATGATCGCTCTATGAGAGATCACAAAGATAATCAAACGGTTCAAAAGTCATAGAAGAATACTGAATACTGTAAGCGTCAAGTATGAACGCCTCCACTGCTCGCTCAGGTCTGCGCGCCATGCACGACTCTAACTGAGCCTTAATGCTGCGAGTGGTGCAGCTTTGTAGTTTAACCAAAGTCGCACTAAAACATCACAACTTCTTCCATATATAAGGCGCACCGGATTATAAGGGGCGCTGTCGTTTTTTGAGAAAATTAAAGGTTTTTAAGTGCGCCTTATAATTCAGAAAATACGGTACACGCTGCCGCCACTTGGGACTCGTTTTTGGTGATAAACCACGTGAACGGTCCGGGTGAGCAAGACGCAGCGGGACACTCGGCGTGCGGGCCGGCCCGTACGAACCCGTTTTCCTCCCGACGTAGGAACGAAGAAATGGAGATCTTGGCGCTGACATTTCCGTGGCTGATACCTGTGCCAGCTGACAGGAAGAAGCTTAAACAAAACGAGCATTACTTGTTGAAACGTGGCGATTATCAAAGAGCAGAAAAAAGAAACGGCATCAGTGAAGGAGGAAACATTACGCCTCCTAATCCTGTGAGAAATAACATCAGCCCTCACTGAGGAAGGGACTCAATATTTCTGCCAAACACCTGCAGATTAAACCTTAATGTTTGGCTTCTCAACAGATGATTGTACTTTGTTTTCCATCACTTCTATCTAGTTTTGAATAATCCGAGGCTGACAGAGCAGTTTTAATTGAAAAGACACGATCTAGAGTCAAATGTTACAATAACAAAGTCACATTTTTGACAAAATGACTGAAAAAGATTTTAGATTGTTCTTCCTTTAAGGGGCGGGGTGTGAAAAGTTGGACAACCACTGGTTTTATGTCAACCAGGACAACTGATGAAAGGCTGTCCCATTTCAAAGGACCCTGTTCACCAAGTACTTCCTCTGGCTTCAAATTAAGAACCATGAGGACCCTTGACATGAGGTGGGGGGTGGGGGGGTGGCACTAGAAAATAGGATTCAGCCCAACAGGAACTGAAATTTAGAGCTGGGCTCCTCCAATTTCGGCACGTCATTACTGTATCAGCTTGTCCACTTGGCTTTAGACACTTCTGACCGGCTGTATTTCCCTGGTGAAATATTGTCCAATAATTGCTTTCGGCTGATGTGTTTTTGTTAACTCTGGGAAAGCTAATCCCGTGAGGCCGGCCTCCGTTCGAGTCACACATCGGTGACAAACCCCTGCCTCGAGCTTTAACAGCCCGGGTTACTTCATTTGCTCCCGCGGATTATCGGCAGCTTAAGGGTCCGGAATTAGCCTGGAGGCAAAGCTGAGGCCTAGCTTCAGCAGCGGAGGTCCCATTAGGTCTGCAGGAAGTGCAGGAAAAAAAAAGGCGGCGGCAGCAGTTCGGTCGGAGGCTGGTTTCTGGCAGAGAGACCGGCCTCCAGCTGGTCTTTGAATCGGGGGTTTTTGTAAAAATGTCATCGGTTCAATTTACCCAAAAGTTCCCGGTCAACAAATTCCACACGGACTTCGTCCAACTGTACACAATCTCCTGTGATATCTCCTGCCATGAGATCCATCCATAAGCTATGGCTGCCTTCTTGAGTTGGGTTGCCTCGGTTATAGATGAACATGTGATGATTCATTTGGTTCATGAGATATTTTGCTAACAGACAAACGACCAAAAGTTGAAGCCGAGCTTCGAAGCGAAACGTGTCACAAAACCAGTTCTTGGGGACGACGCTCAGCTGCCACCCACACCAAACCGTAGGTCAGTGTCCGGAAAATTAGCTGGGTTGTAATTATTTTTTTGTGTTTTCTGAGGTCAGTTGGTTGCAGCGGCCATCTTGAGCTGGGCTGAGCCTAAAAGCTGATGAGTCACAGACGTCGACCCAGTGATCTGGTGAGTGGTTCCTGAGGCGTTTCACCAACGGACTCAAACATGTTGCTCCACGTTCGCAGTCGGCAATAAAAAAATAGCAGGTAGACAGATAAACGGATTAATAATTCCTAACTGAGTGAGCAATGAATAAACCTCGGTTTGCACGAGGACAGGAAAGGAACAACTTTCAGACCTGGGTTAACAGGTGGAGCAAGAGGAAGAGGAAAGAGGAGGATAACCTGCCTCTTCCATGTTTAAGCCGGAGGGGGCTCGCTGGGCTTCTCTCGGCCCGGCGCGTCCGAGAGCAGGCCCCTGCCCCCGATTCAGGCTCAGGAACCAGAACCAGCCGCGCCTCTGGAGCAACAAGGAGTCTGAGCCGTGGCAGGGGAGGGAGACGTGCGCTGGGATGTCGTGGGCGAAGAAGGCTCTGTGTGTGTGTGTGTGTGTGTTCATTCCTCCAACCTGGCCATCTCGTGGACCATAAATCAGCACGATTCACAGATGTTATTCACAGGCTCCTCAAACAGAAATGAAAACCTCGGCGAGGGAGGAGGGGGGGATAAAAGCCTTGAGCTGACACCAGGTAAAAGGAAATCATCAGTCCGGGAGGGTTTTCACGAAGCGGCGGCTTCTCCTCCAAACGCAGCAGAACTGCAGTCGGTGGGAGCAGACGCAGATCGCCGATCGGCGAGGGAAAAACCAGGAAGGGGAAGGACGCTGCGCACATCTACGAGGGGAAATTCCGTGTTTTCGTTGTTTATTAGATGAATAATCACACTGAGGAATGGCCACTTTTGCGAAGTATGACACTGGTTCCTGGGGCCAAATTAAAAACAAACAAACCTATCCCCCCGAGGGGTTCTTCTTTCCGGCGCAGGGCCTTCTGTCGAATCGCAAACATTTTTCTCAGCCCCGTCAGGGGCGTGCACGTGTCTTCGGGGAGGACAAACCAACCCACGGAAACGAGAGAAGGCACTTCTTAGACGTGTGATAACACCTACAGCAGCGTCTCTAAGCCGGTCCGTCTCGCGGGGGTCCCTGTTTGAAAGAGACGAGGCACAAAAACATGGCTGAGGTGGATGAAACGCAGACAAAAATAAACTCCGGAATTTGAGCTCCAAGGGAGCGAAACTTCAGCCAAAAACTGCGGCGGAGCAGCTCTTCTCACAGCTGTTTACAGTGGGAACAAGTGTCAGAAAGAACAGACGTGGTGTTTGTTTTAGCCAAAACCCGCTCCGTCGTTTGAAGAGAGACCGAGGACAAAAGTCCCCGCAGACGGTGCCAGCATTTAACAACGGAGTCCATTACTGAGGGTCATAACTGTCGAAGCACCCTTATTACTATTCTGTTCACAAGCTTTGTCTGCTTTCACAGCCCGCAGCTTTTTAAAAAAAAAAGAAAGAAAAGAAAACTGTACATCAAAATGTGCGCCTCGATCAGGACTAGCGTGTTGTGACGTTTGAGAGTGGCTCATTGCACAACGTGGACAAAATCTGCAGAAAAAAAGAAATAGGCAGCGACCTATGTTCCCATAAACCGCGATGGGGTTTTGGTGAGACAGGTGAGAAAAACTCCACCCTCTTTGGAGTGCTGCAACTCGGGCGTAGTTCTCCGTAGAAACGTCAGCCGAAGTTCGGACGCATCACAGAAAGGTGGACTTCACGTGTCTGAACTGGCGTTCTGTTATCGTTTAGGTTTTATCATTTTTGGAGTTTTTTTTTTCTACTGAACGTTTTAGCTGTTTGAACTTTCCAAATCTGTACAAACAAACTCTTCGTACTGCCTCAACTTTTCTTTTAAACGTACAAATTATTCATCAAAATGTATGTAGGGATTTCCATCTTCTTCCAGCGAACCTTAGGGTTTTCCCTCAGAGAGCAGAGAGTGACACACAAGCTCCTTTTTCTATTATTATCACTATTTGGGCTGTTTTAACCATTCAAGTGTCACAATGCAAAATGTTCGGCTTATTTAGGACTTTTGTTTTTTTTGTAACGTCTATATTTTTCTAAACATTTACCTTCATCCCTCATGGTAAAACATTTAGATCTCTGAATTCTGCTTCAGCAAAATGCTCTATTTTTGTCTTCTGCTACCTTTAACTTTTAGCTAGCATTTAGCTAATTTTAGCTTAAACCTAGCATTTTTTAAAACCTTTAAGCTAGCCTTATGCTACTTTTAGCTAGTGTTTTGCTATTGTTAGCTACCACTTTGATACTGGTAGCTAACAATTAGCTAACGGTTTATTTTAGTCAACCTTTTTCTACTTTCAGCTAGCCTCATGCTACTTTTAGCTTGCAATTCTTCTTTTTAGCTTTCAGCTAGCCTTTAGTTACTTTTAAGTTTTAGCTAGTATTTTATTTTTAGCACGCAAAGATTTTTCCTACTTTGATCGTTTAGCTAACATTTTGCTACTTTTAGTTAATGTTTTGCTACCTCTAGGAAGCGTTTGTTACTTTTACCTTTTCGTTGAGTTTGCTAGCTTTAGCTAACTTAATGTCACATTTAGCTTTTACTAGCATATTGCTACAGTTACCATTTACCTAGCATTTTGCTACTTTTAGTTAGTGTTTTGCACCTATTTTAATAAATGTTTTGCTACATTAAGCAAACGCTTACAACTTTTAGCTTTTCATGCAGTTGGCTACTTTTAGCTAGCATACTGTCACATTTATGTTTGAGCTAGCATGTTGCTACTTTAGTAAACATTTTTTACTCCTTTTACCTTCAAGCTAGAACTTTGTTAGCTTTAGCTAGCATTGTGACATTTTTACCTTTTAGCTAGGGTTGAGCAAGTTTTTGCTAGCATTGCGCTCCTTTCAGCTCAGTTTTCCTCCTCTTAGTTTTCTGCTTCTTTTCGCTTTAACAGCTCAGTTTCAGCCCGTTCCTTCAAGCTGTAACATTTATTTTTTTTAACTTGGATTATTGCAGAGTTTGTGTTGACATTAAGATGTCTTTAGCTGGCTGTAAGTCTGCCCTGATAGATGAAGGGGCTGCAGCTCTGAATGAACACATGAATGAAGCAACAACAACAAGATGATCTCTGCTTCAAACATGAAGCAGCCGGAAGTTTAAAAGGCTGCAGATCTCAACAAAAGATTCAACAGCTGTCAGTCTGCTCTCGTTTCCGCTCCACATCGTGATTCCGTTTTAATTTATTTATTTATTCAAACTTTCCTACAGACGTCGTTTTGTGTCGTTCACTCACGTTCCGAGGACTTCCTTGAAGTCGAAGATCTTCTTGATGTCATCTACGTGCTTCTTCCAGGACCCATCGCCGTTTTCTTTCGCCATTTCGCCCAGAAGAGGGGCAGAGGGGAGGAGGAGAGGAGGAGACGCTGCCACGGTATCAACCCAGCCGAACAACCAAGATAAAATTAAATAAAAATTAAATAAAATAAAAAATAAGAGGAAGAAAAGTTGTCTATTTCCCCGAGCCTCCTGGCTGTCTAACGGTGGTGTGCGAGTCCATGCGCGCCGCGAGCCGAGCCAATGAGGGGGAGGCAGGTATGTCCTCCGACCCGCCCTAGAGGTTATTCGACTAATCGGGCTGACGTAGCGGTTCACATCACTGAGCGGGGTGGAGGTGGAGGGAGGAGGGGGAAACCCGCCGCCCGGTCGGGGGAGCAGGCTGTGGCTCAGCGGCGTTGCTGCCAGCGGAGGCTCGGAGGACGACACCCAGCAGCGGCGGCGGCAGCGGAGGAGCTGCGGTGCCGTCGAGTGGCGCCGACCGCCCCTGTGGTTGTTATAGCAATAGGTGGAGGAGGGGGGGGGGGGAGGTTTCTATCTGACAGCTCGCGCGCAGCGGTTCCAGCGTTCGCACTGCACCAAAATTTCAGGTCCGGGGGTCCGCGCGCGCGCGCTCCGCCCGTTTTTTGCCGGCGGCGGTTAGGCTCGGCTCGTTTCGGCTCTGGGGCGTGCGGGCGGGAAGCTCGGGGTCCGGGAGCAGCAGGTGAGTGCTGGCCCCCGCCAGGGTTGCCAGATAAAAAGGCACGAAACACCGCGCTGTCGCTTTAAAACGACCGCATTTTGACCGGGTTGCAGGGAGCGGTGGAAGCACACGGTCTGCCTGGTCGGTCTTTCTACTGTTTTCTGGATGTTCACGTGAATAAAAAGGTTCTGTTTTTTCAGTGAACAGGAATGCCAACACTATAATATATTTCGGCATTTTAAAAACTATTTATCATATAGACTCTCCTGCATAAATATGATAATTATCGTGTATCTGGCAACCCTAGCCCTGCTCCCACTGCTTTGATTCATGTTTTTGCTACAGGGGGCCTCCAGACAGTTTTCAAGGGAGGGCAGATGTTAATCAAAACCTAAAGTCAGAATAGTATTTCAGGAGTTTTGTTGTCATAAAGTTGTTTTTAATATATATATATATATATATGGCAGTACAGTACTTATTGTGTCCTGATGTAATAAGTCTTAACGAGGACAGGCTGCAGTGCCAAATAATTAAGATTTGCATAAAAACAAGTCCATAAAGACACCATCTAATGATCCCGTAGCACATAACCCTCCTAATCTGTCTTTAAATTGAAGGGTTTTTTTACAAGTATGTCTTTAGAAATAACTCTATCTTACATCCCTGATCATCTCCTTTCACATTGACTGCCAGCTGATGCAGCACCAGGGAAATCCCTTCATATAATGTTCGCGTCAATGCGAAGCTTGGGCATTCCCCTTTTTTTAAATACAGAGCTGTAATTCCAGATGACATTCTAGACCAAAAAAAAAAAAAAAAGTCCATTTCATAACTTTACTTTGTAACATCTGGTGTGAGGAACTAAACCGCAGCTGCCCTTTTCCTCCTTTACAAAAGATAAAAGGAAAAAGCAACAAAAAAAGCAATAAAATGTTTTTCTTTTTTTACTTGGTTGCTGTAGAAACAGCAGAGGCAATGACGAGGAGCCTTAAAATCTGAGATAGCACAGGCACAATCGTTTTTATTTTCCACATGATTAATGAAAACATAAATCACATTAACTTGCAAAAAATCTGCCAGACTGTCACCTTTGACCTTACGCGCTGGAACCTTGGAGGCTAAACGCACAGAGAGTAGGCGACTGCTTTTATGAGAAACTGCTAAGAGTTTCCTGAAATCTGAGCGTCTTCGTTCTGCGTTGTTACAAAAAAAAAAAAAAAAAAAAAAAAAAAAGGAAAACAAGAAAAGACAGAAGTCCACATCCCAAACGGCTCGGGTTCTCAGAGACCCCCACGGCCAACAGGAGGCCACGACTTGTTTCCTTTGGCTCCATCTTTAAAGATCAACTCCCAGCGCTGCAGTCCCAAACCCCAACATTTATTTCTCTTTTGTCGGCCTAATTTAGAGAACAAACAAGGAGAAAACGCGCCGAGAGAAATAAAGTGGACTTGGAGAAGAACCCAAGTGACTCTGGGTAAAAGGAGCAACCTCCCAGCTCCTGAACAACGCGACCAAACGGAGAAAGGGTTCGCGACTCGCGTCGGACTTCGGTGAGTTTTTGTTTTTGTGTGTAAGGTCGTAAACAAGCGGCGCTACAGACAGAGCCAGAGCCTTCAGAGCACAACGTTGCTCCGAGTTTCTCTATAAGCAAACAGACAGAAATGCTTTTTTTAATTATTATAATTATTATTTGAGCCCAAACTCCAAAAGAGGTACTGAGTATTTTCACTATTTTACTTTTTTTTTGAGAGTAACAAACTAATTAAGAATCAGAGACAGAGGATCCTACCAGACTAAGATAAATCTCTGATAAGCAGGTCACCTTATTGGTCAAGGGTGATGCCTACTGATTTCAAGGTCACGGGGGGTTACAGGTCAAGGTCACAGATGACTCTGTTTTGTTTCCAATCGTGTTTGTCTGTCAGTGAGATCACATAAAAACTAAAGAACAGACTTGGACGAAAGGTTCAGGAAAATGCTGGGGTTAAATGTTGGTGCCGATCCAGATCACGATCCGGATCGCACGGTTTTACACTGCCGCTGCGCCCTCTGATTCCAGTGCAAACACAGATTTAAGGCCTTTAGAGTCAGTGAAGCTAAAATCTTACTGTCCGTTTAGTGAATCCTCATTCATCCTGAAGGCAAACATAAAAATAATCAGAACAATTGGTGCAAAGAAACGAAGCACAACCATCAAAATAGATTTATTTGAAAATATTCAGTTTTACCATATTATATTTACACCTCTTCATAGTGATTTCAAATTCCAGGTTACTTTTAAAACGGATTATTTGATCAAATCTAAAATCGTCTCGCTCTTTTCGTTTGATCGGAAATGGTTTCATCTTTTTTTTTCCTTTTTAAATATGTGCTCTCAGTGCCGCGGCGTTACAAATAAATGTTCGGATTCTGACCCAATTAAAGCGGCGTTTTTCCTCTAGCAGCACTAAAACCAACACCTCCTGCAGACTGCGTGCGGTGAGATGGCCGAACGCTTTGGACGTGTCGCTCGTGCCGTGACATAATCCTTCATCCATCCCCCCCCCCGTCCTCCCGCTGACCCTGTAAACACCGAATCTAAGCCCCTCGCTCAGGTGCTTTCAAACACGCAGAGTCCGGCTAAAAAATTAAATAAGCAGGAAATAGGACCGTGCTTTTAAAAACAAACAAAACTAAAATCAAGACTTGCCTACGAGTAAAATTACTAAACCCCCCCCCCCTTGATTTGATCGCCGCACCATTTTGTTCGCACCTAACTGTCCCGTGTATCGGCAGGCTCGTATCGTAGCGTCGCTCCGCGTTCCGTCTCAGGAAAACGTGGCGGCGAGGATGGCCTCCTGCTGCTGGTGGTGGAGGGTCCCGATCCCGACGGCGGGGGCGGGCAGAGCCGGTCGACCCACCAACCGGAGCTGAGGGGACGCACAGAGAGGACACGGCACACTGGGGATGAGTCGTTTCTAAAAAACAAACAAAAAAACAAAAACAACACTCGTCTTACCTTGTGGCCCAGCTGCTTCTCAAACCTGGGGGCCACGAAAGACCAGGGACCCATGTTCTGAGGCTCCTCCTGGCTCCAAATGAACTCTGAGGGGCCAGTTAAAAGACGATTAAACTCTCACACACACACACACACACACACACACCAGTGGCCCTGCAGGACAGAGGCGCTCAGAGTGCGACTCTGTCACTACCACAGAAAATTTTACCTTCAGATCTGTAATACTGACTGAGTTAAAGCCATTTCTGATGATGTACATCAAAATGTTTCATCAAAATCTCTACACTAACAAACAAGTAATTACACAATTCTGTCTTCTTTTTTTTTTAATGCCATTTTTGCTCCTTTGCGCCGATCGGAGACAGCTCTTCTCCACGTGTTTCCTGAGAACTGATGTGAAACCAGAACTCCGTTTCACAACGAAAACCTTTTCACAATCCCTCTGACAAAAGAGAGAGAGAAGCCCTTATTGTTCTTTTCCGCACAGCGTTACACTCGATCTGAGAAGGTAACGAGAAACTAAAAACAAAACATTTTCACTGGTTTTCTTTGCTAACCACGTTACTTTAAACCACCTGCGGTAATAAACCCAACACTTCCTGCATTACTTCCATGCAGTATATTTCTGTTTTTGTTGTAGAAATGTATCATGTTTTATATAAAAACGCTGAGGCTAAAAATCCTCAGAAACTACAGCTTATTTGTGTGTTTAAAGCACTTTTTGCCTGAAGTTTCCTCCAGTAAAAAACGGATTTATTTTTGGTGAAACTTCAGCTGTCTGCATCAACACCACTCCTTTTAACCTATTATTTCTAGCATCATTAAATGATCAGCTCAAGGTGCTTTTTGGAGACTTATATTTTTAAAAATGCTGCAGTTATAGCGCCGTGACAGCTGTTTCTGATTTATCTGCCAACACAGACAGCTCATCCAGTGGTGTCCAGTCCTGGTCCTGGAGGGGACACTGTCCTGCAGGTTTTAGATGTTTCTCTGCTTTGACTCACCTGATGTGAACAACTGAGGGATTAACAGGCTTCTGCAGAACTGGAAGACCTGCTGAAGAGCAGGGAAACGTCTAAAACCTGCAGGACGGTGTCCCCTCCAGGACCAGGAGTGGACACCAGTGAGATCCTCAAACAGAAGTAAAGCTTTCTTGTGTTTAAATCTGAACAAACAAACTTTCAGTCACAGTATGGAGACAAAAGCCTGCAGTGATGTGGCGTGATCCGGTTCATACAGCAGAGCTGAAATTCCTGCTTTCAGCTGAAGGATGTTCAGGCTCCGTGTCTTTCTGCCGAACACTTTCAGTTCAATGACAGCGCCCCCTCTGAGCATCTTTGTGAAGATTAGTTGTTTTTCACCCCAATTGTACAAAAGGATTCAACTAAAACGGGTTATTAAATAAAAACGTGAAAGGTCGCTTCTTACTTTAAAATCCAACAACAAAAGCACACATTGGGAGGTTTCAAACATCTCACAGAACCGTGAGAGTTGAGCGAGAGCGGACGAAGATGACGGCGTCTCGGTCGGATCTTAAAAGCGGTTTGTCTGCGAAGGAGAGGAGTTACGACGCTTAAAAACAAAAAACGATTCACCGAAAATACGCTTTCTGACGTTGTTGACGTTCCTCCCAGGTTCATTCGTGTTCTGATGACTGGAAAAAGCAAAAAAAAAAATATCCACAGTGACAAAGAACGGGGCATCTTTCAGACAAAAACAAAACTGCCTCCATCTGTATGTGTTTGTCAGCAAAATATCTCGTGAACTGCAGGACGGATTCTATCGAAAATCAGAACGTCCTCACTGGATGTACGTCTACAACTGATTACCTGCTGGAGTTAATCCAATTTAAGATGGCCGCCACTGCTAGTCGACATTAGCGAGCACAAAAAAGGGGCTGTACCACAAAAACAATGATCTTAGTCTAAAACGTAGGAACACGTTTGACGCCGTTTTGCTGTAAAAACATTTATTAAGATCAGATCCTTCAAATCCTGTCATTTTGAACCTACTGATGGGACCCAAAAACGCCAAAATGTTTACAATTTTGTCTGCGATGCTGATTAACCAAACAAAAACTCATCTATAACCACATAGTTTTATTTCTACCAACAAAAGTGGCAACAGTTTCTCTTAATGTCTCGCTGCGAGGCAGCACCCCTCTCTGTTTATAGTAAATGTCACACACACACACACGTACATTCTTTCAGCCCCTCTAGTACTTTTGCACTTATATTGTTTCAACATTTAAGGTCCTTTCAGATCCTTTACACAAGTTTTTTTCTGCAGAGAGCACCGACCAAACAGTACAGCTCCCAGCTTAGCTTTCCCGTGTGTGTGTGTGTGTGTGTGTGTGTGCGCTATAAATAAAAGGTGCTGACATTTTTACAGACTAGAAGCTCTAGTGGACCTGACTGCGGTCTGTCCTGTGAGAGCAGCAGCTCGACAGCTGACAAAGTGAGACAGAAAACATCCAAGACTTTCTGATGCAATCGCGTGCAACGGGCGCATATCTGGGAACGCATACGAAACGAGGCGCATCGCGCGCACACTCACACACACACACTCGCTCGCTCTCTGAAAACATGATAAAACCTCCAGTGTGATCGGGATCAATCAACTCAGAGAACGTTTGTGAAAAGCAGAAAAGCAGCAAAGATCGTATTCGAAACCAGCCGACACCAAACAAAGCGAGGCCGGTTCGACGTTCGAGATCAGCTGACCGCCGCTCGCCGCCGCTGAGAGGCGCGGGCACGGCAGGCAGGTGTATCATTTAAGCAACACTTTGCGGCTTGTTTATTTAACGCCTCTGATATCGAGCCTCGGTTTCAGGCACTCAGCCAGCTGAGAGGTGCGAGTGCTTTCATTTTTATTTCCTTTAGATTTTCACACGGGGGAGACGTCCTTCACGCCTGCGCTGCTTCTTTTTTTTGTTGCCTGAAGTCTGGTTCAGATTCTCATGGAGTTGATCAGACTTTCTGTTTGACGCATGGCCTGTAGGTTACTGCTTACAGTTCACACTGGATAAAACTAAAGAAAAGACATTGGCATTTGTTCCTTTTTTATTGTTGTACCAAACCGTGACTTGGCCGTACCTTTCCATCCCTAATTTGTTGATATTACTGGTTTAACTCGTGACGAAATTTGCGTTTTTACTCCGGTTTTGCTTTTGAAGTGCAATCAGATTCACGGTTAACGATTCAAACGAATCCAGAAAATAAACGGATAAACGGCGCTCTAAAGCCTTCACATCGGGAGCACACCGAGCTGAAAGGAAAGCAGTCGCTGGAGAAAAGGCGCAACAAATAAAAACACTTTGGACTCTGGCGGTGATGGTGTTAGTCTCTGCAGAAGCTGTAACCTCTAACCATGCAGCGTCTGAGCTCTGGCTTTTCACGAAGGGACGTTTCTGAGGCGCTGAACACTTATGGCTGATTATGAGTAATTATCCACCTTCCTCACTCAGAAACGCTCCCAATCGTATCAACAGGGACGCTTTTCTACAGGGTGTCGGTTTACTGCTCTCATCTGGGAAAAAAAAAGGCCAAACGGAGAAGAAATTTACCGCTTTTTCCTGCTTGCGTGTTAAAGTTTCAACCAAGGATTTCACATGAACTGTCTGCGCTCGGAATATACGTTGGGGACAACTCACAGCTACGACCACGCCAAGCTTTAGGTCACGATTTTAGGCCCTTCTTAGCGTTCGCTATGGATTAGCCGAGGCAGCCATCTTGACTCCACAGGTTAGCTGGTTCTAGAGGCACAATGAATGATTCCTTTCTGAGAGCTTCATTCAAATCTGGTGCACGATATATTTTGCTAACAGGCACACGAACAGTGACATCATGGGCCATGTTTCTTGACAACAGTGATAACACAACACCAGGACGCAGCTAACAAAGCTGCGAGGACATGTTGGATTTATGTTTATTATGTTTTAAATAATACCCTGTTTTCATGGCGCTCGTATCATTTTATTTTGTTGTATTTATCTGCCGCACCTTTAAAGGTCGGTCCGTGAAAATACTGTCAGATAATGAACCGGTCCGTGGAGCTAAAAAAGGTCGGGGACCGCTGATCTAGCAGAGCTGGTTCTCCTGTATCAGCATTTATATGATCCCTCTATGAGAGATCACAAAGATAACTAGAGAAGTTGCATTTCCTGCGAAAATGCAGTGTGAATGCTTTTTTT
>NC_051440.1:10506162-10510673 GCF_001649575.2 Kryptolebias marmoratus | reverse complement strand
TGGCAGAAAAAGCTAAATATCTGAAACAGCCGAAATTGCACCAATACCAAAAGTCATAGCCCACATGGCACGAATGAGCTGAACGTTTTGATATATGAACGGTTGAAATAGCTGAAAAATTGTGGAAGGAGATAGGTGCCAAAAAACGTATGGAATAGTTAAAGAATAGATAATAGATAATAGATAATAAAGAGAAACAGGAAAACAATGGTGTGAATGCTATAAAGCATTCACACAATAATAGATAATAGATAATAAAGAGAAACAGGAAAACAATGGTGTGAATGCTTAAAAGCATTCACACAATCAAACGGTTCAAAACTCACAGAAGGATACTGCACTGAGGTCCGGTTTGCGGTCCGTGTGCGGAGCCCTGAGTGACTATAACCGAGCCTTAACGCTGCAAGCGGTGCAGCTTTGTAGTTTACCAAAGTCGTACTAAAACATCAGGACTTCTTCCATATACAAGGCGCTCCGGATTATAAGATGCACTGTTGTTTTTTGAGAAAATTAAAGGCTTTTAAGTGCGCCTTTAAGTGCGGAGAAGACGGTAATTCCACTATTTTGAGCTGAAAACGTTAACGGCTACACAGCGCTGGCTTTCATGCGTTTTTTTATTCCTCCTGTCAGGATCTACACAGAAAGCATCAGTGGCAGGCAGACCGCCGTTATTTCCTCCCGTGCGGAGAGGGGAATTCCTCAGAAACTACATCGTGCCCAAAACACAGAACGGGCGTGTTCTCAAAGAGGAACTCTGAGTACAAAGAGGCTACAAACAACAGGAAAGAGATTATCAGAGCGGTGACGTAAATGCAGTCGACAGGCGGTTGGAGAAACCCTGGCAGCAAGCTCATATAGTGATCTACATAAAATGTAGAACGCACAGGGCGGTACACTTAGAACTTGACACCAAATAACACATTTAAGGTTCCCGTCACCCAGAGGGAAACAATATAAAACAGAAGGGGGAAGATCTGCAGTGGAACCTCTATATTCATAATTAGTGCCTTTAGATTTTGAAAAGAAAAGCTGTACATAAAAAGTCATGGCGTTTGTTTAAAGTAAAGGTGTGTGTGTGTTTGACAGCAGTGGGGAAGGTGTGTGTGTGTGTGTCCACCTTTGGCCTTGTGGTACTTCTGGAGCTCCTGCTGCAGAGCCTCCAGAGGAAACGGACACAGCTCCTCCACGCGGATCAGCGCCGTGCTCTGGTTGGCTGCTGACGCCTCCCTCTGCTTCAGCAGGGCGTAGTAGTGCTTCCCGGAGCACAGCACCACCTTCTGGACACTGTGTGGAATGACAACGCTTTCTGCTAGGACCTGACAGCTGGAAAAAAAACTTTCACGTACTTTTAGAAAGAAAGAAAAAAAAAAAAAGCTTATCGCCACTTAAAGAGGTGGCGTTTTCAAGTTTAATTCAAGCGTTTTTCGTACCTTTCTGCAGAGACAGACGTGTCTCCCAGCACCGGCCTGAAGCTCGTTCCTGGTCCCAGTTCAGCTAAACTGGACACCGCTCCCTGAAAATTAAAAAAAAAACAAGACCACTAGTCTGTATAATCTTTGTGGAGAAAAAAAAAAAAAAAAATTATATCATTAGCTTCTCCAGCTTTCCAGCATCTACTGCCGCTTACAGAAAACCTCAGCAGCATCTTGGGTCCGATCACGACGAGAGGCTTGCGGAAGTTTCGGACCATCTGCCTCCGCAGCAGGTGGAAGTACTGAGCCGGGGTGGTGGGGTTCGCCACCGCCATGTTCACGTTGTCGCCATCCACGCCCTCCTCCTTACTGTCGCACATCTGGAAGGACGGACCGGACAGGTCGAGTTAAACACCATTTGTCGCTCAGGTAACGTACAACCAGACGGTCCTAACAAGAGAAGCTGTCACGTTTAAAAGGAAGTGAATCGGTTTATATTTATGTTGTTATCCTACCAGGCAGGGGGAATAATCAAAAATCAGGATTTAGTGCTGATTAAAGAGGAACTGATCTGTCTCGTTCTGATCCCAGCCTTTTAAGAACTTTATCTCAGCTCATATGATAATGACTTAAAATCAGTCCTGTGCTTCATCTGATTACTGTAATGAACTACGGGTGATTTCTGTCCCCCTGGGTCAGGGGAGAGTCCTCGCCTCAAATGGAGGTGGTTCGAGTATCTGGGGTGGGGGGTGGGGTCCTCTTGTTCTCGAGGCTGGAGACGGATCGACGGGACGCCGCAGCCGCAGATACAAGCGTCTGGAATGAGCTTCCTCTGTAAGCTTAGCCTTAGAGATAAGGTGAGGAGCTCCGTCATCTGTGTGTGTGTCTGTGTGTGGGATGTGAATTGAAAGGAGTCAGCTGGGGTGGTTGGGGCATCTAATAAGGAGGTTTTCCAAACATGGTGGAGATAAACCCCAAAGCGGACCCTGATCTCAGTGTTTTACCTGTTAAGCTAACGAGAGTTTCATTCTGCTTTTTGCCAAGCACTGAGTGACACATCATGGCACGCTTCAGACTTCTATCCGGGGGAAACACGATTTCGCTAGTTCCACGCGCGTTCGGTTCGCAAGTGGGACGTCTCAGGAGAGGCGGCCCGGGCTTTACGGAGCACAGACCTGCAGGAAGCGCTCCATGCGGCAGGAGGAGTGCTCGGGTCCCGCGCCGTCGTAGCCGTGAGGCAGCAAGATCACCATCCCGCACTGGAGCAGCCACTTGGCTTCACCTGGGAACACAACCGTTCACCCGTTGTACACGAGGAGGAGGCGATTTCCGTGTCTTTGTGTCAAATTTTAACGGTTGTGCCTTCACCTCCTGAGATGAACGTGTCAAAGATGATCTGCGCTCCGTTGAAGAAATCGCCGAACTGAGCTTCCCAGATGGGCAGAAGGTTCGGCTGCGCGATGCTCATGCCGTACTCGAATCCGAGCACCGCCTCTTCGGACAGAGGGCTGTTGCACACCTGAAGACACACGGACGGGACGGGAAATAATGTAACGGCCTCAAATCTGACAAACGTGGGACGTTGTGTAAAATGTAAAATAAAAACGGAACCTGCAAACCTCACAAACCTGTATTTTATTCACAAAGAAAAATAACAAACAAATCAAATATTCAAAGAAAAATTGAGATTTATTCGATGCATTCCGTTTTTATTTGTCCTACACAACGCCCCCCAGTTTCTCAGAACTGCGGTATGAAATAATTCCTATAAATATGGCCCCATTTAGCTGCAGATTGCATCAACACTGGGGGTGTATTTAATGAAGATTTTACCTCCAGGAAGCCCGTCTGCTCGGGGCTGATGTGGTTCAGGGGGACGTACGTGTCGTTGGTGTCCTGACACACAACCATGGCGTGCCGCTGACTGAACGTGCCTCTGCCGACGTCCTGCCCGCTTATTCTGATGTTAAAGCCTGCGCGTTTAAGAAGTTACAAACCCAAAGATTATCAGCTCAAACCAAAAGGACTCGTGTGGCGTGAAGCGCGTATCAGACTGTTTGACCGACCTTGGCAGAGCAGAGAGCCGAAAGCCAGAGCCTCTGCTGTCGACCAGTCCAGTTTGGTTCCTTCCTCCAACTTTTGCAATCGAGCCTGAATAATAAAAACAAAAAAACAAAAGCAAGGTTTAGCTTCTGCAGCTGTAACTCGATGACGTATAAAAGGTGAGAGCCACACCTGTACGTGGGTTTTTAAGAGGTGGCTGTGCAGCTGGACCTCTTCGGAGATGTCCACCGACTTCGCTCCGACGAACTGCAGCAGCGGCACGGGCACCCCCGTGTCCCAGGTGGTCACTCGGGCTTGGGGCTCCACGAGGTCCCCCCAGCGGCCCTGCAGGTTGGTGGGCGGGGGGCTGTACAGGGTCATGTTGGACAGCTTGTCGTTGAGCATGCCGTAGAACTGGGACCTGACGTCGGCCCGCTCCTCCTCGGTCATCAGGCCCTCGGAGATCAGCTGGTCGGAGTAGGAGTCGGGGACGCTCTTACGGGACCTGAAAAGGACGCGACGGGGCGTCAGCCTCCACCTTCTGCCGAGTTCTTCAGGATGGTTAAACACTGGAGAGCTGCACCTACACGGAAGCATTTCGGTGTTCCTGTGCGTCGGTTTAAGGACGGTGCTGACCTGATGATCTTGTACATGGCCGGGTTGGTGAAGAAGGGCTCATCCAGCTCGTTGTGGCCCCACTGGCGGTAGCAGATCAGATCCACGATGACGTCCTTTCGGAAATGCCGCTGGTAGTCCACAGCCAGGCGAGCGGCCCGCAGCACCTCCTCTGCGTCGTCGCCGTTCACGTGGACCACAGCGCAGTTCACCATCTTACCTACAGAGGGGGTAAAACACACCGTCTGCTGTCTGAATGATTCTAATGACGGTTCGTAGAGACGTGTGTGTGCGTGTGTGTGTGGACCAGGGGTGGAAATTAAAAATTTTGTCCACCAGCCACTGTGGCTGGTGGACAAAAATTTTTACCAGCCACTCAAATATTTTACTAGCCACTATTTTTTGTTGTGACAAAAAGTTATTTCATATGATGATGATGAT
>NC_051440.1:10501446-10505550 GCF_001649575.2 Kryptolebias marmoratus | reverse complement strand
ATATTGTCCATAACAGAGTCTGTCTGTCTATCACGCTAGCAAAACAGTGGGTTAACTTCGCCAAAACAAGTTGTTTGACCTTTCACGGTCTCCGTAGTTCCCTTGCAGCGCGAGCACAGCGCGGCGGTTACAAGCGTTGAACATGAACGGAGACACAGGGGAACCGTAGCTCTGAGAGAGCTGTGTGAAGCTGACACCCCACTCTCTGAGAGCTTCACACAGCTCCGTATCTGATGGGGGAACGCGGCTCGACGTAACAGCAGCAACTCGAGCACATTACTGCCCCCTATATGTCAGGAGGACAAATAACACCTTTTCTGTTCAAATTGCCAACCCGCCACAGTGGCGTGTGTGTTGATCAAATTCACCCGCCACTTCAAATATTTACCCGCATTCGGCGGGTGGCGGGTGCGAATTTCCACCCCTGGTGTGGACTTCCTCTCACCGACGTCACTGCAGTACAAAGAGGACCGCCCTCTGTTCGACGGAGTGGTGTAACCCACTTGGTTGTTCACGATCAGGTGGATGCTCCCACCGACTCTGTAGTGGGGGAGATTTGAAAGGGTCAGGGTTTCGGGGACGATGCCTTGACCGGTGAAGGAGCCATCGCCGTGGATCTGTGGAGGAAAAAAAAAAAAACAACACCAGAAGCTCTCAGGAAGATTGTCACAATCAGGACGTCTTCAACCAGCTCGGCGTTTGGTTTTAAGAGTTTTCTCCTGATGCTTGGGTAATTTGGGCCAAACGGGAAAAAAACAGTCTCAGAATCATCACCACCGGATGGCTCGTAAAGGGTTTGGATTTAAGGATCTCTTTCACTCTGAGTTTTTGATGCACCTGTAAAAGTTATTTACCATCTACTGTTGATGAGGTGGTTGTATGGAAGCGTACCAACGCCGTGTGTGCTTGGCGGGGTTTCCCCCAGCCTATTATAAGCCTGGCGGGGCGCCAGGCATTGCTGAGCCTGCTTATTATAAATATGTCATTTTTTATACACGTTTATTTCCGCCCACACCCCTCAAAACCGCTACCTTTATCTACCTCAGCGCGCGAGGGTGCGTGCGCCAACAGTGACGCAATCGCGCTGTCCCCGCCCCTGCGCGTAGGTGCCGCCTGTGTTGCGTTGTGCGCATTTTGTGACTTGGCGGAGAATACTGCGCCTCCATCGCGCGCTCAGGGCCGAGCGCTGTTTGCGGAGCCCTGCGGGACTCTACAGAGCCCTGAGGCCGAGCCTCCTTCAGCTAGGTGCAAACAATTTGTATTTATGTTAATTGTATTTTTTTTTTTTAAGTATTTCAAAAGTGCCTTTCTGTAAAACTGTAGTTGTGTAAATATTCGGCACAAATATCTTACAATATCACATAACAAATAGCCATACTTTAATCTTAGCCTCTTTTCTGGGGGAAACCCTGCTTGGCTTACAGAAATATTTACGTAGGCGTGTCAAACTGTGGTAGAAAAGGCAGTTTTATCAACCGCAGCGTCTTTCTGCACAGTGAAGGTGAAGCCACAAAAAAGAAAATCAGATCATTCTAATTGGAGCGACTTCTTCTTAATAAACAGTAAAATAAAAATGTGTTTAAAAAGATTCTGCTTCAGCGTGATGTTGTGATAAAAACAATACGGGAGATTGGAAAACCAGCTTTTTACAATGGAGTAAAACCCTCATGAGCTGACGTAGATTCTTAACTTTTAGTCTTTCTTTATTTAATATTATTTTTTATTTTAAAATCACCAGAAGCTGAAGGAAAAACGGCGATAATGATAATATTATTGTTGTTATCTGTGTTTGATCTGGACTTCAGGCTCCTCATCAGATCTTCCCGTATGTTAGTGTCAGCTCTGTAACTGATCTGCTACCGTTTCTAAAAAAAAAAAAATAATTCTAAGAGTTTGGTACCTGCAGACAGACGACCTGGTCCCCAGGCTGGGCGTCCTCCTCGGGGGAGTAGTCTCCCTCCTTCCTGAGCTGCTGCCTGGCTCGGGTCTTCCCCTGAGCCACGGGGTTGATGGCCTCCAGGTGGGACGGGTTGGGCAGCATGGTGACGTGGAGAGGGTGAGCCGCCCCCAGATCCAACTCCACCGAGGAGGTGAGGTGGGACAGGACGTCCCCGATGGCGGGCGAGGTGTCGGGGAACTCGCTGAGGCCGCGCATCTTACGGAACATGAGCTGGGGAGAAAAACACCAGCAGCGAGTCACCTCGGGCCGTGAGCTTGCCGCTGCTTAACAACCTCGCCGTGTGTCGGCGTCAGTGTGTCTCACCTCCGGGGGGAACTTCAGCAGGCCCGTCAGGAGGTTGAGCCGCCCCCTGTGAGGCATCCCGATGACGATGTCGGTGACGCCGCTGCGGGCCGACTGGAGGAAAAGCTCGTGGAAGAAACCCATCATGCTCTCCGCTCCTTCGCCGCCGTAACGCTTCACGGTGGCAAACTTCGTGGCCAGGAAGTGGTCGAATTCCTGCGCGTTTGCGAGAGAAGTCCGATCAGACGAAAACCTGTCGTCTGTCCCCACCCCGCCCTGCAGGTGGACGTTCCCTTCGCCGCCCTTCTTCTCGGACCTACCTGAGACTCCAGCATGAGCTTAGCCAGGTGCTTCCTCTCCTCCGGAGCAAAGCTTCTCCACTTGAGCTCCTCGAAGCGGTCAGCGAACCACTGCCTCTCCTCCAGACTGCTCAGCTGGCCGGTCTCCACCGACAGGCGCCCGCAGTACGTCTCCTCCAGGTAGGCCTGGACTTCCTCCACCGAGGCCTGCGGCTTCCCAAAGTGCCTCAGACCTTCAGGAGCAAACCCCACAGAGTACACAGATAAGTCCGGTTTGCACCAAAATATGAAGAACGTCCAACAGAAACGAGTCAGAGTCAGCATTGTGTGGACATTTGGAAGGGATGTTATCCTACGAATGGCTGAGGCCGTTAAAATTGTAGCCTTGCTTGAGGGAATTTGTTCTCAACCGACCAACCCGGTTAAATAAAGGCCAATAATGCACCTCGCCCGCCTCCTTTCATGCCAGAGTTATAAACTAAGATCACCTTACGTTGATGGGCTGCCACCGTTTTGCTCAAACCTCGAAACCTAACGTCCCGAGACGCTCGGCACGTGACGCGAGCGGCTTCTCAGCTTCTACCACGTTCGAGTTAGCTGAGTACATGTGTAATACACAGAGTTTCAGCCATTTCTGAGGTGGCAAAGTGTGAATCGGATCAGCCTCAAAGGGTAACCAGCAGTAGGTGATTAACCTTTTCCTCGGGGCTCATTAAAATCTGTGCAGCGGTTTGTGAAATATCTTGGCACACGGTCTGAGGGCGTGAGACCGCGTGGGGTTATTTTAAAGCTCCGCAAAGTTGACTTAAAGCTTCAACGGATGAGTTAATTTCAAGCTCTGGCACAAAAGGCGAAAGGCACTCCCTCCAAGGAACGTGAGGCTCCATTGAGTTTTGTTCTCCGATGAGATGAAGAAATTTGTAAAATTCAGTTTGGCAGCGTTTCATTTGAAGCACACCGTGGGGATGTAATCTCGCCTGGACTGTGTCGACACCAGTTTATCAGCTTAGCGCCTCATTGTTTGGCTCAGTCCTCCCCATCACTACTCTACGGTGGCCCTGAAGTGCAAACCACAACAACATTAACGAAGCACGCAAACAAAAAACAGAAACGCAATTACATTAACAAACCGGAAAAGGTAGGTCCCAGTGGGAAACCTGGGAAATTGCTGATTGGATGACACCACGTTTGAACCGGATGTTTTTCTGGTTTTAGCGCGTTTGTTGAAAATATGAATGTTATCGGTGATCATTTCTTGAAGCCTCTTGCCCAGGGGCGTCACTAGGTTTTAAGGACAAGGGGGACTTAGCCCCCAGGAGATGCACAGGATGTGAGCAAACGTAGTGGGCGAGAACAAAATTTCTCAAACAGCTAACAAAACCCGAGTTGCTTTTCCACATTTTTGGACACATTTAACAGATACCTTACTGTGTAAATGTTTTAAGCAACCAATTATATTTTTATTCAGAACATCAACAAACAGGAAATATGTTTCCAGTTTTAACAAGAAAAATGAACATTTTTATTTTTTTTTTATTTTGTGAATTGAATATTACTATACTG
>NC_051440.1:10497146-10500815 GCF_001649575.2 Kryptolebias marmoratus | reverse complement strand
TGATGATTAATACTTACTTTATTGAAAAACTTTTGTATGTCCATTTTTTACTGAACATTCTCCTGGTCTGCTCACTTACTGTTCATGCTGCTCTTAGCTGGCTCTGTTTGTAAACTTGCTAGCACTCTGGTATCACGGTTGCAGAGGAAACGAGGACTGGAATCCATGTAGTGTGGGAGTATGTTATATGAACAAGTGGAATGGATCGGATAACGAAGTTTGTAGGGAAAACATGGACTGGATTTCATGTGGTGAGGGAGTACTCTATGTGAACAAGCGGAATGGATTTGATAACGACGCACCAAAGAGGATCTCTACCTTACACTGTAAAGAAGAAGAAAACCGACAGATTTATGATCATATATTTGAGTTAATAATGAAATAATGTATGGTTATTTATTTAAGCTCATATTCTGGCCACATTACGTTAAATGTTTGTAAAAATTTTGACACCAAAATTATTTAGGGGGGCTTGAAAACATTTTAAACATTTCTAAAACAGGCCTAGTGACGCTACTGCCTTTGACCCTTTCTGCCTCTCACCTGATGCGTTCAGGGTCCCTCCGACGCTGCCGGCCAGCACGTCTATCTCCGGGACCCGGTCCACGACGGGCTTCTCCGGGAGCAAGGGGTTGATTTTGGCAGCCTTGTGTCCATGTGTCCTGTACGCCTCCACCAGACGAGCAAGCCCGTGCTCTGAGCAGAAAGCGACACATGAGCCGTCAGCTTTCTTTTTTTTAAGCCCGTATTGGCTAACAGGGTACACGCAAACAAGTGCATTAGCTAGTTTGAATGGAAACATGGCTGAAGTGATGAACATTTAGTGGAGCATAATGTGGGGGGGAACACTGTCGCCCTCGTCCTTATCAGGCTTATTGGTTGTATTTTAACCCCATACTGACCTCGGTTCAGTGCGGTGACCAGGTCGAGCTGCAGACTCTGCTCCCTGCCGACCTGCCGCTTCGGTCGGTACCCGAACACCCCCCGCTCCGTGTGGTAGCGGCAGCCGAAGACCCGCCGAGCCGCGGCCGGCCGAGGCGGCAGCTTGTTCAGTGACGTTCTCACAAGAAGCACCGCCGACATGTTTTGGGTGCGTTTTTTTTTGCGACTGTAGAAGCTTTAATCCCACGCGTGTCCTAAAGGAGACTCTCGCCCGCCCAGTGGCTACAGGCCGGAGGCCTTACTGCGACACCGGCTCCCCTGGTGGTGGTGGGAGGGGAAGCCGCGTCCGCAACCGATTGGCCGGCGTCCCAAGTCCACGTTCCGCGAGATCTCGACTATAACGAGACGTGCTCATTTCCTCTCATCTTTTTTTTATATTTTCATTTAAATTACTTACTTTAAATTGGTGGCACTCAAAGCAACGCAAGCGTCACGACTTTAAACGAGCCAAAAGCGTCGCATTTGAACGGACCACCATTACGTACGGCGCCGTTTGTTCCCATTGAAATGAACTGTGCTGCATTCAAGTGTCCCCTGAAAAGTACTACAAACCTAATCTGAAATCCTCAAACCTGTTGTTCAAGTGGGATTAACAGTTAAGTCAAACCAATTAAAATAAATTGACGCTTTACTTTTACAACCCCTCTGAAAAGTCAAATTAAGAACATTAAATGTGCATTTTGGTAACTGATTTTAGGAGGAAAAACACTAAGTTCTTATATCAGTCTTCTCTCAGGCCATTTGTTGTTCTTGTCTGTTTTGATAAGGGTTGTTCTTCAGACAGATTCACAGTTTGGGGCCAAAAAGTGTTTGCAGAGGTAGTTCTGCCTCCCACAGGTAAAGCAGAACAGGGTGAGGCTCTTTGTCTCTTGTTCCGAGTACAATTAGTCAGACGAGACGTGTCCACATTCCTGCTGGGAACATCCTGAACCTTTGTGGCAACGAAGACACGACCGAACGATGTTTCAACGGGTTCGTCAACATAAAAGATCTTTAATAAATCAAACACATGTGGAAAATACCGTTAAAACTGAATTTATTTAGAAGAATAAATTAAAAATAAGGGGGGGGGGGTAGTTCATTTTAAATTTATTGCTGACAACTTCTTTAGAAAAACAAAAGTGAAGCCAGAGCAGCTGTAGGTAACAAAAAAAGTTATGTAAATAATACTGATAACGATATAGGTGGCTTGGGGTGAACTGGCTGCAGATCAGTAACATTAAAGAGGGACTTCAGACCTTTTTTTCAAAGTCTGCATTCTGTGGGAAAATTTGCAAAATATCCCTTTAAAGGGCCTCAGGCTGAGCGGCATTCAAAACAGACCTAATTATCGTTAAACTGAGTCACTAAATTCAGCTTAATCAGACATACGAACACGCTGCACCTCACACCGTCTGTTAGTGGGCGGAGCACGTGTTGGGGACGACTCTCGGCTGAGGTCAGTTGGCTGTGGCGGCCATCTTGAAGGAGGAGACCTCAAGTTACGGTCCCCTCAGGGATTGTTTTCTCAAAGTTTCATTAGCTTTCCAGTGGTTTATGGGGATATATTTTGCTAACGGAGTTTATCCGAACACGTTGCACAATGTTTGGTGTTGAGTATGCGATTGGGGATGACTCTCAGCTACAACCACCCCACGTTTTAGCTTGACGTCTGTAAAACTGGGTGGACTCGCAGCCATTTGAGTGTTCAAGGTCGATCAGCTGTGGTGCCAATTTTGACTCGACTCCTAAAGTGAGTCAGTTTTAGATATTCATCCGCTGGTTACTTTCAAAGCAATAATCTGTTGCCATCAACGAAATATTTTAGTTTCTCTCGGATGTTGACTTCAGGTTGCTTCTTTTTTCCCTTCTTTCTGGCATAAAACCTCCATGAAATATAAAAGTAAACCGATTTAAAAAGCAGGAACCGTTCGCCTTTTTAAAATCACTTAAACTCTCCATCAGCCGCCGATGGTACATAATACGCCCATCGGTGGGCATAACCTGGGAAACGAAAGGTTTGACGCGTCCATGTCACTGGAGCAGAGACAAGGTCTTTACAAAAGGGTCACCTGTGACCTTGAAATCAATAGGGATCATCCTCGACGCGTGAGGCGTCCAGCTGTGCAGTTTGACGTTCCTACGTTACCCTGTTGCAGAATTAAACACAGACGAGGTTTCACAAAGAGGTCAACTGACCTTAACCTCTGCCCCCTGTGACCTTGAAATCAATAGGGATCATCCTTGCCCTACAAGGCGCCCAGCTGTGCGGTTTGACGTTCCTATATTTAAAGTGGTATTAATCTAGAGTTGGGACAAGAAATTGTCCACAGAGACAGGTGGCATACCATAATACGTCCCATCTTTGGACGTACAGGAACGATAACTTATGGTCTTCTAACGGCACTCATTTCAGATTCGACGCCACAGTTCGGCTTTGAAGACGAGCGGAAACCATTGATTGAAGCTCAAGTCGGATTAGAAGCGGCTATGGCAAAAGAAGCAGCACAACGAAGAGAGACAGGAGACACTGGGAGAGGTGGAGGGAGGGGCTGTCAAATGTCTTAACACTGGACAAAAAACACAAAACACACAGAGACGCACGGTTCATATTAAGGGAAATGGTTTAATTTCAAGACAGAGGCAAAGAAACACACCACACGAACACTGACCAAAAACAAATTAAAAACCAAAAACAGTCTTTTGGCTACGAACTCCGCTATGGTGAGGGGGGTGGGGGGCGGGAGG
>NC_051440.1:10486601-10496915 GCF_001649575.2 Kryptolebias marmoratus | reverse complement strand
CGACCATTTCAATTAGGTGGAAAGCCCAAACACTAAACGGGAAACTTATGATGTCAGAGGATCCCAACCCTCCCCTCCCCGAAACAAGTCGAGACCCAAGGAAAAAAAAAAAATCAAAATCAAAACCAGGCTTTGTTCAGAGACAAAAACAGAAATGAATGACTTCCCCAGAAAGGCCAAACTCAGGAAGTGGTTTAAAGAGAGGCCACTTTAAGGAAGCCAGGCTAGTTTGCTCTTTAATATTCTTTTTCTTTTTTTTCCTTTAACCCCCCCCCCAAATATAAAAAGCTTCACTGGTACAAAATCCGTATGAACAACCAGTTGTAGAAATTAGCCTGTTTGCATCTTTTTTTAAAATCCCACTAATGTTCAAAAAAACCAACAAAAAACCAAAAACTGAGCTGTTAACAGATGACGTGGAGATGAAGTCACTTTGGCTTTCCTCAAGACGAAACTCCTATTAACAAGGATCTGTGATTATCAGACAAGAAGGGTTTTTATTTCACTGTTTCGGTCAGACCAATATTTATAGAAATGCAAAGCTCAACACACCCAGAAAATAAAAATAAAAAACACTTCAAAATGTGTGAAAACAAAAAAAAAGAAAAAAGTTAATTGTTAGAGCCGATCAGGATTTGTGATGGAAGCCCCTGAAGTGAGTTCCTGTTGGGACGGCTGCGACTATACATTGTGCTTTTTAAAAGATTTATTGATTTTTGGTTGTTTTTTTTAAATTTTAAACTCATTTCACAGTAACACCTTCAAACAACGCAAACCGTCGCTCGTGTCGAATACGCAGCGGGACCCTCTGATTTCAGCTCTTGGTTTCACAAAAACAAAACCCAGTTGGTGTCGCAGCACTCATGTTCACTAACAGAGACGGTCGTTTTTCTTCAAATGTATAAGGGGAAGTTTATTGTTTTTGCTTCTTTTTTTATTATTATCTACAATGCTTTAAAACCAACCGACTGTTCAAAAATGAGTACATCACAAAATACAATTACCAATAAACACAGAGTAAAGGGAGGGAGGAGGAGGAGGGGTGAGGGGGTGAGGAGAAGAGGGGGGGGGGCATCAGGTGATTAAGAGCTTTCATGACACTGGCATCAACAGACCAAAAGAAAAAAAACAAAACAAAAAGGCGAACTGCAGCAATCTCTAAACCAAGGCCTAATAAGAATGTGTAGGCAGTTTCTAGACGTATATATGGCACTTTGAATATTGTATTGCATTCGGATAAAAAAAACACTGGTAAAAAGCACATGCCCATATTAGATTTAAAGTAAAAGAACCAAAAAAAAAAAAAAAAAAAAAAGAAAGAAAAGGGAAGAGAAATCAGTGGTACCTTGTTTGGGGTGATCAGAACCTCACACACACCACATTCTGTCAAAGTGTTGAACTCCCAACAAATTGTGCTTAAAGTTTCCTTACAAAACTATAACACTTCTCGAGCAGTGTTGCAATTTTTTTTTTTTTTGCTTTTATATTTATGGGTTTTAAATGTGGAAAAGAAAAAGAAATAATAATAATAATCCAAACGTAAAAAGGTCAGATAGTGAAAATTGTGCATTTTGTGTCCTGCCTTGTTGAGTTTCAAACACATAAAAACCCCTGAGTTGACAACTCTTTAGCGCCACCAGGTGAGCAGTTCTCTCTTTTTTTTTTTTGGGAGTGAAGTCTTTTTTTTTTTTTTTGTCTTTTTTTTTTATTATTTTTTTTCAAACCAGGGCATTTCTTTTTTTAAACAATGCGTAGCACAACACAGACAGATTTCACCCAGATAAAAAGTGTAAACTTGGTGCAGAATAATGGAATGTTTTTGTTCACCAACACCATCGTGGTGGATTTATTAGTCTTTTTTCTTCTTCTTTGTCGTTTTGTTTCGATTTCAAATGTGCTGTGCGATGTAAAACTGAGACGTGACGCTGAAAAACCAACCAACTAACAAAAAAAAAAAAAAAAAACTAAAAAAAATTATCGATAAGAAGCAAAACATGCATCTAAAAATGTGTGGAGACCCACAGGTTGCGTCGTGTCCGAATGAGCTCTTCTTCAGGGGCTCCCACATTTTCAACCACGTCAGTGTGTGTGTGTGAGTGTGTGTGTGTGTGTGAGTGAGAGAAGAAAAACTAGATAATACAGCAAAAACAAGAAGTCGTGTATTCAAAAAACAAAAAAAACACTCGAGTTTGACACATGGGCACTTCAACAACCAAAGTAAAGAGTCAAACAGAACATTGTCTAGCATCTGCGTGATTAACAGAGTCTGTAAATCTTTCAACGCGAGGCGTCTGAAACTGAACCAAAAGCGGGCAAAAAAAAAACAACAAAACCACAATCATTGGGTAAATGAGGAGAAATTCACAGGAAAGTCAACGAGACGTACCGAGGAAGTCGAACGCTTCTGAACGAAAACCAAAAACAATTAGCCTCATACTTAAAACAGAGGATTTTCTTTTTCTTTGACCTGTTTAAATTTACAAACACCCCCCCCCCAAAAAACATGCTGATTAAACTGATTTTTAGTCCTCTTTAAAACGAAAAAAAAAAAAAAAAAAAAGCAATACACCAAACACCGCCCCCCTCCCTCCCCTCCAACACAGATGACAAATACAACATAAATCTACAAAACAACCCAAAGTTGTGCCTGGGTTCTGTTAGTTAAACCTCTATAGATTCAATGGTATAAAATATAGGTAATCTAAGTGTGCATTTAAACCACAGATTGTCTATTTGTGAATCAGTTCTAAAAAAGTTGACTCGTGTAGGTAGTCATTTCTCTCCACAGAGCAAATGTACCTCTTTATTGTGCCATCGATAGTTTAAGAAAAAAGGTAAATACGCTGAAGAATTTGGTAAGTGACACAAAAAAAAACAAACTTTTTTTTTTTCTTTTAAATAGTTTTGATGTAAATCGTCACGCTGCCCACGTAATGTAGAGAGGGATGTTCAGGGTCGAAACTTTCAAAAAGTGTTGGGGAAAAACAAAGAGTGGTCTGTAGGATTTCTTATTTTTCCTCTTTTTTTTTTTAAAGAAGCCAAAATATTGCTAATGGCACCAGAAAGCACGGCTGTGTGCCAATCCCTGTATTTAAACTTTCAAGTGAACTTTACTGAGAGAGAGGTAAAACAAAAACATAAAAAAGTAGCTAAATTAAAAGTTAGAAATCCCACAGGTTTGTGTTGTTTTTCTTCTTAAAACATTCGCGACAACAACAACAAAAAGTTTCTCCTAAATGAAATCTTCACATTAAATTGCTTAACCTCTCTCCTGCCCGTCACATTTCTATACAGATAAAGCAAAGAAACAAAACAAAAAAAATAAAAAAAAAAATCACACGCACACACAAAAAAAAAGAAAAAAAAGAAAAAAGAAAACCAAACCAAACCATGAATATACATGCAGAACAAATCAGGTTGAGCTAAGGTCAGGGGTCAGTGGGTTGCCAGGTATTGGTCAGGCGAGCTTAGAGAGACATCACAGACAATGGTGGGATGACGAAGAGGGTGGGGTGGGGTGGGGGGTTTGGCTTGGCTTTCAACATCATGAAGACATGCTAGGCTAATGATGAGCAAACAGGCATGGAGATTTGTTCTAAAAAAGAGGGAAAACATACAAAAAAGAGAGAGGGGGGAGGGGGGGAACAAAAACACGAAGAGGGAGAGACAGAGAGAGAGAGACAGAGACAAAGAGGAGAGAAGAGAAAGTTAGGGGCACGGCACAAGAATCATTTAGCCATGAGGCACAATAACCAACAAAAACAATGCCAGTCACCACGCACAGTACGGACACATTAGGGTCGACAACCACCCCGCCCACCCCCCGCCCTTCTCCCCCACACACAAAAAAAAAAGTACACAGATTTCAGGAAGTGACACCACTAGGACATATGGCAGACTCCGACATGCACATACTGTATACTTGGCACCCAAAGAGATCCATCTAGAACCAGTCCCCCCCCACCCCCCCATCTGCAGGGAGGGGGGAGGGGAACCGGGAGGATGGATGGAATGACTGGAGGAAGTTGTTAATAGGAGGAGAAATTTAAAAAAAAAAAAAAAAAAAGGGAGAGGTAGCCTAGCTCAACATGGCTCACACGTGATGACGGGACGAAGAGGAGGTAGGAACCGAAACGTCTAAGACGGCGAAGGGTTTGTTTGTTTTTAAACATCGACGGTAAACACGGAGGAGACAGAACGACGCGCAAGGAGTCGGATTCAGGTTGAAGCAGTTGGCTCGAGGTGGGTGGGGGGGTTCTGTGGCTTCGCTTCAGCCCTTAAACTTAACCGATCCTCTACCTGTCTCGCTTCGACCTGAAGGCAATGAAGTGGCAAAAAAAAAATAAAAAAATAAAAAAAAAATAAAGGAAAAAGGAACCACACCCGACGCTCTCCACTAAATATATAGCGACACAAAGTACCTCCAGCAAACACTGACTCCAGTGATCGTCATAAATAATCATATACAATAAAATATTTAATCCGACTCAAAGTACATGATAAAACCGCAGGAATGAAATACAACAAAATGTGGAAAGATCATTGCATTTTTTTTTTCTCCTGTTTTTAAATTTTTCTTTTTTTTGTAATAAGGAAAAGGGTGAGTCTCCCTCCTGCGATGGGCTCCTGTCCCCCTGTCCCCCCACCCCCCTGAGTCTCTGCTGTGGTGACCTTGGCTGGAGGCTGAACTTACCCTAGGATCAGTAGGGTTTGCTGTCGTTCTTGGAGCGCTTCAGCTGAACCTTCAGCCTCTTCATGCCGATCTGGAAACCGTTCATGGCCTGGATGGCAGCCTGCGCAGACACGGGATTGTCGTAGCTGACGAACCCTGGGAACAGAGCGGAGGTGTGTGTGTGTGTTAGGCACGAGTCACCACGGGAGACCAAGAGCCTACAGAACACAACTGGGCGGCGCTTTCCGAATATCGGGCAAATATCACGTCAGGACGGTCCCATTTCAACTGTAGGAAAAGTAAAACCAGAAGTCCTGCTGTTGTGATGAATCGTTTGAGTAGAGGAAAGTAAATACAACTAATAAAAAACTAAATAAACACACATTGTTTGGATTCAGAAAGACTGATGGTAAAAAAGGGGCAGGAGCACTATAACACTAACATTAGTTCATCCAGGTTTGCCCTAAAAACGTTTTATTTGCCGCCTGCAAACATTCAAATGAAGGTTTCCCTCTAAATTTTATTATAAAATTATTCTTACATACTGTATTTTCAGGACTATAAGGCACACTTAAAAGCCTTCAATTTACACTTGAAGCTTACGTCGGTGCAGTATCCCTCCGTGAGTTTTGAACCGTTTGATGATCTTTGTGATCTCTCATAAAGGGATCGTATAAATGCTGATACAGGCGAACCAGCTCCGCTAGAGCACCGAAATCCTCCATTTTGAATGGAGCGCGGCGCACAGAGTTACAAGAACTGGGAGGTGCATGATGATGCGTCTTATATATGACAAAAGTTCAAAAATGGACCACTCATTGACAGGGAGTCTTATAATCCAGTGTGCCCTATAGCGTGGAAAATACGGTATATTTATTTTTTTTAAAAAGTAAAACTTGTAGGTTGAACGGAGTCTGTACAGGAGAGAAATGCATTTCTTTATCTTTTAGAATTACATTCCCAAAGTTCAAGGCAAGAGTTTTTTTTTAATCTAAAAAAAGGGAAGTTCAGTCACGTCATGAGAAATACAAACTGAGATTCGCAACATTCTACTGCAACGAAGGAACAGATTAAACACTTAAATTGTATTTTGTGCTCATTTTAGTCTCTAAAACCCTGAGAGGATCGTAAAAAAGGCTGACTACTTCTGGCTTTTTAAAGCAATGTCCTGTGTTATTAAAATAAATTTTAAAATATCACTTTCAAATAAACTACACGACTTCCAAGCTCCCTCTCTGAAATGTCTAATAGTCAGGAAGTAGAATGGTGTAATTTCGCAGCCTCTACTTACCAAAGCATTTGCTCAGATTGGTCTGTTTGTCAATGAAGACTTTGGCAGAGACCACGTTTCCGAAAGGCATGAACATCTGCAGAAGATCTTGGTCCCCAAACTCCTGCGGCAGGTGGTAGATGAACAGGTTGGCGCCCTCTGGCCCTACTCCAATTGGTAAGAAAACCCCAAGAACTCACGTTACCTACAAACTTTAGGTGCGCACGTGAAGACCGACGGCGGCGGTGTGCGTTCAGGAAACTACTCACCTTCCTTCTGACTGCCGGCCACGGTCTGCTGCAGCAGGGACTGGCTGTAGAGGGAGGGGAGGGCGGAGGCTGTGTACTGCTGCATCCCTGAGTAGGCCTGGGTCAGCGCGTCCATAGAGCTGGCAGCTGACCCGTTGGCCATGGAGACTCCCAGGCCACCGTTCATGGCCCCCATGCCTGTAAGGTCGAGGCGAACTCTCAGAGAAGCAGTTTGGTTGTCGCGACTTAAAGCAGCGAAGGCTGAATAAATGTCGCCAGGATGTTAAATCCTGACCAGCGTTTGAATGGTTGGGGTCAACTCTGTGTTGGTTGAATAAACACAAAAAAAGGGCGGAGCTTCTCACCACTGACGCTGCTTGTGAGAGCGTTAAGGTTGTTGAGGCCCATGGAGGTGCCGGTCAGACCCTGCAGCGTGCCCAGAGACGCCAAGGTGTTCATGGCAGCACCGGCACTGGACCCTGCTGTTGACCCAGCTGTTAGGACATTAAACAAAGAGACAAAGTTTCACCCAGCTTTTAGCATCTTGACGGCAAACTGTGATCGATATGAGTGAAGACACGGCAGTGAGGGGAGCATTAAAGAGATAAGTCTTAACGAGGGGAGGCCGTTACGAAAGCAAACGTGTGTTAAACCCAAATGAAGTGTGTGCGCAGATTAGAAATAAATGGGGGCTCGTAAAATTTTATGCGGCCGATTAAAGCCCATAAAATATATCGGCGAGGAAGGAGGGTCATTAGGCAAACAGCTGATCAGGGTGAGGAGAGGGGCGACTGCGGACGTTTAGTCTTAAACAGGGAATTCTTTTTATCCTTCAGGAGGTATAAGTTATAATACATCAGAAGGCAAGTTAAAGAAAGATCAATAATCATTCACATTAAAACACAGTACCCAGAGGACCGTTTGCCTCCACAAGTAATGCGCGGACTAAAAATTCAGGTCGTGCTCGTGGTGGAGTTACCTGGACTGGCCAGAGCCCCCAGAGCTGCAGTGTTTGTGGACAGAGCACTGGTTGAACTCGGGCTGGCAGAACTCTGAGCTGCAGCTGCGGCTGCAGCCAACGTGGCCAAGTTCTGCAGCTGAAGAGGATTCACGCTTCCTGAGGACACAAAGGAGGAGGTTTTAGAAAAGGGAACCATGTTTGTGCTCATGTTCAGGCAGACAAACTGCACAAAAGAAAAAAAAAAAAAACATCTTTCAACATTTTCAACAGAGCATTTCTGTAGTCGAGACAGGGATAATCTCAAAGCTATGTGGACAAAACAACATTAACCCTTTCAGGCAGAGTGGTCACTGCAGTGGACAGCTACTTAAAAGCCACTTTCTTGGACATGTATGAGTTTTTATGAGCATAAAACCATAAAGTGGACACTAGTGCATCATGTAATACACTGTTATCTAGTAAAAAATATCTCTAAATGTACACTGTCCACCTGAGGGGACATGTGGAAGAGATCTTGAATAAATAAAATGTTTACAAATACATGCCTTAAGAAAAAAAGTCAGGGTTAAGTTGCAAGTTATTTTGGGACAAATCTACAGGAGGCTACAGATATGTGGCTAAAACAAGTTTGCTTTCAGTTTAACATAAAAAGAAATGCTTGTGCATCCCGGCTTTAAGAGATTTTGGCATTACTGTACTTTGTACCAAGTTTAAAGTGCAGCTTCACACCAACATGCCCATTTTCAATTTATAATTCCACCATGAAAAGATGGAATTAGCTGCTGTAGAAACAAAAGCAGCAGCAATGCCCTTTAATGTGGCCAAGTCACCCTGACTTTCTGCATCTGTTCAGTCAGCCTTCACAGGCCTTACAGTAGCTGTGCTGATTATTAATGAGCCACTGATCTAACGGCGTTTGCAGAGCCTGAAACCATGCAGGCGGAAAGAACCGTCAGAGCCGGCGGCAGGAAAAGTGGGTCCTTCGTGATTTACCGGCTACGTCTCGAGAACCGTAGTTTTGGCATCTGAATGGTATGAACTCACCTCCTAGCCTCTGAAGGCCGTTGAAGCTGCTTTGATTACTGGTCGACGTGGCCTGCTGGAGCAACTGTGGACAACACACAGCACAACACTTAAATTAACTAAAAATAAAACACATTTTAGGTCCGAGTTTATTTTAGGCACAGCATCAACCCCAGACCAAGCCTGACACTTCGTTTCTGCACATTAATGGCTCATTTTTCCTAAATGATGATGAAATAGCCACTTGCCATGTTTTTTCCTGCTTTTCTTTGTGGGAAAGAAAGAAAAAAAAAAAAAAAGAAACAGCTCATCTGTTCGTGTCACGTGGTCTCTGGCTCAGAATTACAGAAGGCACGAGTCACGTGTCGCCGTTCTCCAGCCAGAACCCAAACCGAGTGGGAAGATGTTCCCACTCAGAGCCAAGGGAATCCGTTTGTAGTCGTGGTATGAATGCTGCAAAATATTTGACATTTTCCGCTCTGAGGAGTCACCGTTTTACCAACCCGACAGAAATCAGAACACCTGAAAACAAGTGTCAGAACGCATCCCTGCCACCCCCACTCTCCCTCATTTTTACAGCCATTACCAGGTACTTTTTCTACAAAACCTCCATGAAAATAAGTCTCAACAGAGCTCTGCTACCGGACATGATACATGCAGATGCTTTAATTTAAACTTTCCATTTCTCCTGCCTCTATATTTTAAGCAGTACTTGACTAAAATAATGTTTTGCAGAGACTAGACCTGTGCCACGTGTTAGTTTTGTCTGTTTTAAACCAGCTTGTAAGACGCTTTAGTTAACCTAGTTTCCAGATAAATTCGACATAATACAGGAGTATTTATGCAGCTCAGAGCATCACTTACAGCTAGGTACTGTGGCGTCAGCGTCCCGAGCCCTGCCAGGTTTCCCCAGGGGGCGTTGTTAAGCTGCTGGATTTGCTGCACTAGCTGCTGCTGCAGGCGGCGCTGCTCCTTATCCCTCTGCGTGTCGGCGAACTTCACCACCAAAGGCGAGGAGCAGCCCTGGAGCGGTGAGAGGTGACACGCGTTAGACCGGCTCCGGAGCGCACGAACCCCCCGCCCCCTGCCGTCGGCAGTGCGGCCACCGCCGCGGCGAAGGAATTAGCTGCGATGTGCGTACACGCCGCAGCTAATACACACGGGACATCTGGCATGCAGAGCAGAGCCAGGCTACATTCCAAAAAAATAAAAAATAAAAAACAGGGACGGGACACCGGTGCAGACAGCGAGTCGTTTGGAAACACTCTGCGGGGCTGAAGTCAGTCCACAGATAAAAGCACGCGACAGATGAACACGTTTGAAAGGAGTACAGACATTCAAACATGGATTTGTCAGCAGACATTAAGAAGATGTGCATTACAGAACACAAGGTGTTGCAAACACACAGTCACATATTGTTCAGACAGACCCATGGACAAAGCATGCGGTGCAAACGGTTTGAGTTGAGTGCCAGACGGGGACCAGGCTGGGGTAGGGAAAATGGCTTCTGCACCAGCAGCACCTCCCGTGGTCGCTTAGAAGTAAGGGAGGGTGTGGGAGGGGGGTGGGGGGCAGGAGGCAGGGAGTAGGTGGCGCCACCCGACGGGGGCCCAAAATTAAATCTAGTAGGAGAAGCGTTATGTTTGGTTGAACTCCTAATTAGACGTGGTCCAACACTTCACTGGGGAGCCTCTGACCTAGCTGTCAAATTACTGCTGCTCTACTTCCACAAAGACTTCACCGGCTGCACACTCCCCCGTTTCCAACGAGGACTGCTGTAGTCTAGATTCAGTTCTTGTTAACCCAAATTTGATGGGAGGTTTCATTTTTTATTTTTTTTTGGTTCCCCCTGTGGTCCAAAATATAGACTGACAGCAGCGGACGAATTTGCAGAGACTAAAAATATAACCAGACTCAATAAACGAGGTGCATTTAGTTCGACATAAAATAAGAGATTATAGCAGCTTGTTGCGTCCCGTTAGCTCCGCTTCAACTTTCATTCAATTGTTTTGCAGACAATGATTTAATTTTGTAATTAGCGAGAGCGGTTTTGGAAATGAGTCATGCTCTGATGAATGAGCGCCGTCTGTTTGGGCGGGCCTTTCGTCTTTCCGACACAAGGGGGCAGCAAAACGCATGA
>NC_051440.1:10483583-10486389 GCF_001649575.2 Kryptolebias marmoratus | reverse complement strand
ACAATAGGAGAGGGGGGGGGGAGGAGGGAGGGACAAGAAGAAACAAAACAAGACAAAAAAAAGGTTTGGACAACTCGTTATGAACCCCAAAAAAAGACATTACAGTACAGAGAATGGCAACTCCCAAGCACACAGAACCACCCTCACTGGTTAGCACATGGAGAAAGAACACGACGAGGAGAACAAGAACACATGTCACATGAGCACGATGATCGACAGATTAAACCGCCTCCTACAGAGGTTCGACTACGTGGTGTCATGGCGAAACGGTCGACGGGATAACACGGACATAAAATGCAAACAGACTGATTTGCAGAAATAAATAAAAGCCTGCAAACAAAACAAAAAAAATTAATTAGGTCCATTCTGATTTGACGTCAATTCTTACAAATTTGAAATTCATAGGCAAGTGTTCTTGGTGGGGTTTCATCATACACACACACACACACACACCCACCCCTATATCAGGCTTTCTGCAGCAGAGAGCTATGCTGGAGATGCAACGGCGAGGTAATTCCAGCCTTTGCGGTGTGTGATTAAGGAGGTGGTAAAGGAGCAGCTGAGCTGAGCCGCCCGCCAGCTGAGCCTATGAACGCCAGCAGCTAGCAGTTGCCAAGGCAACGGGCCATTGTGCCGGACAGCGAAACGCGGCGGCCGTTCACTGTGACATGTGGAGTGTAAGAGCCACAGCGAAGGCAGGACGGGCTATGGGGCCGGAAAGGACGCCGCTGCAGGTAAATGACACTGTTTGGTGAAAGGCTAGGTTTAAATTAAAGTGTGTGTGTGTATGTATGAAATCTTCACGAGATTATCTTCAGCTATGCAGAAAGGTGGCTGCTGTGAGCCTAAGGCGGCAGCGCGGATCTACTAAAAGGCACACCTACCTCTGCTCTGACCGTCTGGCCCTCGGAGGATTCGGCACTCTTCGATCTGTCCAAAAGACGAGAACATCATTCTGACCTCGTTCTCGCCGTATTTTTTCGACACCATTCCCACGAAGAGTTTTCTGTCTTCCACTGCTGCAGATGGACGGGGAAGGGAAGGAGGGGAAGAAAAAAAAAAAAAAAAAAAAAAAAAAAAGGTTATCAGGAAAGCGGCACGGATATCAAATGCAACATCTTGCACCTTTCAAGCGCTCTTCCTCGTCACGCTGCTGCATTTTCTGCCTCTCGCTCAAAGTCTCGGCTTCTTGTGCAAATCCTGGCACTTGGCTGCTGCGTTTTACTCTCAATCTCCTTCTCTCAACACACTCCTGCCTCGCATTTGTGCTCGAACACGTTCTCTGTACCTTTCTACACTTTGAAAGCTTTTAAATCACGCCACACAAAAATCAGGTCTCCTCACCCTTTTTCTACATTAAGCCAGTTTCAGTTGTTCACATCAGAATCAAACCCATTTCTGCAGAGCTTTAGCATCAATTCAAATCCGATACTTCTGGTTTCTCTAATTCTTTTTGCCATCATTACCCCCCACATTTAATAAAGTGACCTACCACTTGTTTTCTCGCTGTCAGCAGGTTTCATCTGGATAGGATGATGCATCTGGGAGGGAAAAACAACAGAAAACATGAACATTATTTGTCATCAGTGTAAAGTAAGCAGGTGCTTGGCCTTGTTTTATCAAAAAGGCATCTGATGTCACATCCTCAGATCTTTCAGTCTGCCACTGAGGCCATGATCCCTCACCACTGCTGGACTCAGGGGGAAGTGTCTACAAGCTGCTGGCGGGTATCAAATTCTCCACAATCCAATTTCACTTCTCGCTGGAGTGTGGGCCTCTGACTGAGCTTATTGATTTTTTTTTCCCTGTCAACATCCTTTTGTTTTGTTTTTTTTTTTGGAGAATTTTGAAGAAACTGTCACCCTAAATAGCGCTGCTTTTCCACCCGATGTATCACGTAGAAACGGAGCAAAGCTTTCGCAGATCTTAGCTGTGAAAAATCTAATCTCAGCTCGAACGTGAGGCTCCGTTTTCGAGCTTGGTGTGAGAGAAAAAAAAAGAAGGCCGGGCTACTGACGTGAGAGCTGTCATTTCACGCCCTTTAATAAACACTTTTATCCCAGGAAATTCAGAGCTTTTAAAACAGACGTGGCCGTAGAATATTTACAAATGACGCGAAAATGAAAAGAAGACAGAAAACCCAGTCGTGAGACGCACATCGGAGCTGAAAAGTGGCAGGTTTGTTTGTGAGAGGCTCTAAAAATAAAATTTAAATTTAAAAAAAAAAACAAAAGGGAGGGAAAGCGAACAGATGGCCCGCTCAGTATGGAGACTGGCTAGCGTCAGCGACCAAGCGGAGGCTCGGAGGGGGAGAGGAGAAAAGAGAAAGCGAAACAAGCTTTTCTACTGTGACACAAAGCAAACTCTGTCACCTGCAGAAACGCCAGCAGCGGCGAGATCCAGGACTGGGAGCTGCGAAGGCGAGCTGTTGATCCGCGCTTTATTTGAAATGTCTCGCTGATTGATAGGCTTCCAGTGAGCGGAGCTGGGACTGTTTGCTCTGCCCGCCGAACTCATCCATCAGCCCAGCTCAATATGTACCTATAGCCTCCCTGACAGTGGCTCTTTTTACAACAGACTCTGCCTGCTGTTTTAATTGACAGCTGAAGCTGTTCGGCATGGATTAAATTGATTGGAAAGAGCAATTTAGAACGATTCACGGGCGTGACAGATTTGTAGTGGTTTAACAAGCCGCTGCACTTATTCCAGTCGAGCGGTCTTCAATCTCTTTGGATAAATCAGGTGATGAGTTATGAGGCCTCTTTTATGGAGCTTACTTTGAAAAGGTTTTTTTTTTTTTTTTTTT
>NC_051440.1:10468856-10483234 GCF_001649575.2 Kryptolebias marmoratus | reverse complement strand
AAAAAAAAAAAAAAAAACAAAGGGGTAGGGAGGAGGGGGAGAAACAATGGGTGAGGGGGGAGAGACAAAAACAACATTAAAAACACAGCACATACAGACAGTAAATGCAACACCCTGACTGCTACAGAACAGAAGAGACGCAAGGAGCCATGTTTGAAACGTGACGGGATATTCTTGGCACCAGCAGCGCCGCGCGTGTGGGAGATCGCGTCAGGAACTCAACGGTGATGAATTAGATGAGGCTGTGACATGGCCACGGAGACGACCACGAGGTTAGAAAGCTGTCGGAGGGCGAGGGGGACGACACACTGACGCACGGTCGGCAGGTCAACACAGCCCGGCCACAGAACCGACACGTCTGTCGGGAGTATTCCCGCACATCGAGTCACAATCCAACAGAGGTAACATACATATTTTTAGGCGTAGCAACGCAACAAAGAGACAAAAGGAAGGAGCAAATGCAAAAAAAAAAAGGTGGTGGGGGAAGGGATAAAAGAATAAAAAGCAGGGTGAAAAAAATAGAAAAAAAAGCCTCTCATCCTCCCATCCCAGCAGACCGCCAGTGGCGTTCCAGCCTGTCAGCTTCACTGGGTTGGGGAAGTGGAGCACTGCAGCGTCTCTGACCTACATAGTGTGTATTATTCTGTTACTGGAGCTCCCGGGCCGTGGGGAGGGCTGGTGAACTCTAATATGCTGCACTCTTCTCCTCCACAACCAGCTGAGTGTTCTCCTCCTCTGCTGCTCAGCCTGGACACCAACCGAGCTTAAAATAATAAAAATGAAACGCCGGAGGATAGTCAAATGATTTTTTTTTTTTTGTGGCCAGAATTTATCACAAGTCTGATGACCCCCCCCTCAGTACAAGTGTGGCAAAGTGAAACAACCAGCACTGATGTGGAGTTGCATTAGATAAGGGAAAAAAAAGCAAGAAGTGCAGGGTGCAGCGATTTTCCCCACCAGGCCGTCACGTTTCAGGTAAAACTGCCTCCATCGCTAGAAGCGTGTGGCAACGCCGTCGCTGAAGCGAATTCAACTCGCGCCGGCTTAGAGAGCTAAAGACGGCGGTGACCAGGCCAGATTATCTATCAGAATACATTAACATTGCATTAACATGTCAATAGGACATCACAGCTGACGCACTGAAGAAACGGGGAGGGGCTGTCTTTAAAAAGAAAAGGGGGGGTGCTTTGAACCTTTTTTTTTTAATGAACTGCAGTGCTGAGCGCCTACATGTACGCTGAGAATAACGAGCTTCACCGGTGCCGTTCCTGGTTCAGTTTAAAACAGCTGAATGTTGTATGAGAGGGAAAAAAAAAAAAGATCCTGATTATTTGAATTTGGGCCTCGCCTCGACAACGTGGCTCGCAGTTTCGACATAAAAGATCTTTGAGCTGCAGTAGGTTTCTAAAAACAAAAAAAACGTCCAGTTCTACTTGTGTTGTTCCACAAAGACTTGAAACCGTTGTTACTAAAAGTAGATAAAAGGAGCACTTATGTGTGCATTACACAACCTAAAGCGTCCCGTTTCTGTTTGTCTCCGTAAACAAACTACTGGGATGGAAGAGATCAGAAATACAGGGAGGGTTAGCTTTATTTGTCTTCTTTGTTTTTGCTCGTGATCATTTATTTAAAACTTAAAATCATTAACTATCTGTTTTTCTGCAGTCATTTTGGGGGGTGATCTTGGGTAACACAAAAAAAGGGGTTAATTTAGGAAGTAAAGTCCCATCACATTAATCCTAAGTGATGGATTATCATCTTCAGCCGTACGTAGTCATTTACCAATCAAATTTTGACCCATAACGGTTTCATCAGAACAAACGCCAGCACTTTATTTACCCGCAGTTAGTTATGTGCGAGCGAGCACTCCGAGTGGCTCTCTGCAGATATCCTGGTTTTTACTTTCCACCCCCGTCCCCCAATGGCAGCCTAAACCGAATCATTCAACTTGAGCGCCATCAGTAAAAAGGTGAGCGCTTCAACTGATGTCTTACTGGAACGCTGCAGTCAAGTAACACATCTTCTTTCAAACGGCACGACAGCGACGACAGGTGTGACACGCGGCCGTAAAAAAACCCATAATCATAATTTTCTGCACGAAACCTCGACACAGGAGTTGACGGAGTCGTCTCTTCTCTGAGCATTAACAAAGTTTGGACTGCGTGTACAGGCATGATACACCGCTGCAGGGGACGCCGCTGAAAGCAAAGGTACTTTAAGATCACAGTGTTGTTTTTTTCTTTAAAAAAAGTCACTGTGATGAACTCTGGACTCCCTCATTTCCCTCCCCACTAATCTTTAAACGTTAAAAGCTCCTTCCCATTTCTTTGGTATCAACAACTTCTTCGGTTTGTTTATCGTACCGGCAGATAAAACATGCAACTTTATAACCAACTTTATCTTCTTCTGCCAGCAGAAAACAGCCCCACTAAAGCACAGAATCAATTTGTGTTGGTTTCCACATTGTTTTGTCGTTCATGTCTCGTCGACCACCTCGTCGGGTCAGAGGAGGAAAGTTCTCAAAACCTCATGAATGAAATGATCACTTGTGTCACCGCTGTTATCTTTGCCTCAAACTAAAACCACTGACTACAATTACACAAGTTAGTGTTCAATGGTCTGAAATCCAATGACGTAAAAAATAAATAAATAAATAACTCAGATAAGATAAAATCTTTCTAAGGGGGGGAGTCTTTAGGAACCTCACAATTTGATTACAATTCAGAGGCCTGCAATGTAATTAGATGCATTTTGATCATCTTGAAACTTAGGTGATTAAAGCTTATTTAACATAAACATTAAGTTATATATCCGAATGCCTTATAAAGTGTACAATATGTCAAAACCTGTCCAACAATTAGCGTAGAGGCTAACCCAACACTAAAAGCACCAAAACTAAAGCCATTAGCGTTGTTTTTAATCGCTGAAATTTAAACACAAACCAAATGTTTTAAAGTCATTACTGACGACAAATGTTGTAACTTCAGCTGTTATTTACAGACATTTTTCAGGGTTTAGCAAAGAAAAGATGAAAAAGATGTGAAAAAGCTTTACTGCAACATTTACTGCAGCAAGCTATGATCTCTTTACTACTAAGACAACTTCTCTTACAGTAGGACAGATCAACATAAAACCTGTTTATTTATTTAAACCAATCAGAGTCTTCCATGTTCTCAATCCCACGCGTCTAAAAACCAAATCTTATCTCCCACCCATAAATATGGACAGGCCAAACTATCACTGTTCGCCATGTGATACAATCTAATTTAATGTTTGAAATATTCCACCATTTTTGCTCCGAGCATCCCTACTTCATGGCTCCGTACGGACAGAGAACTACGTAACTACGTCACAACCAACAAGGTGGTGTTGATCGGGTAAACAGAGCAAGCCATAGTTGAAGCTAAAGGTGGCATCTCACTGGGCTGCGATGAGTTGGCATTCATGATGGCGTCTCCAACCAGTCTCCACAGAGACGCAGCTGTTTTGTTACCTGCTCTGATAGAAAAACACCCGAGGCAAATATCCAGGCCTAAACACCACCCGATGATACAGAATAATTCCTGAAAACTGGTCCAAGACTGCCCCATCTTCATCTCAGAAGTCTACTTCAGTAGATTAAATCATGAAAGTGAAAGTGAAAATTGAGACACTAAAGACCTACAGTACGGGGAATTAGGTACCCAAAAACATCAGTAATCACCGTCTACTATAATGTAAAAGTAAAGACCATAAATTGAAACTACTTAAACATTCATCAAACATTAATGGAGACGCTGTAGTCAAAATCAAGTGTTCACCTTGGCCATGGCAAAATTAATGATAAGCTGCATCGTACTCCGTGTTAATGGAGTAAAATGTTCCATCAAACCCATTAAATCTAAACTGTGGGGTAAAAAAAAAAAAGAAGTCTACAACGTATTTAATGCCACAGAAGAAAGTACATCAAACCAGATCTCCCCCTTCCCACCTGAGCGTACCTTTGCTCTGAGGAGGATTCTGGGTGCGATCACGGAGAATGTTGATCTGGTACACGGGTCCAAAGGGCTCAAAGAGCTCTTTCAGTTCTGTTTCCGTCCAGGAGCGGGGGATCTGTCCCACAAACATCTTGATCGAGTCCGGGTCCGGCTGGTCCATGTGCTCCAGTGACCCGTTCATCTTGCTGCCGTTGCCGTTGCTGCAAGAGAAAAAAAAAAAAAAAAAATCTGATGAACATTTTAGGGTGCAGAAACTTGTATCTTCCATCAGTTTTTTATTGTTTCCCTCGCCTTTTCAAGTTCACTTAAAACAGGCCGAACAGTGAATTTGCAAAACAACAAGAACCATAAATGACTCAGCAATTTGATAGCATAATTTTTTTTTTTTCTGAAATGTTGAGGTCACAAGTTCTGCTCCGGGTGAAGGCTTTGTTCACACAACAAGGGACAGCTACTAAAATGATGAAATGTATTAATTTGATTGCCTAAAATGACTTTGAGTCCATGAAATTGGGTCTGACAGCTCGACACTTCCGTCTGAACTTCGTGTGAGAGCATCCATTTCCTCCGGACTAATAATAAAACCTAATGCGAAGATGGACAGGAAGTCCTAGGAGCAAGACCGCTGCGCCCTCCCATCCATTTTAGATGATAATGGTCGCACTGGTGCCGAGAGCTCGGGCAGCTCCAAGAAACATAAAAGGAAGTGACACGGGCCCTTTTTAGAAAACCAAACCTATAAACAGTCAGAGTTTGTGGCGTTTCGACATTTCACAGAGAGACGAGGTCACGTTTTGAAACCGGTGTGGTTTCAGGCACTATTTCGAGCAACGTGTTAATGACGCCGAAGCTGAGAATCTAAAGAAAAAAAATTAACGCAACAAACAATTTTTTTTTATTTGCAGAATCATTCGTTATGAGAACGAGGCTCTAACGAATAGAACAAAGGGCAGCAGATGAAGATGGGTTTAAATAAAAAGAATACAAATATCTGACACACCCTACTTTGAATACAGGGTAAAAATATCTCACTGTTTGCCGTAAGCCTGTTCAAAGCACATTCACACTTATCAGGAAGCTTTATTTGCTGTTACAGCATTGCAATAGGTCTTCTTGAGTAATAATTCTCAAGTGTCTCATGAATATGTGCAAGTGAGGGGAGGATTTAAAAAAAAACCCTCACAATGAGATATGATGAGTGCATAAATAAGATAAATCATATATTTGTCTGTATCGGAACAACAAGAAATACTATTAATTTACCTTTCCAGCCATCAGCCACACTGGGGATAAAACTGATTTTATGGGTTTTAGAAAGTGAGCACTTCATAAAATGTTCACAAAAGCACAATTTCTCTTTTTTTGTACTCTATATCGAGGGTGGTCTTTACAGTAATAGTGGGAGATCAATGAGATTCTGAAGCGTGCCGTTTCCTTTTGGAGGTAAGCCTTAGAGACAGGATCAATACACACCAGCGTCTAAAAAAACAACTACAGCAGCTCGGTGTCGAACACAAACTGGGGCGGAGGGACTGGGAACCAAGACGGAAACTGAAACGTTGCGTGGATTACGTGAAAACATCTAAAAACACAAACCGGTACGAACTAAAAATACCACACTGAACCAAGAGGCCAAAAAAAAAAAAAAAAACAGGTGACGATTGTGTACTGATTGGGTGTTAAAGGTTCCTGGGTGACACCGAAACGGGCAAATAGTTTGCAGCAAAAAGCACGCCGCACACAGACCTTTGGACGCGAGCCATCCATACTTTACAGATTGAGCCCAGTCGTTCCACGGAAACCCCAAACTCCTTCAGGGACTTCAACGACATGCCAACAAATCACTTCGGATCTCGTCCTTCTGAAAGCCAACTCCCCCACCTCGGTGCAAACGCCTTCTTTCTCTCCTGGAGGCTTTCAATATCTATTCAAATCATAATCCAAGAGAGGCATCGGTACAACAAGAGCCACTCCGCTCCAAAATTAAAAATAATTAAAAATGAGGGGCAAATGGCCCCCCTCCACCCTCCACCCTCCCAGCAGCGTCTAACAGCAACGCGGAGCTCTGAACCTTAAAGAGCGGCTGCTTGGCAGGCAGAGATTTCGCAGCGCATCTTCTCTTCAGGCGCTTTGGCGATGGTACAGAGTAACCTACGGCTTCTTCGCCGCAGCGGGGGGAACAATCACATATTGTTCCCCCCGCCCCATGCTGGAGAACACTATTCACCGTTCCTCAGCAGCACAATAGGCCAAGTCAGAGGGGCTGCTCTGCTACACGCCGAGAGCCTCGTCCGCCAAGGCCTTCAGCCCCGGCGTGTGACGCGCCGGCGGCACTCTGACACCATTTTGCAGAGGGCTTTCTGATCAAACCTTCGACACACACCGAGAGCAGACCTCTCCTGGGAAAACCGGATTAGGGACGAATAGCTGGAAAACACGAAGGCTCCGCTGGACACAAAGCTGCCCACATTTTCAGATTGTAGAAAACGTTCAGGAGCGTCGTATCGACGATACAAGCACGTCCATCTATGCCACTAAGCAGTTTATTCCCCGAAATGCAGATTTGAGCCATACCGAGGAGGGCTGCAAGAACATAAATCCAAATAACCACCATTTTAAATCAGTTACTTCAGGTTAAATTGAATCTTTGTGATAAATCCATGAAAATCCAAATTATGAAATAGGCCTGCGTGATATTTACAGTTTCCTCCCTTTCTCTCATCACATCATCTAAACCAGGTGTGGCTTTAAAACGCATATAAATAAAATATAAAGGCCCACGATTTACTGCAGTTCTTAGCAATACTGACATTGCGATGACAATATATTTTCAATATACTGCACAGCTCCAGGACGAAGCGCAGTAAACAGGCTGCGCTCTTCCACGGCGAATAACTTCAATAATTTACCCCAGTCTCTTAGCAGACTTGAGCAATATTGGTTTAAACATAATCATATCCACCAAACTTGTCAGCTGAATTTAATGTCAATTTCACTGTTAGAAACAGCTGATTGTCTGAAGTGCTATTACAACTTTATTATATTCATAAAAATCCTAATTTCAGTACTTTGGGATTCCAATAAACTCGTGCTGGTGTCCGTAATCAACTTGTAACTTGTTATAAAGCTGAGCTGGAGGCACACGAACCACTACATAAATGGGTAAAGGTCTAGAAGTTAGAGTTAATGTTTAGTCGGGGTTTGAATATGCTAAACTCTGCTTTGTAATAAAAGGAGCACATAAAAACCTCCACACACAGACACAGCGTCGATACGAAGTTGGACGAGGTACTGATTCAAAAGCAGCATTGATCTGGTGAGTTAATGAAATACTCTGTTCGCCAAGTGGCGAACTCTCTCGCCGAGCGCCCACAAACAGCTCTGCAATGTGGCAGCTCGACATGCCTCGACGCTCCCGAAGCAGCTGACGAGTCACTCAAAATCAACAGGCAGCTCGGGCCGCACGTTTACGAGCGCGCTGCCCAGAAACGTCGAGGGGGCCGATTTATCTGGACCGCGTGTGTCCTGTCGGCGGCCGATCCTGGTCCCGGAGGAACACCGTCCTGCGTGTTTTAGACGTTTCCCCCTGCTTTGACACACCTGATTCGAATGAGTGAGTGATTAGCAGGCTTCTGCAGAACTCCAAGACCTGCTGAAACAACGGGAAACGACTAAATTGTGCAGGATAGTCCATCCAGGACCAGGACTGGACACCACTGGCGTACAGGGGACATTTTTGGCGTGCTTTGAAAAGAAAGGCAGCGATTCCACCTGATTACGTACATCGTTTTCAAAGCTCAGCGTGTATGTTTGGACTGTAGTCCAACCTCAACCGTCAGGCTCACAGCAAACATCGCAGGGCAGACACTGTAGAGAAATGTGATAGCTGCTGCAGAAACGTAAAGCCAATGTTTTCATATCCAATTAAAAACTTGGCTGTAAGTGCATTATGTAATTACTAACCACCAATTGCTTTTATGGCACTTTTACTGTGACAATGCCTGACAGTATTGATTTAATTAAAAACAAAACTCAATACAAAAAAAAATTAGTTTTTAGAAGTAAAGGTAAACCTTGACCGTTCGCCCGAGGCTGTTTTTTGTAATCATGTTTGGCAGGAAACACAAATATAAAGTCAATAATAGAACCGTTCACTATTAATCCTCGGCCGTTTCTTCTTTCCAGATACAAACGTCCTTAATTAGACACGAGACGCTTCTTACGTTTTCCAAAGACAATAAATACGCGTCAGCTGTCAAGTAGATCTTTTCTAGCTTTATCCATTTCCTGTAAACCTACAAGACGACAGGAGTGTTTCCCAGGGTAAACAGTTTTGAGGTCTCAGGGTAAAAGGCTTTCTGACAGACTTGAAGGTGCAAGAAAGGAACGAGCCACGGGAAGAAAATTTACATTACAGCTGAAGGACTCTTGACGAAGAATTGCTTTGACTTATATTTTGGCAAAACAAAAACGGCAGCTTAAAAACCGACGTCGCTTCAGGCGAGAGAATAAAAGGGGAGGGGGCGCCGTCAGTCGATTTCCATACCAAGTGGTTGAGCTAATCAACACATTGTTGCTCTGATGAGAAATTAAGACTTCTTCCCCCTGTTAGCATTAACTCCAATTCAGCTGAAAGTGGCTTAATTTCATTGTTGCGTTTTTTTTTTCTCTCCCTGATGAAGACGGACATGTTCAATCAGCCGCCGAGCGGGCTGCGTGTTAACAGACGGCCACCATCTGATGACGGGGCCGGGCCCCATTAGCTCCGTAATCACGCCGAGTGTCCCTGACGGGTATGGATGACGTTTCCGATTTAACGCTCACAGGGACCAGCAGTTAAACATCCAACTAAATGAGGAATCTATTTAAACCTTCTGGTGGAGGCACACATTAGCGAGGCAAATGGGCTGGTTTAAAAAAAAAAAAAAAATTATAGAAGTATATCCAATGATTACTTTCTGCAAGCTTCATTAAAATTTGTCCAATAGTTCATGAGATANAAAAAAAAAAAAAAAAAAAAACGAACAGCAGCCACTCAACAAGTTTTAACTTTTCTGTGCCGGTGCCTTCGGTCTCCCCGTTTGGAGCGCTATCAGAAAGTGCTGCTCATTTTCAAGTTGCATAACGCATTCCCGGAATAAATATGTAATCATAATACGCCGAATTAACAGGCAAGGCTGCGAACGATTCCTTAAAGAGCGCAGACGTCTTCTGCTTCATCCAAAAAGAAAACGTGTTTTTTCTCTTCTCACATGCTCTCAGGTCAATCAGTTGAAGCTACACTTGATTTGATCACTACAGACTCTTTAAAAACCACGTGACCGACTCCACTTCACGTCAACAACAGATCTCCAACCTCTCAATCATGAGCAGACTGACCTGAAGCAGCTGATATTTACTGAAAGAAACGCCAACTTGGAAACCTCAGGCTGATATTCAACCTAAAAGTGCCTCTGGTGGACATTTTCCTAGTAGCGTGGGAGCCGAATATTGATTATTCTACAACCCTGACGTTTGGAGTTACACAATCATGTTCACCCTAGTTTCTGTGTTTTTTGCGGAGTTGCAGAAGTTGCTCAACCTTCAATCAAAAGCCACCCCGCACTGGAGATAAAGGACACGATTGTGAGAATTTCAAGGCGGTTCATGTGGCTCCGGGGCAGCTAGCCTTGTAATTATAACCTCAGAGAGGAAAAAAAAAAAAACAGCTGCAATAGTTGAGAAACAGGTGATAAGCCAGATCTGAACCCCCCTTCGTTCTCACGGCCTTCAACATCTGGTTACACAGCACTCAACCCCCCTCTCGACAGCAAAAAAAAAAAAAAGGGAGGAAGCAGAACAGCAGGCTCGAGCTGCCCCCAGACCCGGAGCAAAGACCCTGCGTTTCCCGCTGATCCACAGCTCGCTGGGCGCAACAAAAGGGATTACAGTGATGCTGAGCTGACCCGACTACGGCTGTCCCGCTTTCAGGAGGATCCCTTTCAGGCCCTGACGGACAGCCTGGCTGTCAAGATCCAATCAGATAAATCGATTGAACACAGCTCTGTCGAGTTGACGTCATTTGGTACGCCGCTGAAACTTCTCTTCTGAGGGAGGGGAGGGGACACACACACCCACCAGCCGTCTGAGAGACAAACCAAAAGTACAGCTCAAAAACTCTGCAGCTATCTGCACAACTCACAACGTTAAACCTGAATTTAAGTGTCTATCTCGAGACAAACAGACAAAAAAAATGGTTAAAACGCTTGGAATTTCACAAACCTTACTGTGATTCAGACCCAGCGCTTACATAAACCAGACTTTCCTGCTTTACATCATTCTGGACGCCCCCCCCCAAAAAAAACAACTCTTTTTCTACCCGTTACGGTCTCCTGACAGACACAGATAAACAACACAAAGATAATGTGAAATTAGCTGACCGGTCTTCACCAAAATCCTAAGAATTTAAAAGCTCATATCAGCCAAACGTCCACGTTTGGGTTTCCCCCCCCCACCCCCCACTTTAACCGCGCGTTTTAATTTACATGAAACATCACTTTCTCAAATCTTCACTTCTATCCGATCCGAGTTTCATGTGTGGTCAAGTGTTTCATAGCGAGAAAACGAAATAAGCAGGGTCCTCTCCTCACCTTTGGTGCGCTTTAAAGGCGAGAAAAAGGGGGAAATATGTACATAAATAACCTCAATATGCTCTAAAAGGAGAGCACTTTTCCTACACTAACACAAAAGTTCTGTTTGTGTTGCTTCATTCTTGCTTTTGTCAAACCATTGCTAAATGTTAGAGAGCGTCTCTCTCTTTCTCCCCCCAGCTTGTTTACATGTCTTGTCACAAGATTTCCATTAATGGCTCAATAAGAGCAGCAAACCACGTGTTTTCTGCTGTTCGGGGCACATCCAACATGGAGGGGGCTCCCATGTCTGCGAGCTGCTGCTAAAAAAAAAAAGAGAAAGAAAGACAGCAGAAACACTGAACAGGGCGTCAACAAGCAGTATTTGCATTTCACCGTCGGCTCTGACAGATAAAAATATAACTAAAAGCGTCTTGAAGTGACACTTCCTTTTTTATTATCAGATATCTGACGCCTCCGGAGAACTTGTTCACCTTTTTTGAGCAAACAGGAACAAAAAAAAACAAAACAACCAGATGTGTTTGTCCCAACTCCTCCAAGGCAAATATTGAAGACAAGACTCCCTCCTGGACGAGCTAGTTTGGTTTATTTAGGTTGTTTTTTATCCCCTCGAACCGATACCGAAACGTGTGATCTCCGGAAGCACATGTCACTTGACTGGCGCCCCAGCGCAGTCTCAAATAACGCGGCTAAGCTAACTGCGTTCACCGCTCCCCCGCCCCCACCCTCACCCCGAAAGCTGGGCTCGCCCGCCACTGTTACCGACTCCATGTTACGTCTAACCAAAAAAGAAATAAAATAATAAAACAGGCGACGTTTGCAGCCATTTTAGTTCCAAGTTTTGACAAACAAGTTGAAACTCCTGGCAGGTGAGCGGCTCCCGTTAGCTTAGCAGCGAGGCTAACGCTAGCTTAGCAGCGGGGCTAACGCTAGCTTAGCAGCCTCTCCGCCGACACATACGCAGACTTCGCCCCGCAGAACTGGGCTGTTCGAGCGAACAGAATTGGCTACTTACATTGCGTCGCTCGAAGTCATTAACCGACTTTCTGCGAGCGGGAGGAAATCCAGGTTGTACGTCGAAGTCATGCTCCGAATGTGTGTGTGTGTATATATAAAAAAAATTTATTAAAAAAAAAAACACCGTCGAACAATGAGGAGCGACGGCCGCGCCGACCGAGCGAGAAGGCTTGTGAAGTCCTGCGAGACGACGGGGGGAGGAAGACGAAGAGGAGCAGGTGCAGGCGGGGAGGGAGGGCCTTCTCTTCAAAAGGTGCAGGAGAGAAGGAGGAGGAGGAGGAGGAGGGGAACCGGTGTCCGCCTTATTCCTCTCTCTCGTCTGCGAGAGAGCGTGAAAAAAAAGAGAAGAAGAAGAAGAAGCAGCGAGCCGCGCTGTCTCACCGAGCTGCAGTGGAGCAGAGGCGTGGTCTGAACTACAAAAAGTCTGAGGCACCATGCTGCCCTGAGAGCCCCCTCCACATGGAAACACAAGCCCCAGAGCCCCCCCCTAAACCCACCCACCCCCTGAGACTGGAGACATGAAGATCCTGACTGTGCTTCATCACCGGCTGCCCGCGGTGGGGCTTCGGTGCAGGAGCAGGAGGAGTGGGGCCCGTTGGAGGCATGAATAAGCAGCATTTCGCAGCTGCTGCTGGAGGTGAAGCTACTTTCGGGCCTTGCTGTGCAGAACTCGCGCGTACAGTTCGAAGTCAAGGCGTCAGTGGTTAGCACCTTAAGTGCCACAGCAAGAAGGTCACGGGTTCGAGCCCCCGGGTTGGTGGAGGGGGCGTTTTCTTCCGATTGTCCAGTCTCAGCAGTCCTTCGCCCTAATTCGACCCGGCTCTGTCCTACGCGGTCTCGGTAGTTTTCTCGCCTCGATGTGGGCAGGTCGCCTTAGCGCGGCTGCCCTGAAACTTACCACCTGCGGGTAAATGACTAAGATGAAGTCACAAAAAGGCTGAGTCCCTTTTTGAATTCTGTCGTCAGGCAAAACGCTCTGAAACGTCCTCGTCGACCTCCCTCGCAGCACCGTGGCATCGCTTTGCAAGTCGCAAACGCTGCGGTTGCGAGTTTGTTTTTTGTTTTTTTAAATGGCGGGTTTTCCTCGAGAAAGTGGGCGCTCTCGTGATGTAACGTCGACGGTGAAAATAACCACTAAACGCTGACCGTCCACGACCAAAAGCCTACAGCGTAATTCAGAATAAACGAGCAAAAACAGCACAGTCAGGTTTTGTTGCCAACAACTACAAGCCGTTTGTTTACGCTCGAACACTGGCGAGTTCACATCGGACAGTCTCGCGATGTCGAGCTGGATTAAATAATCCCCGGATGTAAACGGAGTCAGAGGGACAACGACAGAGTCAGGGACGCCAGGCGGGAGGAGAAAAGGTGACGCTCTTCTTCTCTCTTCTGAAAAGAAACGACGGCTAACAGCTGTGGGGGCGAGTCGACAGAAGGGGAGACATGAGGAAAAAAATGGAGCGGTGGAGGGAGTTAAAGCTAAAGTTATGGCTAAAATCAGATGCAGAGATATTCCCAACTCTAACGGGAGAATTTCCATAACTGATCAACAAAGGTGAGGCATATGCACTGTTTTCCTACAAAGTTTTACAAAAAAAAACCCTGATGAGTTTGAGTTACATTAACCCCCAGTCATTTATCGATGTAGAAACTGTTGGAAGTATTCACGTTAAAGTCAAAACCAGTGAAAAACGACGTATTTTGACAGCTGTTATGGCTTTAAACTGGTTTTGAGCCTCCAAAAAAAGATTTGAACAAAACTCTCACATGGAGTCCCGTTCAAGATGGCCGCCACAGATGAGCAACCTTAGCAATACGCAACAATGGCTATAAGTCGGCCCTAACGTGGCGTGGAAGTAGCCGAGAGTTGTCCCCACTGATCAACCATTAAATGGGTTTTAATGAAAACCTGATCAACGTTAGGAATCAACCTCCACTTAAAACGGCCACCGCGGCTAATCGGCCGACGCCGCCATCATTTCCCAGCATTAGTTCTAAAACTCTGGCCTTAACGGCGGCTGGCGGCGTGCGTTTCTTCGAGGACGGCCTGGCCTCGTATTCGCCAAGCCATCCAAAGGGGTTTTTGTTTGTCTCTCAAAGAAATCTGGGGCCGAAATTCAAACTTTTCCACAGGGACATGGTGACAGCAGCTTTAAAGGCTTTAACAGATAAATAAATAGGAAACCTTCAAAGATCTCTTCAATATTGGGATTTTTTCCCCCTCCTCCTCTAATCCTTTTAATAATGTAGGCAGTTCTTAAATTATTAACAGGAATTAAAGTTATAAACAAGATGCTGCAGTCCTGAAAATCTTGGTCCGCACTAAATATTTACGTTTTTTTTTTTTAGGTTGTTAAAAGCTTTAAAGTGTAAAAAAGAAAAAAAATTTTTAAAAAAGCTAAAGCTGTCAAAAAAAAAAAGAAATAAAAAGCTGCTTTAATATAGGATGTTTTTTCGGTTCCCGTCGTTCTCTGTGGTGAAGGGCGGAGAGTTTGTGGCTGACTTAGGGATCTCGTGAGACCAATTACGGAGCCATCAGGAAGCTTTAAATATCCGGCGTCCGCCCGTTTTTTTTCTCCCCCGGTTTTACCTTTTTTTTCATTTTTCCACCTGACTCTTTGTCACCGTTTCAGGACGGGGCTCATTTCCAGACCTCTGCAGAAACGCCAGAAGTAAAACGGCAGAAACGACATCTTTTTTTGTTTGTTTGGTTTTTTTTTTCAGCTCGATTTTAGTTCCGCTTCTCTCCCCCCGC
>NC_051440.1:10371518-10468397 GCF_001649575.2 Kryptolebias marmoratus | reverse complement strand
TTTTTTTTTTTTTTTTTTTTTTTGGGGGGGTTGGAGGCTAAACACAACAATGTCAGGCCATCGGCGGCGCACACACGTCGCCTTTGACTCCGTCAGATCCCACAGAAATGAGACGCTCCGTTCCATGACAACCGGCCCGAAAAAAAAAAAAGATTTTCGTCTCATATTCAGGGTTAACGTGTCTTTAAATTAGGCAGGATTTGTGCCAACTTCCTCGCTTGTTTGTTTTATGGAAACAAACTGAAAATAGGTCAGCAGGCTTTGGATCCGTTTGGGATACAGGAGTCCGGCGGTTTTTGGACATCCTGCTGCGTACTCGTGCTCAGATTTGTGGCGTTAAGCGCGCAGGTAGTCCTTTGTTTACCCACACGTCTAATGTGGGCCGGTCGCGAGACTCGAGCATCCGTGTGGTGTTTGGCGGATTCGGCCGAGTGGTTTGTTTACGCTGAGCGCGGACCCGCATTCTGGAACCGCATGTCAGCGCATCTGGGGAAAAATTTTTGTTTTACTGGAGCGAAGTCTTTGGAGCTGCGCCGTTTCATATAATTCAGGACAGCCTCTTTAGATGTTTGATTTCAGAGTTTGCAGCTTTAATCTCAGATTATTGTTGCTCCTAAATCCCATCCTAATCCCCCGCATGTGCGCCTCGCTGCTGCTGTTTACATCGAAACCTTTCTTCCTTTGCAGTTGAGTTTGCACCATTTTCAGTGTTTGTTTTTTTCACCACCAGGAGTAAAAATAGGTCAGCTATAAACTCAGAGCACCCCCCCCCCACACACACACACACACACACACACTCTCGCCCTTTTCGTGCAATCGCTCCGCCGAATGGCGACCCAGCCGAAGGGCTCTCCAAAATGGAGAAAGCGAACCGAGCGTCTTATCGCTCCTCGCCAAGGATGAATCCACCATGTTGAGGTGCTCAAGGTTGCCCCCCCTCCCCCGGTTGAAGTGAATTTTCCAGCCGGGATTCGTCTTTTCAGATAACCCATTTTGTTTTGGCTCAGAACAGTCCGGCCTTTGTTGTCGGCGCCGCGTTTAATCGGGCACCTTCGCCGATCCGTCTCCTTTTTTTTTGTCCCCCCCTTTGTTTGGATTTCTTGGAGGGACTTTTTGAATCGGGAGGTCGACTTGATGGCTCGGGGAATGCTTCGAATGGCTTCAAAATTGGTCCCTGTTTCATTTGTCCCCCCCCCCCCCACACACACACACACCCAGTAGAACTAAGCTGATATCAAAGGCTGAAACTCACTGTCACCAAACACGTGATGTTGTTTTTGTTTTCTTTTAAATTCGTAGGAAAGGAACACAGATAGGAAAGAAATCTGTCGCTCCTCGGGGCATGGCATGGGAGGATGTGCTCGACTGGAAACGGGATGACAACATGCAGCGCAGACAAAAGAGGCAGTCCAAACAGGGTGGCTTTGACAAAAGCTGGACCAGATCTGAATGAGGGGTGGTGGTGGTGGGTGGGTGGGGGTCCAGTCCCAACGTACCTCATAGGCAGGTCCTCGCTCCTGACAGAGATCCCGGCCGCAGAGGGGGGGCAGCGCATGCTGTTGGCATACAGACTCTGCACCAGGGCCAGCTCGGAGGAGTGTTCCAACATCGGTGCTCTGGGGGAAAAAAAAAAAAAAGAAATCCTCGGCGCTGCAACGGACACTTTCGGCTCTTTTCCCCTTCCTCTCTTTCCCCCGTCTGCGCGATTCTCTTCCTTTATCTGCCTCCACGCCCACCCTTCCTCGCTTTAGTGCAGCAGCAGCAGCAGCATTAGGAGCAACAGCAGCAGCAGCGCCCACCCCCTTCCCTGACTGTGGCGGCTGAAATAACCCTCTCTGACAGCTCGGCGTGCGCTAATGCATCGCGCTGCCTGCGGCGGCCCGGTCCGCAGAGGCACTTTGGGACTAATTGGAAACCCATTTTTTTGGGGACAAACTTCAGAATGTCGACTGTGGTTGTGGTGGTGGTGGTGGAGGGACTCATTCCCACTGACAGCTGGGGACGAGCGGAAATGTCAGCTCAGGGACCCCATCCTGGTCCCAGATCTGTGCCATGTTTCAGTGGATCTGAGTTTAGTGGTTCGGCAAACAGAAAGCTACTCAGACTGTCAGAAAATGGGACGTTTTCTGTTTATCACCGAGCACCCGAACCCTGACCGTCCTGTCAGCGTGGGAGGGCGAGTACACGGTGTTCACGCCAGGCCTCCATTGCAGCCAACACTGGACCCAGAGCCCAAACTGGTTCAGCCGAAGGCCTGGCGTTAGGTGAAGGAATGCATGTCCCCCGACTTGTTTCACGCCAACTGTCGCCAATTCGGTCAAACCTCGAAACTAATTCGTCGTGCAACTTGCTCAGCTACTACCACACCAAATATCAGCGCTGTATCTGGAAAACTGGCTGAAATTTAGCCAGTTTTTTGTTCACATGTGGTGGCCATCTCGTAGTGGGTTGGCTCCAAGCTCAGTCATTCCTGGATTATCTCCTGAAAGTTGCATTCAGAGCCCGTCGGTTTGTGGGATATTCTGCTAACAGGCGGACGGAGCTGACGGCGAGTAGCTGAGGGCAAAGGTTTTAAACGGCCAGATTACACATCGGGAATCAGGCTCGGCTACTGCCGCTGCGGACTTTGGGCGCAAACCTGGAAATTGGACTGAGCTGTGAACGTTAAGGTCACTAAAAAGGCGGCCATATTGAATTGGGTTGACTCGGAAAGTTAATCAGCTGCAGACGTTCGTCCAGTGGTCACTTCCCGCAAACCTCTTTAACAGTTCATCCAGTGGTTCATGACACACACAGAGACAAAAACAAAAACATTATCATCTACATTTTAGCGGGGGTCCTTGTCGTGTTTGACAGTTTATCGGAAAGCTGAGGTATTTCAGGGAATCAGTGACACGTTCCCAGGAATAAGGACGGCTCTGGATGTATCTGAACACACCAGAGGTTGGGAACGGTTGATTTGCATTAATTCAGAGCTTATTTGCCTGCCCCTGAGCTGCGGAGCTGGCAGGCTCAGGAACACAAAGCAGCTTTAGAAGCAGCAGAACGTTGCAGAACGCTCGTTTCCACAACACAAACACCCGCGTTGTTCCGCTGCCGCGAGGAGGAGGAGGAGGGGGTGGGCCTCGCTCCCCCACAGGTGTTATTGTGACGTTAAATAGTTAAAGTCGTCAGAAACTGGCCTCAGATCCTCATGTCGACTCCGCTCCGCTGACACGAAACGTCCAACTCTGACGTTGAAACCCATGCATGTTCGTCTACGTGTCTGTCTGTTAGCAAAATATCTCACGAGCCGCTCCCGCCAACCTCAACGAAATCTTCAGGAAGCAGTGACCGGACGTACGCCTGCTGGCTGACTCACTTTTGAAGTTCACCTGAGTCAAGATGGCCGCCACAGCTCATCAACATTAGCTGACAAGAAATGGCTGCAGCTCGGTCGGTTTTATAGATATGGAGGTCAAATTCGGCGCGGTGGTAGCTGAGAGTCATCCAATGAGCCATCTCTTCACAACACGTCGTCAGTTTAAAGCCCCTTAAGGAAAAGGCGGTGGCGGGCGACGTGCATTCATTCACTGAACACTTCCCCTTTAATGTGTTTTTTTTTTTCCATGTGTTGCTGGTGAGCATTGCTGTCAGAGCCAAGGCCGTCTTTCTGCACGCCGAACAAAGTGCAAGCCTCTGGAGCTGCTCTGATCCACCAACACGTGGGAGAGAGAGCACTTGAGACCTGCAGGACGGGAACGTTTGTGCGTGTTAATCCTTCACGCCGAGGGAGGAAAGGCTTTACGGGCTGAAATTTAAAAAAATAAAATGGACTAAGAATGATATTTAAAATGGATCTTATGAGAGCTTGACCTATTTAGGATCCAACGCGTTCTCTGGTGAAACCGCCACAATAAAAGCCCTCACGCCTGCAGCGTGATGAGTCAAATTGGAGCGCTGCAGTTGGGCTCTGCGACAAGCGAAAAACTTTCCCTTTCTCTGTGTAGTTTTGGCCCCGACTGCCGGCGCTCCGCTGGGACCACTTGCGAAGACAGATACCGTCTGTGTTTTTGTTGGTTAGACCCGAAACCGTTCCGGCCCGCCGGTCGCTATGCTCCGCCGAGTGTGCCAAGGCCCAGCGCGGTTTGCATGAGCTCTTCTGAGGCCAACGTTGACTGAAACCCGCTCGGCCCGGCAAACTGAGCGTGCCTGCATGACAACGGGCTGCAGCTGCGTCGGAACTACAACACACAAAAGGCCGTGTGTACTCACTTACAAATCCCACAAACCCTTATTCTATCCATAATGGAGGATATTAATCATAACAGATGTCTAAGCTAAAGAAATTGCCCCATTCTGGTCTGATGGAGGGTTCTAGCTGTTATACAGTCCTGGGTCTTTGCTGAGTTTTTGATCTGGACTGCAGGCGGCTCAGTTCAGCTCCTGGACTTTTCTATACGAAGCCATGCTGCTGGAATGGAGGCAGCATGGCTTGCTGAAATATGCAAGACCTTCCCTGAAAAAGACGTCATCGTGTTGCTCTAAAACAGGGGTGTCCAATCCTGGTCCTCAAGGGCCACTATCCTGCATGTTTTACTTGTTTCTCTGCTCCAACACACCTAATTTGAATCAATGGGTGATTAACAGGCTTCTGCAGAACAAGAAGAGGTCATTTAACCTCTGAATCAGGTGTGTTGGAGCAGGGAAACAAGGAAAACATGCAGGATAGGGGCCCTCGAGGACCAGGGTTTGAGACCCCTGCTCTAAAACCTGTATATACTTTTCTGCATTGATGGTGCCTTTCCAGATGTGCTCATGCCAGGGTCACTAATACCCGCCCTTACCATTAGAGAGGCAGGGTTTTGAGGCTGGATGGTTCCTTTCCTCTATAGTATAGAGAACATTGCATCTATAATTTCCAAAGAAAAGAGTAAATTTCGACAACTCAGACCACAGAACAGTTTTCTTCTTTGCCTCAGTCCGTTTTAAATCAGACAGCTGTGTTTCTGGATGGTGTTCACGTCTGTCTTCTTCTTTGCCTGATAGAGCTTTAAGCAGCATTAATAGATGGTACAGTGAACTGTGTTTACAGACAGTGATTTATGGAAGTGTTCCTGAGTCCATGCAGTGATGTCCAGAACAGAATCAGAACTTTTTTTAAGGCAGTGTCTCCTAAGGACCCGAAGATCATGACCATCCAATATTGGTTTTGAGTCTTTTGACCTTTGACCTCAGAGATTTCTCCAGATTCTTAAAGTTTTTTTTACAATATTTTGAACTGAGGAAGATGGAATCTTTAAAGTCTTGACAATCATTGAGGAACATTAATCTGATATTGTTTTAATATTGGCAGACTGGTGAACCTCTGCCCATCTTTATTTCTAATAGATTCAGCCTCTTTAAAATGTTCTTTTTATCCCCGTCCTCTTACTGACCTGCTGCCAATTAACTTCATTAGTTTCAAAATGTCCTCCAGCTGTTTTAGATTCATACCACTTACTTTTACAGCCTTTTGCTGCCCATTATCTCATTTTTTTTCTAAAAAAAAAAAAAAAGGTACACTTTCTTGATATATTTGCAGTGTTCCATTGCGAAAACAAAATATGTATTTGTGAGACTCCTAAATCATTGCATTCTGTTTTTATTTACACTTTACATGACGTCTTAGCATTTTTGGACTCGGGGGAGGTTGCAAATAAAATAAAGATGTAATCTTTCTGTCAGATGTCCCGGAGCTCTATCTTTGCAGGAGGGGGACAGCTAAAATTTATGATCCAGCACATGTTAGCAGCAAACCTCGACTGTCTGAGAGCTGAAACCAGCTCGTGTGGCTGAAGAGGGAACATGACACCCGCCGCCAAGAGCGGCGTCAACGCTGGCGTGAAGATCCACCAGCTTACCATTAATACATTTACAAAGAATTTCCAAACTGCATTTACTTATTTAAAATGTATTTAAATCAAAGACAGTAGACAAAATAGTGGTACATATTGATGTAACAGTGTCCTTATAGATAACTGCTTGTTTGCAGACCCAGTTCCAAGTAAGGCCTAAAATAAAAAGAGGAGGAGGAAGAGGAGGAGCAGGAGGTGGTGGAACTGGAGATGTTAAAAGTTTCACAGGGAGTGACCTAAATGGACAGGAGTAAAAACAGAGGACAGCTCAGGTTGAGCAGCTTGGAGGCAAAGAGAGGCGAGGCTGAGGACGGATGGCGGACATATTGGACAGAGGATGTTGAAGCTGGAGCTGGTAGAGAGGAGGAGGAGCAGGAAGTGATCTGCTGTGGAGGCCTCCAAAGAGAGCAGCCGACAGAAGATCTAAGATAAAATGATTTATTTCACACAGATACAGACATTAAATTCATACAAACTAAAAGAGAAGCAGTCTGGACGCTGATCGGCTCGAAAGTCATCGACGCTGAAACTGAAGTATTAAAGCTAAAAACAGCAGAGCATTAGCTAATAGCTTTAAGTAGCAAAATGCAACCAAAAAGTAGCTAAATACTACCTAAAAGATACAAATATGCTTGCTAAAAGGAGCAAAACACTAGCTAAAAGCTTGATGTAGCAAAAGACTAGCTAAAAGCTAAAAGAAGGAATATACTAGCTAAAAAAGCAACATGCTAGCAAAACCCTAAAGGTAGCAAATCACTGGCTAAACGCTAAAAATTACAAAATGCTAACTAAAAGTCACGAAACACTCGCGAAAAGCTAAAAGAAACAATATGATACCTAAAAGCCAAAAGTAGCACATTGCCAGCTAAAAGGTAAAAATAGCAAAACACTGCCTGGAATCTAAAAGAATTGACTGAATAACTAAAAGCTAAATGTAGCAGAGTGGTAGCTAAAAGTAGCAAAAAGCTAGCTAATAGCTAAAACTAGCAGAACGGTAGCTAAAAATTCAAAGTAGCATAAGAAGACAAAAACAGAGGAAGTACGGTGATGCTTCGAATGAATTATGGAGCTCAGTGGGAAAACACTTGTAAATAAAGTTCAATGCTTTTAAAAGTATAAAAGCTACAAAAACCAAACGTCACAGCGCCCGTCTGAATGAGCCGAATGTTTTGATATTCAGCATGAGTGACTGAAACAAAATAATGCAGAAGTAGTCAAAGTGCCACCATGTTCAGAAAAACAAAGCCCATGAAAAACCAAAGTGTGAATGCTGAATCAGCTTTCACACAACAAGGACAGAAAATCATAGCGGGAGAACACGAAGAGGAAGAAGAACATTGCGCAGTTTCAGCTGGTGTATGTGATTGTCTACAGATTTGTTCTTTTGTGTCTCAGCCGCTGTTTCACCTGAGCGTTTAAACCCAAACAACAGAAATGGGTTTTATTGTTGCCGGTGAGCCGATCTAAACCTGAGGAGCTCCAAACCAAAAGGACAATGGGTCCAAATGATGGTTTGTACAGCCACCTGTAACCTTTCACTGCTGGCTCTTTAAATCACTTTGCTCTCTGGAACAACGCCGTCAGCACATCCAAAAATCAATTAAACTAAATAAATATTAATTTTACCTCACATGTATTTTACAGTGGTGCCACTTCACCGGTTTCTGACGGAGCTGCTTGGCCTCATGCAGTTACACTGTAAGAGGAAAAGTGTGACCAAATCATAGGACCTAAAATATATTTGGGAGGCCTTTATTGGATAAGACGTGATCTTAAAGAAGCCGAAAGCAGCTAAGAAGAGTTTTAAGGATCACAGACTGTGAAACACAGAGAGGCAGATTTGGTTCTGCTGAGAAACAACAACAACAACAAAAAGGATTCTTCAACCATTTACCTGTTCAGTGTTTCTCCTGCCTGTCGTGGAGGCTTCGCACTTACATATACGACAGTGTCGTCTGTATACGCTGACACAAAACTATTAATACTTGTAAGAAAAAAAAGCAATAGTCCTAAAACAGAACCTTGTGGAATGCCCATTTTGCAATTTTAAGAGGTCAGCGTAACCTCATTCACTTTGAGTCATTGTTTTATATTTTTAAAATACCAACTTATTCAGTTTTTAGCTTTTTTTTTAAAGGAGAAATTCAACTTCTGGTTTCTGCAGAAACAGCCAGTCAGAAGCTTCTGTCAGGTCTAAGAATACTGCCATGACCAGGTGTTCCCGTTCTGCGTTTGCAGCCCGATCTCTGCGCCGACGGATATCTGTGACGATTTGCATGACCGACTTAATCTGATATGATTTAAAAATAAAATAAAAAAAGAAGCTGCACCACATTGAAATGTCAGCATGTTTTGCATGAGCTGCACTCCTTTTACTTCCCTTTTTTCTGGTTGCACATTTTATTTTTTTCTCCCCACACTTCCTCTTTAATTGGCCGTTATCAGATGACTCTGAGTAGATTTCCGCTAAGGCCAGCTGCAGGAAGGACACAAAAACAGAGAAGTGAATAAATAGGGTTTTTTTTATAGGTTTGAAGGTGAATAAGAGACATTTGCTTTCTCTGTCTAAAAAATAAATAAAAACAAAACAATGTCATTCTTATATGAACAAATCTAATAGCACAAAGTTGTATTTATTATTACAGCTTCTTCTTCCACCTTTTCTGAATTAGATAATTATAAATGTGATATTTAATAAAAGTAGTGTTTAGACCTTTGACCTTGTTCTAATGAACCTTTCTCAGGTTTTCTCCACTCGCCTCACTGCTCTGTAAAAAAAAAAAATCTTAAGAAGCGTGACGTGTTTATAAATGATTCAGTCGTTCTGCTTTAAATAGATTTTTTTGTAAGCTTTTCTACCAACAGGCTAGCCTGTGTGAAATCAGCTGTTCAGAAATACATTTTTCATCATTAACACAGTGGATGTAAAGTTCAGGAAGTGAAGAAGAGTCACTGATGAAACGTTTATGGCCGGTGGGAATTTCAGTAACTCAGGCTGGCTTCGAAGAATTCAAGTGAAATGGAAAAACTCAAGGAGTCATGATTTAGTGTCATATCGTTTTCTAAAGAAACCAGCTTGAATGAGTCAGGATTCATACTTTTGTTTCCTGTTTGTAGTGTTTTTTTCTCCACAGTTTGTGTGATTTTAGCCAATCATATCTCGAAACGCTGTTTCAGGAGTTTGGTGCCACGACTTCTGTTTTTTTGTAACTTTTATACTTTTCAAAATATTTCCCTTTGCTTTAAGAAAATCTTCATAGAAATACACAGAGATAACTCTCCTCCTCCGTAGAGATCAATTTAATTTCTTCAAATACTTCAGCACATTCGCTCTATTTTTGTTTTAGGCTCCTTTAGCTTTTAGTTAGCATTTTGCTATTTATATATTTTAGCTTTGCTACATTTAGCTTTTAGTTTATAATCTGTTCCTTTACCTAACCTTCTACTACTTTTAGCTAGCCTTTAGCTTACTTGCTCTAGTTTTGTTTTAGGCTGCTTTTAGCTACTGTTTTGCTCCTTTAGCTTTTAGGTAGCATTTTGCCACTCTGAGACAGAGTTTCAGTATTTTTAGCTGGTGTTTAGCTACTTATAGTTACTATTGTGCTTTTTTAAAGCTTTTAGCTAGCCTTTTGCTACTAATAGTTCTTAGCTACTGTTCTAATACTTTTAGCTGGTGTTTAGATATTTATAGCTAGTCTTTTGCTACTTTGTCACTATTGTGCTCTTTTTAGCTAGCATTTTGCTACATATATCTGTTAGCTACATTTATCTTTTAGTTAATGTTTTGTTCCTTTAACTTTTAGTTAAACTTTTACTACTTTCAGCTCATTTCAACCAGCATTTTTTCTACCTTCGCCAGTTATCTGCCGTTTTGCTAGTTTTAACTTTTAGCAAGCTTTTTGACACCTTTAGCTTAAGCTAGTGTTTAATTAAGTTTTAGCTTATATTTTGTTACTTTTAGCTTTCATTGTGCTCATTTTAGGCTTCAGTTAGCATTTAGCTAATTATAGTTTTTAGTTATCATTGTACTTTTTTAACACCTTTAAAACTTCTGTTTCAGCCTCGTCACCCTTCGCTCAGCCTTCAGACTACATTTCACAGAAACAGTGATTCATTCATTCATTCATTCATTCATGGAGTCACAGCTCAGAATTCCTCTCATCTCGGAGGAACCGTCAGGGAGCTCCGGTTCTGGGAAACGATGACTCAGAGCTAACTTGTTTCTAAGAAAGTGGAACCGCTCCGAGGCGTCCTGACACGGAGTCTGTCGGCGTCCTCGTCGTGCAGCAGGAACCACAGCTTTCCAAACCTTCAGCAACACTCAGGTGCTCGGACTCGCCAGGGCGTTTTAATGTGAAACCAGCTGTTTGCTCTGAAGCAGCACGGCGAGGTTCCTCTCAGGCGTGGAGTGAGAGTAGAAAGTGTTTCACTGCTCGCCTTAAATGCCTGACAGGTTCTCCTGTTAGAACGCTGACACCGTGTGGACGTTTGGGGAACCACGCCTCCTCGCCACTGATAGCGGAGATAAAAGATTGAACAGAACACAGAGGGACAAGGTTCAACACGGGAACGCCGCTTCGTGACGATATTCCGCTCAGCGACAGAAAGGAGAGCGATTAGGTCGTTGAAGTCTGCGACTCCGCAGGCTTCTCATCTTTAATATTGAAACAGCAAAACGAATGACGAGCACAGCTACAGTATACCTCCAGGATGGGGAAATAAAAATACAATTATTTTTCAAATTTTAAAAAAATGTACAGAAATTACAGAGAGAGAGAGAGAAAGAGAGAGAACTGTGTGATTTAAAAAAAAAAAAAAAAAGCAACATCTGAAAACGGTAGAGACAAGTGAAGAATCGTAAGCCGAGCCGAGGCCCGTCGGGGAGTATTTACACATCTGTACACGCCTGATCGTAATTTTAGATACGTGCAGGTCGGAGGTGAAGCCGACAGAAATGGAGGCGACGCGCGGCCCCCCACACACCACCCAGCCTCGGATTCTTACCAACTCGCGTTGCATAAAGACCGACGCCGTTCTGATCTAACTGGCCGGACCGTTAAAGTCAGCCGAGACTTTTTCCTCTCCGCGCGCGCGTGTGTTTATACAGCAGCGGCGTCGCGAGTGAGCAGTGATGGCTTCAGTCCGCAAAGTCTGAAATGTTGTTCATGTTGTTGTTGCATAGTCTCAGTGCGGTTTGTGTTTCTTCTTCTTGTGTTTCTTGTCCTTCTTCTTGCTGGAACACTTCACGCAGAACCACTGCTGGTCCTCGGGAGGCGGGGTCAGGATCCCGACGCAAGGCCTGCGCAGACGAGGGAGGGGAAGGGAGGGGAGGTTAATGAAAACGGGCTTTATTAAATTAAAAAAAAAACCCATCACTTTTCTCCCCCCTTTTATCACTAGGAGGCAGAAGGGTGATGGCAAAGACACCTCGTGAGCCTGGGGGGGGTCGGATTAATCGCTTTCGATTCAAGATGGCCACTGCAGCTTATCCACAGCTCAGTCAGTTTTACAGATAGCGCTTTATCTAGTCCAAGGACCCCAAAGATTGTACACTACAATCATCCACACATTCACACACTGATGGTGGTGAGCTACATCGTAGCCACAGCTGCCCTGGGGCGGGCTGACAGAGGTGAGGCTGCCATCACACCGGCGCCACCGAGCCCTCTGACCACCACCAGTAGGCAAGGCGGGTGAAGTGTCTTGCCCAAGGACACAACGGCTGAGACAGCCAGAGTGGGGGTTCGAACCAGCAACCCTCCGATCACAAGACAAACCCCTACCTCCTGAGCCACTGCCGCCCAGTAGTAGTAGCTGAGAGTCACCCCGACTTATGCCCTCAGAGCTAACAGAACGTTATTTTGACCAAACCTGCTTCTCGGCACAAGGTATGCCCCTTTTCCACTGACAGAAGCCCCGCTCTACTCGGCTCGGCTCTATAAAAAAATGCATCGCGTTTCCACCGGCCAGTTTGGTCGGTAGCAGAGGAATGTCTCCTTGTGTTGGAGGGGGTGCGCTACCGAAACTTGGTGCCATTTGTGTAAACAACTAAAGAGCTATGGACAAAGTCGGCCCTGTGTTGTTGCTGTTTTTTAAACTTATGGGGATTCTCCTGAGACTTCAGGAAGAGAGGTGCAGTGGAAGAAATGCTCTGGATGCCGCGATTGTTGCACGGAGTAGGACAGCTGTTATCCGCCGGAGATTTCAGGCTTTACAGTGCCTTCAGCTGGGGTTGCAGGGTAAGCTAACGCTGCTCACACCCACGACCAATGAGTGAACAGGAGCTAAGCTTGCGCCGCCCACAAAGCAGAGCCAGCCCGGCTGGCCCTACTCCGAAGCAGGGACCAAAGAAGCAGGACCGGCCTCGAAAAAATGCCGGTGGAAACACGCACAAAGCAAGCCGAGTAGAGTGGAGCCGGGACCTTTAGAGCCGGTGTAAAAAGGGCAGTAGTCTCAGATTGCTGCTCTGGCAGGTGATGTGCATTCCCTCCCTGCTCCAGGATCTCAGGGGTAGTAACGCTGTAAATTAAACTGCAGCCTGGAAGCCTTCTGGATAACTTCGGCAAACATGGCTGCGGCGCCTGGATTATGTGGACTAAGTGTGTAAATACGTGGAAATACGTCGCTCTGCTGCTGTTTTAATGGAGGAGCTTAAAAAGGTTTACTTTTAAATATAAACTTTGTAAAAGCAACCAGGAACAAGACGGAATGTTTATAATAATAACACGAAATGGGAGGAAAAAGAGGTTGATTAAAATAGAAAAGAAGAGGATCAATGGTAGTATTTTTTTTCTTTACCAGTGGTACCAGTCGTCGCAGCCGTCGCCTTCACATCCTATCATGGGGCTGCCATCGTCGGGTTTGTTGCATCCGGGACAAATCCAGATTTGGTTCCCCCACTCGTCTCGGATCTTGGACAAAACACGGACGACATTCAGCGTTAGGAGGACCCACCCCACACAGACGCCGGCTCCGAGTTTAACCTCGACAAGACGTACCACGTAAGTGCTGACGGTCTCCGTGACTACGCTGCGCACCGGCGTCTTGGTGGAGGCGGGCGGCGGCGGCGGCAGCATGGAGGAGGGAGGGGAGAACAGCGACGCCGCCGAGGGAGGCGCGGGCGGCAGCGAGGAGGCCGGGAGAGGAGGCAGGGATGGGACGACCGGCGCGAGCATCGGCGGGGGCAGGGGCGTCCGGGGACGATTCCCGGGAGCCGACTTGGAAGCGGGAGTCCTGGGTCCAGGCGTCTTGGGCTCGGAGTTCGGGACCACCTTACTGATGACGCTGATGAAGGGCAGAAACAAACACGACTTTAGTCCCAACAGCAGACATCTTTACTGCAGCTACAGGATACTAATGCTCAGTAAAAACACATTCTCTCTTTGTACAGATACTTATGTACTTTTTCACCATCTGAATGATTTTTTAAAGTACGTGTCCTGAAAGTACGACGTCCGAAGACAAAGGCAGACAACATTATTCTCCTGTGTCTATCTGTTAGCAAAACATCTCATGAACCCCTTGGACAAATTCTGCCGAAACTCACAGGAAACAATCACTGGATGTACGTCTACAACTGATTAACCTTTTTGAGCTAATCCAATTCAAGATGGCCGCCACAGCCAGCTGACTGGGCAGTGGCGGGCGACGCACTTTCCTTGAAGAAATTCTTGGGCCTTTGATACTTCTAGGGTTTTAACATTTTGGGAAATAACAGCTTTAACAACTTTAACAACAGACGTGGTGCAAAGAGCAGCAGTGAGTTCTGACAAAGATGCAGAAAACGAGACGACCACTCACTCGAATGATAAACGAACAACTGTAATCTACGAACTCTGTCCCTGTAAAAAGCTCAAGAACAACATATGATAAAAGAACATATGAAGACTCTTATCTTACATTTTGTCCTGTCCGGCCCCCACCCTGAGGGTCAGCCGGGGGATGACTGGAGATGGTAGCGCAGCTGGAGTTTCCATTTTTACCTGAACGCACACACAGAAGGACGGCCCGTTTAGTGACAACCCAGCAGAAAGCTGTAAACTGAACCACCCCCCACCCCTCCAAAAAAAACAAACAAACCAAAAAGCTACCTTCTCCAATCGAATCCGCTCCTTCTCCTTCTCTTTGTCCTTCTCCTTCTCCCGTTTCTCCTTCTCCCGCTCCTTCTCCTTCCTCTTCTCCTCCTTCTCCCTCTCCTTTTCCTTGGCCTTTTCGCGCTCCTTGTCCTTCTCCTTGTCCTTCTTTTTCTTCTTCTCCTTCTTGTCCTTCTTCTTCTCCTTGTCCTTGCTCTTCGCCTCCTTCTCGTGGAGGATGGGGGCCAGCGGGGGCAGCATGGAGGGGATGCGGAGGCACGTCGACGGGCTGAAGAGCGGCGGCATGTCGGCCAGGGAAAACAGGGGCAACACAGATTGTTTCTGCTTGTCCTCCTTGCTCCTGTCTTTACTCTTGTCCTTCTTGTCTTTGTCCTTTTTACTCTTTTCTTTGTCCTTCTTCTTGTCTTTATGTTTCTCCTTGTCCTTCTTGGGGCCGTCTCCGTCTCTGGATTTGATCTTGATGGAGCCCTCCGGCAGAGTGAAGTCTCGCTGAGCGAAGTGGTCTTCGTCCTTCAGTCCGAAGTCCTTCCAGGGCATCTTGACCTCCTTGGAGGACTCCTTGTTTTTGTCCCTGCTCTTGTCCTTGTTCTTCTCCTTGAGCTTGCTCTTGTCCTTCTCCCGCTCCTTGTCCTTCGTCTTTTCCTTGTCCTTCTTCTTCAGCTTGGTCTTCAGCTCCTTCTTCAGCTTCTTCTTCACGTCTAACGGCGACACCATCTTGTTCTTCTCCTCGAACACCTTGAGCAGGGGCTCCGGGGTCGGGGGCGAGGCCGATCCCGACGACACGTAGGGCACTGGATTCGGGGGGGGTGCGGACGGACCCCCCTGGTTGGCCTTCCGGATCACCTCGTTGATCGAATCGTCCATCGTCCAGTTGCCGAGGCCCAGGTGCGGCTGCAGGTGAAGAGGCGTCGACGTGTCTTTGAACAAGCTGCCGACTCCCGGGGGGACTTTCGGTATGGACGGCTCCATTATGGTCAGCCTCCTGGGGCTGGAGAACCCGTTGCTGTCTGAATCGGAGCCGGAGGAGAACGCGAACGGATCGGGCTCCCGCTCGGCGCAGGCCCTCGCTATCACGGCGTCAATGGAGTCGTCGATGGCCGTGTTGTCAGGCTCGAGCTTTTCAAACGGGCCTTTAAGCAGCTCCCGCTCGTCCCCACCCAGGCGCATGTGGATGTTCTCCTTGCCCATCCTCTCGCTCAGCGCCGACAGCGGCAGCTTGTGCAGAACGTCCACTTTGCTCGGAGGCTGTGGCGTTTTAGCGGAGCCCATCTTTGGGCTCTTGGGGCTTTTGGGACTCTTCGTCCTGCCAGGAGACTTCTTCCGTTCCTTAGACGGTTTTGGAGAATGGATGGGACTGCCCACGACCGGAACGGGAAGGACCCCTTTCGGGGACTTAGTCCGCTGTCTGCCGGGGGACGAGACCTTCGGCTTCCTCGTCGGAGTGGGGAGACCCTTCTGCTCGAGGAGTTTCGGGACGACCGGCTGAGGTCTGAATGGGGGAAGGGTCCCAGAGGGCATTTCAGGTGACAGCGGGTCGAGGCTGTCGTGCGAAGGAAGGATCCCAGGAGGGACACGCTGTGGGTTGAGGGAGGTGAGGGGCTCCCTGGGTTCCACCCCCCACTCCGGGCTGAGGCCGGGGTACATGCGCGGTTTCTTGGAGGTGGGCATCATGCCCAAAGCTGCGTTGGGACTGTCCAAGTGCCTCTTCAGGGGGTGGTTTTCGTCATTGACGGCCTCGTCTTCATCCATGTCCTCCTCGTCCTCCTCCAGTGCCACCTGCATGGCTTCAGCCGAGGTGCCCATGTCCGGAGGAACCTCTTCCTCCTCTTCTTCTATCGGGCAGAGAGAGACAAAAAGACGAAGTTATTAGAGGTAGTTTTTTTCATGACTGATTGGAAATCATGGCAGCCAAATAATATAAACTATACCAATAGTTTAGGTTAAAGAAACATATAAATTCGGGCTACAGTCTGAACAACAAGCTGTGTTTTTATTTTCCTACTTGGTAATTGATTAAGCATGTACAGGCTCAGCAGAATACAAATTCTTTGGAATAAACAGGCCGGTATCGGCCAAATAAAACCGATCAGACGATTAATCGGCGTCGAGCTGATAACGCTGTAATATCTTCTTTAAACCTGTGCAGGTTTTCAGTTTTGATTCGCCGGACGCAACTCTACAACCGAGCAAAAAACCGTCAATGAAAATGCAGTTTTTCCAACTTTCTTAATTCATAAAAAAATTGCATTTTTTTTGTTTTTTGTAAAAACTGAAAGTGGGCAGAAAGACAAACGCTTTCATGCATTTACAAACAAATCTGCAACTCAACAAGTGTGCAAAAGCCAAAAGAAAGCAAGTCTTTTCTGAAGCTAAAGCATTAAATCATTGGTCTGCGGGGCTCGAGGTACAAAGTCACAGAAAGGGCTTCATAACTAAAAAACGTGGATCAAATTTTAGATCTGTTGACGAAGCACTCATCGAAACTGAAGCGAAACCGATGGCATTCTGCTGTCAACCCCAAGTGTGAAGTCAATTACATCTTTTGGATCTGCACTCTACTACTTCTCTGTTTCATGAACACAGATAAAACTTGGCGGCTTCTCGGAGACGCCCCAAACACCCGAAGCCACGTGCGCACGGACGGCGACCGTACAGACCTTCCTGCAGGGAGACCAGCGGCGGCATGTGATCTGGGATGTAATCCTTCCTTTCCTCTGCGTCCCTCACCCCGGGCTGAGGGAACTGCAGGACGTTGTTCTTGCTGACGGGGAACAGGGGGGTCTGGTGAGTGAAGGCCACGGGCTCCAGGTTGTGGACGTAGTCCTCCAGCTCGCTCAGGTTGACCCCCATCAGCCTGAAGGCCTGGCTGACGTCGTCCAGCACCGGATCGGTCCTTCCATCTGAAACACGGGATCAAAATGAAAGAAGCAATGAAACAGCAACGCATGTGTCAGCCTTAAGATCAGCAGGTTTTAGGTCATTTCATAGATGCTACAGGAAACTAAAGCAGAAAAAAAGCCCCAATCATGGTGGAAATAACTGGACTGTAGTACGATCTCTTCAAAGTGAGTGGAGGCTGCTTAGGTACACAGCTACTGTACTTTCTGACACTTCGCCCTGTGCTAGGGGGCGCCAGCTGCAGAGCAAGTCAACAACAACGTGATCGACAACTTTAGGTGCGAAAAAGTGAACAGAGTGTTTAGAAAATAATAAAAAAGGGGAGGAGAGCACTTACACAGCTCGGAGTACCGGTGGCAAACCCTCGCCAGCTGCTGGATGTACCTGTGGAGCACATCGGACAGCAGATCGCTCGCAGTGAGCTGAACCGCATCCCAGCCCAGAGCCTGGCAGATCTGCGCCACCGACACACGCAGCAGCGAGCGGGCATAGCTCTCGCACATCTCTCCGGGGCTCGTTGCGGGACAAATTCCGGGTCAATTCCTCCTCGAAGTCACGCTCCGCGGCTCCATGTCTCGCTAAACTCCCAACGCGCTCGGGGAAACCCGCTATCTCGCTCGGTTTTGGACATTTACTTCTGTAAATATGTTGGCGCTTTTGCCAGAGTCGCCATCTTGAGTCCACCAATAAACCCAACCCCAAAACCTCTTCTGCACATGCGCACAAAATGCGGTTCGTAGTTCTCCGAGCAAACACAGGAAGAGTATGGCAAGCCGTTTTATCATCAAATGGGTTCTTTTTCCTAATCGAAAATCGAAATTAATATTTCGGCTTTCAGCTCTGCAAAAAGGCATTCCTACCCACAGTTAGCATTTAAGATCATTCACCTCCAGATATTCACAAGAATGTTATTTTCTATCTAGGGTGAATGTTGCAATTATTTGAAAATTAGTCTGCCATTTTAAACATTTACAGTCTAAATTGTTATGATTCGTAATAATATGCAAAACTTAACAGAAAACAATAACATATGTGTCAGACACAAAGGGTTTACTGCAAATCCAAAGTTTCTGGGCATCTGTGATCATTTTATGTGTCTTTACTTTTAGGAAGTTTAAAAAAAATGCTCAAGATTTACTAAATTTATACACTAAATTATATTTTAGATATCTACAGTAACAGTGTCATTGTATTCAAGACGAATTATTTATTTATATCTAGAAAATAAACCGCAAATAGTTGTGGTTTGATTAGATGTTATAACGGCTTGCCGTAAACGCTACAGCCGACCCCGTGGCTAAGCTAACTGTTAGCTCCAATGACGTATATTCTATTCTGACAGACAGGTTAAAGGTCAACAGAAGCACGCGCTCTGAAAGTAGTGTATAGTATAGTGACATACAGATGTATTTCTTTGACACAGCCGTTCATATTTAGCTTACAAAACAACAGCAACACTTAGTTCCGGGTTTCTCGTGTAGCAATGCTAACAAGCAGCTAAACGCTAACGAGCTCAATCACAGCTTCCTCGTGTTTTTGAACGTGTTTGTCGAATATCGAGCAAACTTGGGAGTAAATTTATGATGTTTCTTCCGTTTTCTAACTCTGGGTGAATTTACTCTGAGGTCCCCCCTGCAGGTTTACGTGTTTACACAAGGGGGCGCTGCATTGTTAGGTTAAATCACACCAAATGATTGAATTAACTAAATGAGCTTTCACATTACCGCCTAAATAAAATGTTTTAATTTCTCACACTTGTCCCTTAATTCTAGTTTTCTGTTAATTCTAACCACATCAAGTTTTATTGATTTTTTTTTTTAGCTTTTTTCTTGTCCACCTCTTAAAAGTTAATCTTTAATTTAACTTAGTAATAAACACTAAACTAACAGGATCTCTCTCTCTTTGGCCGTAACGAGTTTGTGTTCATTTTAAAATCTTAGTAAATTTGAAAGTTTGTAAATGTCTCTCCATCTAATTAATACTTTATTATATATAATTATATAACAAAATAATTACTTAAAATTTCCTATTTGCAGATTTTAGTTTATGCTTCTTATTCTCCCCCGCTGCTGAAGGCGCCAGTGTTTGTTTGTTTGTTTGTAGTGTTAGCAAAATATCTCATGACATCACTGGCTGTACGGCTACAGCTGAGTCAACCTGATTCAAAATGGCTGCCACCTTAGCAAACACATAAAACACACGTGTCAAACTCAAGGTCCGTGGGCCAGATCCAGCCCTTGGTAACATTTTATCCGGCCCCTAAGATAACATTCAAATGTGATTAGATCTGGCCCTCTAGCCTGTGACAAACTGAGTCTCTGTCGCTTCTCATTTTCTTAAAAAAACCGAGCCTGTTTAGTGAAGTCTTCCTGTGACGCTTTCTTTGAAGCCATGAAAATTAACTTCTGTAGTTCATTAATTAAATTAATTTCTCAGTAGTTTTTGATTTTGACGTGAAAAAAGAAACAAATGGGACCGATCAAACTCTTGTTGATCAACAAGTATTAAAACATATTCCACCAGTGGAGCGCTGCGGGATAAATAAAGGCTTTGCTGGGGGGGGTCGTCCATCTTGTTTCCGACTCTCACCGAGCGGGACGACAGAAACGCGGTGAAGTGGGGAATTAGGTCGCTCCGAGTTCCGACGTCAATGGAACGCACCGTTTGTACCTGCTGTGTGTCATCAACACAAACGGACAGCTGTAAGGACACAAAAAGGAAGGAAATGTGCGTTTGGTTGATCGTTTCTTTGTTGTAACAAAAGCTTCTTGGCAACAAATCGTAAACTGTTGGAAACCCTCATTAGTTCCCCTTTAATGGCGCCGCGTTTGTCAGGAAAATGCGTCCGTGGGTCGCGCCGATTCCAAACAGCACGAGGAGGAGGAGCCAGGCTGTTGTATGGTTCTTCCACATGCTACTGAGGCCCCTGTTTGTTAAACTGACAATTTGTCTCGTTTCTTCGGAATCAACCAATCCGGTAAACACCGAACAAGAGTCAGAAGCAGAATAAGAAGTCCGAGCGAACAACTCGGTCTTAAATAAATAAATAAAAATCAAAGAAACTCAAGACATTCACCCTTTAAAAATAGCGTTTAATTATCGTTTAACAAAGTTAGAAAATACTGAGCAGTTGTAGTATTTAAATATACGACACTAGAAAACACTAGTTTAGCTTTTTAGGAATAAAGTCAGAATTCTCAGATATACGAAGAATAATTTAAGTGAATTTACAAAACATACATTTAAATTAAATTACGACACGTACGCAAAAAAACAAACAAACAAAAAAAAACAACAGCACAGCTGCCAGAATATTGGTGGTATGACCCTTCCATTCAAAAACTGAATCACGGGGCTTAACGTGAACAGAAATCCTGTCGAAATATAAACCAACTACAAAAAAGTTGAAGAGGAACAATAACAATAACCGAACGTTACCAACTCTTGAATGAAGTCTTTAAATAACCGTTTCCCCTCGCATCGAGTGAGAGTTTCTGATTGGTCGATGCTTAAATTAGTAAACTCCAGTTCACCAATCTGACAGGTTGTTTTTTTTCGTCCTTTCTTCAAGTCAGACGGTAAATATTCCATATGACGACTTCGTTAAGAAAGAGTCCAAAGTCATCGTTAAAATCCCGTTCTTCTCGAAGGCACCGTCGGCTGCTGCGTCTGTGAGAAAATAAAGTAAGAAAAACACTTTCAGTATGTTGGCGATACCACTCACTTTTACAGGAATTTCACCGATTTGTGAACTGTGAGCTTTTTGATTACAGGAGTAAAACGAATAGTCACCATCCTACCTGCAGCAGGCGACAAACCTAAATTTTCCCCATCAGAAACCGCCAACATCTGAAACTTATGCCATATTGAGGTCTTCTTTACTTTCATATAAAACAGTTGTTGTTTGGTTCAATTATTGCCCGCTGCCATGAAAAGCGGGTGATAATGTGACTGCCTGTGTGTGTGTGTTTGTCTCCGTCTGTTAGCAAAATATCTCATAAACCAGAGGAAAGATAGCAAACACAAAAATGGCTACGACTTAGCCAGTTTTTACAGATACTGAGCCTAAAATAGGTGTGGTAGTAGCCTAGAGCCATCCTCAACGCATACTCTAAGCTAGGGGTTGGCAACCCTGGTCCTCAGGGCCACTATCCTGCATGTTTTCCTTGTTTCTCTGCTCCAACACACCTGATTCAGTAGTTAAATCACCTCTTCATGTTCTGCAGAAGCCTGTTAATCACCCATTGATTCAAATCAGGTGTGTTGGAGCAGAGAAACAAGGAAAACATGCAGGATAGTGGCCCTCCAGGACCAGGATTGGCCAACCCTGCTCTAAGCTCTGAGAAAGATCTTTAAAATAAATTCCAATTCCAACACAGCACTATGACTCGGGACAGTCACACGTAATTCCTCACCACTTATAAAAACAGGAAAACGAGCGGATATGTGCTGGACTTGCAGTCGGAGCAAACACGTGAGATAATCCGGTTGATCTTTCGACACCGAGTCGCACTCGTGGTAAGGCAGGACCTCCAGTAATCCAGCGTCTTGGCCCCAGCACAGGAAGAGCTTCTTCTCATTCGCCTCCTCACTCAACCTGGGTTCAGAAAGGCAAGATTTAACCACCAAGAACACAACCAATAAGACGCCACGAATGGTTAATATATATGAACCAAAAGGCAACTGAGGAATTTTTTGTAGGTTATTTTGAAGAGCTGATTTTCACCTCGCATTTTCTTTCAGGCGACGGCTGTCTCTGTAGTGTAGCATCCATTTCCACTTCCCCGTTTTGCTCAGTTCTTGCAAGATCTCAGATATTTTCTTCATGTTGCCTGGAAAATTGTACCAAAGCGCGACAGTCAGTTCAACGGCTCGCCTCAGACTGTGAGAAGTCGGCGTGAGGACGGAGGACGTACCGAGGCCGAGGGGCTCCAGTACCGCTCTGTCTAACATGATAAGGCCGGCCCGGGTGAAGAGCTCCTGATGAGTGAGATTTACAACGTCGTCCGGCTCGTCGATCCCGGCAAACTGCACGTGCGGGGTCACCTTCAGCTTGAGCAAGTGCGGTATCTGAAACCCACAGAGATGGATGAGTCACTACACCGCAACTAAAATCCCTCCCCCGCTGCTTCACCCCACCTCGAGCCGGCCCTTTTACCTTGCAAATGTGCTCTGCGATGTCTTCGTTTCTGAGGATGATGAGCAGGCATGAAGAACTGCCCTCGCCGGGGAAGAACTCCGACGGCTGCACGGCAGTGTGACCCTCGGCCTCCATGTGAGCCTTTGGGAATTTAAGGGAAAAACAATCCTTAGAAGGCACTTTCTGTTAGTATACATACATTTACAGAGTGTGAGTTTGCACAAATGGAAGAGCAGTGAGATACTCCTACCCTCTATTCCATGGGACATGCTTTTATTGAGATTTTGCCCCGAATAACCTTGAAATAATGTGGTTGCCGTGCCAAAAACCTACAGTATCCAAGTATCCAGAAAACAGTTTTATTCCCAAATACTTTTATTTCCCTCAAAGGCAGTTTGACTGTGGATGATTGTCCCTAAAAGATGGCGCACCAATCTAGTTGCAAGTCATGCTGAACTGGCTAGAGATCACAAAAACACTGATTTAGCCTAACGACTATTAGCCAATCCCTACAGTTAGTCTTCCTCAGCCACAGATCTGACCTGAAAGTGTTGGGCTTCATCGTGGATCCATTAATCTGTTTAAACTTTTTACAGTGGCCTAATTTTATTTTAAATAAAAAGGTATTTATTTGCTTCTGGCCGATTCCATTCCTGCCCCAAGAATGCATTCGGTGACTAAGGAGAAACTACATTTTACAGCTGGAAAAAAAAAAAACACTGAAGAACGTTAACTAGTTGTAATGTCTGGAGAATGCGGTAGACACTGATTACAACTGGTAGTTTTGGGAGAAGCAAAAAGCAGGAGAAGATAGTTCTGACCACCTACTTTAAAGGTTTAGGGAAATCAACATATCTAGAATTTGAAGACTGGAGCAGATAAGGATGGAAAGGTTTTAGGGCAGGAATGGCACTTACTTTTCTAAACCTAAACCTCTCGCTGACTGAGATATCTGTAAACCCAGGCAGAGCAAAATAAAGTTGCACATTCAACAGTTCTCCATCCAAACTGCAGGGATAGATACAAACTATCTGCACTCAAATAAAAATATTTAAACAGCAATGGGTTAACAGATCTCACAGTTTCCTTGTTTAGATATAAAAAGGACAATGTTATTTATTGTTTAAATGGCAGTCCCATCAAACCCAACAGGGAAAAGATTTATGGACATCAATCTCACCTTAGTTTTGTCAAAGAAGACATCGTTCGACGTCACCAGTATGTAGAACCTGTACTTTGTTTTACAGGATTTCTTCACGACCGCGTTCAGATTGCTCCGGAAAGACTCGTCCAGTTCCTTCTTCATTTGACCACAGAAGTCAAAATGGCTGCTCGGTTCAGTGCCAGAGTGACCTCGGTGGGTTCTCTTATGTCTGGATGGAGTCTTTTTGATAGAACAAACGTCACGCATCTTGGTCTCGTACACCTTGGCGTATTCTGCGATCATCCCAGAAATCCCGGCGTGCTCCACTGGTTCGCTCTTTCTCGGAGACCGAGAACTCGACGTCTTCTCTTCCTTTGTGGAGTCCATTGGGCTTTTCCTGTCTGACATGTCTACGCTTATTTTCTGCCTAACGAGCGGCATGTCCAGGAACGCCAGAGAATCCTCCTCCTCCTCGAGATTGGAGAAGTTGACGGTCAGAGGACTGGGGCAGGACTTGGTCGAACTGCCACAAGTATCCGGCTGGCCGACGGGTCCACCTTTGCTCTTCTTCAAAAGGCTTTTCATTTGCTCCGAGAAGATGAGAGTCTCTTGCTCCACTGACGCCTTGGTGAGGTCATCCGACACGCACCTCTGAGAGACTTGGTCCAGAATAGAGTAAGCGCTCTTCTGACCCGTATTAAAGACTGTACAAAGAAGTACGCCTTGAGTCTCTGGAACGTGTTCGTCTTCACTCCAGTCATTATCTTTGTGGTACACGGGCAATTTCTCCGAGTAGTCTTCACAACTCATTTGTTCAGTCGTGTGTTCAATCGTCTCATCAAAGCTGTGGTCAAAGGAGCCTTGGCATCCGTTCATATATTCGGGGTAACTTTCTGTAGAATCAAAAGGCTGCGTAGACGGCAGTGATGAAACCGCGTCGACGTCCAAAGTGTTTTTTCCTTTGTACTGATGTGGAGGATCAAGAAGAGCAAAATTGGCTTTATCTGTTTTATACGCATCACAGCTCGGGTTCGCCGACTGAGGGCTTTTGGATGGAAGCTTGTGAGTTTTGTGATTAATGTTTAGCCCATCAAAATGTCCTTTAGTCGTCTTCTTTAAAAGCGAGGAGTTCTTGACAAGTTGGGAGGTAGTTTCAACATCTGCGTCTTTTGAGAGCCAGTGGGCTTGAGTTTCCTCACTCTTCGACGGTTTCACTGCCATGACAGGACGCTGTGATTGTGGATAAATTTCATGATTTAAACTGGACTGTAAACTTGACTTGTCGCGCAAACCGACATCGGAGGCACGAGATCCGGAGGACTGCAAGTCTGTCTCCACAGGGGGTTTCTTTCTGCTGGAACTTTCAGAGTGGTGTGAAGGAACCGGTGACATTTTGTAATTTGGCTGCAGTTTTACATCCAGCGCTTCCTTTAATTTGGTTTTGGAAAGCGAAGCAAGAACGTCGCCTGCTGATTTCGGGCACAGGTCCCGTGAGCTCGTGCTTGACGTCTCTGGAGGCTTTTCCCAACTCGTCCTCTCGCTCGAAGCGCCGACTGAAACGTGACTCGAGCCCACGCGAGTGGGGGTTGACCTCCTGCTGGGGATGTTTGGAGGATCGGGAGGTGTTCTCACGTCAGCCGTTTCAACCTGAGCAGGCGCAGCGAAGTGGTACGTTGTGGAAAGATATTTGTCTATACTCTGTAAAACTCTCAGAGTCCTGAGTTTGACATCAGGACCAAGGCCGTGAAGACAGTTAGGATCCGTGTTAGCTGTAGAAGTTTGAGGTTTCTGTTTGAAGGGCAGCTCTTCTGTAACAGGTGTAGAGCATCTTTCTGTAACGTTTTGGCAGATTTCACTGCCACCGTGAGCCAAAGTACGACCGCCAGGACCAGAAGATGATACATACTCACAAGGCTTCTCATCCATAGTTGGTGTAGAGGACCTGCTGTCAAACACTTTATTGGTTTTGCTTGCGTCAAGAAGTAGCATTTTCCGAGAAAACAATTCTACATTTTCATCACTAATAGGAGACGGGCTGCACACGTCAATGGGCAGCACATCATCGGGGCCAGGAGTGTCATTAATAAATGGTATTGCTTCCTGGCCTTTAAGAGCTTTCACCACCATGTCTTGTGGTTGTACCACATGGATTTCATGTGTGTTTGTTTCCAAAAAAGGAATTGCAATCCCGTCCCAATTTTTGTCCAATACACTATTTGTTTCATCGGCTTTGGAATCCATTTTGTCAGCCGACTTGTCCGGCTCACACATGCTGACAACCGTGCACTTAGATGAAGGAGGCCGCAGTAGGAATGGTTCTTCTGGAGTTGTTTTGATCGTGTCCTCTTCTCTCTCGGTCGGCTCGATTCCCTGTTCTTCATGATTATTATTACAAATATAAAAATTAGAGTTTGATTCTTTGGATTTGTCTTCCGTTTCAATGCTATCCTTAACCATAGGATGGGGAGAGTCATCCAGTGAACAGGTGCTCTCATCAGAAAACGGTAACACTGGCTTAAGACGGTTTTCTTTGTTTGTCTCATTGTTCTCCTCAGCCGCGGAGTCTTTAGAAATAATTGTAAAGTCTGTTGGAGTGTTTAAAATCAGATTGCCATCTTTTAATTGAATCGGATTTGCACACAAATTAGAGCAGGCATCTTTTGTGCTGTCTGCCAAAGGTAGCTGCTCATGCATTTGTGCTTGATGAATAGATTCTGAAACGCAAACTTCCTTTACTGGAACGTCACACACCTCAGATAATGGCTGATCTCTAAAATCTTTATCCATTTCTCCATCCACGCAGCTTTCTCTCTCATCAAGACCATCTTCTCTCAAGCAATCATCATCTTTAAACTCTTCGAGTCTATCACAACAATCCGCATTGCTGTTTTGGTACGGTGAGACATCTATACTTTCCACCATTGACCACATCTTTCCATTTATTCCATCATATCCATTGCAGATGATATCTGATTCCTTGTTAGCACAAGCATCATCTGTGCGCTTTGCATCACAAAAAGAATCTATATTACCTTCTGGGTGTGGATCGTCCCTCATTTCGCAGCTTTCTTCAAGTTTTTCCTGTTTATCCATACGAACCAGGTCATTTTCTTCTAAGCTGGAGCTTACCTTTTTGTCGGTATCAGAGTTAAACGAATCAATTTCAACCAATTGCTCAAAACTCTCCTCTGTAGCTTCTGAATTTTCAGTGTGCTCTTCCACAGAAGTGGGATCTTTGTTGCATCCATGTAACACGTGGTCGTAAACCGTTTCATTCTCAAAAGAAATACTTTTCATCCCGTCTTGTTGAGAAAAGTATGTCGTCTCAACTTTTGAAGATGGCGCTTCGGTGTGGTCCGGGTACAATGCTTTTGGAGGAATTTCAGTCTCTTCATTTTCGCTAATGTTGCTAACATCATTAACCTCACTGTCTGTCCCAGCCTCACTCATAACCTCCGTCTCCATCTTGTTGCATGACTGGAAAAGAAAAGAGACAAATGTAAAAATTACATTTATGCTAATAATAACTGTCAAGCAATAACACTGCATTTCTAACTTGGCCATTGTGGAGATGTGATATTTAAATGGCCATAGACAGAAATATGGTCTTCCATCATTTTTTTTTATGTTAACAGTGTTTTAAACATCATTATGAAATCACCAACAGATCTGAAACACCACAGTTATGAAAAATCTTCCTGCTGCTCCTACTTTTATACATCTAACTGAACAGAAACTAAAGTTGCAGGTTCTGCCTATTTGAATAATAGCTTTTGAAAAAGGATGTTAGGATGTCCCCTTTGGTGGAAAAAAAAAGACCCTGATGCTTATGCAAAAAGCTAAGCTGCATCAACTACAGTGCTGAGCAGGGTTGGCACATATCAGATGTGTTGATTTTAATCTAGGTCACATAAAACGAGTGTTTAATCATTCAAACGCCCAAGGTCGTAAAAACCAGAGTCAAGTAAGACAAACAAAAAAAAAAAAAAGGAAGTAGGGGTGGGTCTAAGAGGCAGAGCAGTCATCCTTCAATCAGAAGGTGACAGGTTCAATCTCCAACTTCCTAGTTGACCTGAGTGTTGTTGGGTTACTGAACCACATATTGCTCCTAGCATGTTCCCCACTTCTAAGTGCCTTTGCTGCTAAATGACTGTAGTGTAATCCAAGTAACCCTCCATCAGATGGTATGGCTCCTAAAGTCCAAATTTAAATATGTCTGATGCCTTCCTGAACTAGTATGAGATGAGAAGAAAGACATCAAGTAGGGCTGTAACAAGAGCTTGTGCCGCAAAGTCTCACAATATTAAAAGGGAGGTAGGGTCTCTAATTGCACATTTAAAAACAACAGAGCATACTTGGTGCTGAGTTGACCTGGTAACTTGCTAGGTTTCAAGATGAGAAAATGAAGGTTGACAGGAAAAGATGAGATCAAACAGTCACGTGACCAACAAATAATTGCTGACACTGATACCCAATCAGATGTCAAGGTAAAATGTAATTTTTAAATATTTCTTTACTACAAGTCCTCAAACAGAACCACAAAGCTGGACACTAAACGTTATTATACCATACACATCATCTGAACATGTAAAACAAGTCCGTTATAGTATTTTTTTTTCTTTATTATATCAGTTATGAAGATAGAAAAACCAAACCTTAAATGTTTCTGCTTCCTCTTGTACCTCTACTGGTGACTTCGGACCACTCAATGTTTCAGGGGTTTCTATTTGTTCATTGGACTCTTTTCTGTTGACTTGTGGCTCTGAAGAAACAGGTTCCACAACAGAGATCCTCCGTGACAAATCCAAAACCTCGAATTCTGGTTCCAAGAGAGCGCTGTCCTTTGTACTGAGATCCAACGCTTCTGAATCCGAGGGGTCTGGAGTGTCTGTTCCACTTGAAAGACTTGCGGATGAATTGGTATTGTGCTCGGGCCTCGATGGACCTGATACCATTTCAGTGGCTCTTTTCCCAGGCTCGCCCTCTTCTAAATACTGGCGCATAAAACCCGGGTCAACTTGGAAGAATCTGGCTGTTGACCGGCTGTAAAACAAGCCTATCCACATGTGGTAGATGAGCTGCACCTCTTTTGAAGTGTCTTGAATGGAGAAATCCCATTGCCTATTGACAATATCAAATCCACACAGACACACACACACAAAAAGATGTTATTTGAAGTAAATATCAAGTTTACCACAACAAGCAAGTACAAAGGTCTTTCGATACGCCATGAGAAGTCACAAAGTTGGCTCTTAGTCACGTGGTTTAGTGAGGAAAATTTGCGAAGCAGCTTTGTTTGCCCTTTGGTGACACAAGGCCCTGGCCAAACTTATTCGCACAGGAGTTTGAGCCAAGTATCACGTGATTGGTCGGAAGTTGTTGTGGGCGTGTTTAGGCGGAAAAGCCAGTGAGCTTTAATGGAGTCATTTTGCTTCTACTGCTCCGCTGAGAAGCAGCTGGAGGCTGTTAGAAAATACAGACGTCTATACGACTGTTCTAGCAAAACTTAGAAACCTACGAACTTAAAGACCGCACGGAGACACAGGCGGCTCTAAGTGGCTGTGGTGGAGGAAGTGCACCTTGGCCGGGCGGCGTAGGGACACGTTCCCTTCACGTTCGCTCATTATTGTGAACCGTAAAATTTGTAAATGCCGAACGGCGTGTACCGTCTCAGCCTGCTTAATAAACATGTCTCGTCACGGTAAGGGAAGCAAAAATCTGTACAAGGACAGGAGAGCTAAGAAGCTGGCGGGATAGAAACCCATTTTAATGGGTAGGAGGAGGGAGGAGCTTCCTGGGAGTTCTTAACCGAGTGTGGATGATAAAAGGTGTGTGCGAAAACGAACGGCTCGCAAAGACGTGACCAGGAACAGACCTCGTGACTTCTCATGGAGTATGCTGGAGCCTTAACATTGAAATAACATAAAAACCTTTTGTTTAAAGTAGCACCAATTACATACCCATGCAGAGCTCGGATGATAACTCTGTTCTTTGGGTCACTTGTAAACCTGCTGTCTAGACTGAAGTCATACTTTTCTTGCCATTTTCTTGTGACCTGGATAGATCCATCCTTGATAACAAAGGTCCGGGAGTGTCTGAACTTTTGTTTGTGCCTTTGCAGGTACTCTGAAGTCCTGTTGTGTTCACTTATGTCATCCTGGATGACAGAAGGGTGTAGTGTTTTCGCTCCATTGCTATACACTGTCTGGTGATGGTTTAGCAGTCCGGTTGAACCGCTTAAAGGTGGTACCTGGAAGGTTGTACCTGGCAAACCCAACAGCAAACAGGAAGATGGGGGCAGTGAGTAATTATGTTCTTTAGATATCAAAGCAATCAATTCACTGTCTCCCAAAGGAGGGCTTGATGAAGGAGACTCAAGAGGCTGAATGGCTTTAGCAGCAGGAGTTTTAAGCAGAGCATGAAGAACTGACTCTTGATCAGCACTGGAAAGGCCCTTTTTAAGGTCGCACTTCTTCAAACTTTCGTTAGGATTTTTGTCAAGCGCTTCATTTGGTTGTGGAGGAACCTGGTCATAACTGACACTGAGCGCCAAGTCAGCAAGTAAGTTCAAAGCATCTGTAGATGAGCAAGCCCTTTTCATTTTTTCCTTAACAGTCTTCCTGACAGTATTATCCCTAGAACAGTCATTGTCTGTGACTTTTTCACTGGTATAACAAGCTGGAGTTTGAAAATGCAACCACCCTGTGAAGACAAAACAGAGAAGAAACAAAAAGAAAAACTGCATGAAGATAAAAAGTAGCACATTGAAAGCACATGAAATATCATTGTATCATGAATAGGAATTTGTCATCAACATGTAAGCTATGTCGTTGTTCTAAAGGGAGGTGTTGGTTCATTAAGTCGATATAGGCAAGCAAGTTAAGAGGTTGCTATGGCGAGCAAAAGGGCTGCATGAGCAAGAAAAGGAAATAATCAATGTAAAGGCTGGTAAAAAGCGCAAAGAAAAGAAGAAGCATGCTAAGAACAGTCACGGGGTTACAGAGTGAATGCACAGTTATTGTCAGTGTCATGCACAAAACATAACAGACCATTGCATCATAGTTAAAAAATATATTTAAAAAAAACATCCCAAATCTTACATGTGACTTACATTTCTTTTTAACATTTTCTGCAGAAATGCCACGATGCATCTTCAGCGTCTTAATCCTCTTTCTCCTTGGGAAAATTGAAAGAGGCCTTTGCACAATTTGAGGTTGTTGGTCTGAAGAGCCAAGTTCCCCATTCTCTGCAGAGTCTTTTGTCTGCTGAGCATCCTGGCCCTCAGTACTCTGAACCTTCTCCTGACTCTCTTTAGGGGTCAGGCCTAAATAATAAGCAAAAAGAGGGTCAACCGAGAGCGTCGTCGAAGCTTCGCTGACACTAGAATTAGCGTCTGGAGTAGTCGCCTTGTTACACTTCAACGTCTCGGTGTCTGAGTCCACGCTCGTCTTCTTGAGACGAGGCTCGTCACCGTGGCAGGTGTCCTCAATCTTTTCGTCACTGTCGAGGAGATCGGCTTTTCTTTTTCGCCTCGAGAGAACTGATTTTAGTCGACTCAGCAGATATTCTCCCTTTGCCAAGCGTTTCACTGGAGACAGGGTTTCGGTATGGTGTCCCTGATCAGGAAGCAACGGAAAATTGTCCGTGTCGTTGGTTTTCGAAGAACTGACATTCAAGTCAGAACTCGAAGACACCGAATCGTTGTGATCAACTGGCTGTGGCAAAACACTCTGTTCAGGAGTAACGGTGGCGATACTTTGAAGATTACCGGCGCTATCCGAAGAATCTGCAGCCACAGTTTCAGTCACTTCTGTCTGTGAAGCAATGCTAGACTCTTTCTCTGTTTCGACTATGTCAAGAATACTCACAGGTACATCAGGTTTTTCAAGGCACTCGTCGTTTTCTGTAGGCTGCAGCTTAACCTTCAAAGACCTGACCTGATCAGCGATATCAACAGAGCCAAAAGGAACCAAAATCCTTCTACATTCACTGATAACTGGCTTGAGGTCCCAGCGCTCGATTTTCTTTCTTAGATGAAAATCCTCAAGTTCCATTGAAATGGTGGTTTCCAAGCTCCGCTTTACGCCGTCTTTGTTGTATTTTTCTGCTGCGGCTGAGCCAACAGTAGCAGATCGCAATTTTTTAGCTTTTGAAGACAGTTTCCCAAATCTGCGCTTACGCCGAAATTTTTTCCACCTGGTTTTTAAAGCTTTATTCAACGGAGGAAGGTCTAACTCCTTAGGGTGTTCGTTCGTGCTGCAGTTTAAGTGATCGACCTCCACAGCTGCTACGACCGGCTGTAAACTCGGAGTCTCAACACGGGGTTTAGAGACTCTTTTCTGTGCTTTGTAAAATTTCCTGCGCAGTCTGCCTCGTTTTCTTCGTCTGAGCTTGGTGACCACAGTGGTGTCCAACAGCAGTTTTGTTTTGTCTGTGTCATCGCTGACAGAGTTGACGTCTGCTGTTTGCAGTTTGGCGATGGGCGAAAATCCAGAGAACTGAAAATCACCGTGCTTTGTTGTTGACAAAGCACTACCGCTACTTAGAGTCTCATCAGTGACTCTTTGTTCTGCTGAGGTTATGCTGACAATAAGCTCTGCAGGAAGATCGTCTGATGCGTGAGGCGGAAAGAGGCGTTTTGCCTTTGTATCATCAGTTGGGTTTAATTCAGTGAGGGCCGTAAAGTTTTGATTGTCTTTTGTAACGTCTCCAACTTGCAAATTGTCCATCACAATACTCTGCAGCACACATATTGGAGAAACTCGTGCCTCGGCATTTGACGCGTTCGCTGATGCCTCAACATTTAATGGAGACTGATGGTCGGATAAGTCATCTTCTAAATCCATGCCAACTGGGCTGGCTGGTGCCTCCTCCGGCGATGACAGACAGATGTAAACCTCATCATCGAGGTCTTCTCTTCGCTCCTCTTGTCCAGCCGCCAGGATTTCAGAAACCCTTGATACCTGTAGTTGAAAGGAGGCCGGTTTGCTCAAGTACGACTTAAAGCTCTGCCATGTCCTGTTAGTCCACTCGGGAGACGAATAGAGATGTCTGTGAACGTCCGACACGTCGTACTGATCTGGGAAGATGCTCAGTTCCCTCGAAGGCCTCGGGGGACTCGTTGACAGACCCGGATTTATTAGTGTAGCGTAACTCTGCATGTGCTGTGCCAACACTTCACACAGCTCGAAGCTCGGCTCCACAGGTGTTTTCTCAACTTCGCCCTCGGCATAGCTCAGTAGTGGTATGAGCTGAAGGGTTTCAGATGGTATGGCAAACTTCCTCCATCCAAATTTTGTGTCTGTGACAAACCAACAAAGAATTTGCAGTTTAGTGCCTCGGACAGTCACGATTGTCCTTTTTTTTACAATGAGAATCAGGTTCGATTTATTGACCACAAAGATACCACACTTACTTCTCTTGCTTCTCTTTTCCTACGATTGCATCTAGAAGCATTTTGATCAACTATTTACGAGTTCAATAACAAGCTAATTAATTGTTGTAAACTGAATTATGGTGTGAAGATGAACAGCAGAAATAGCCCAAAAAGTTGTACGGTTTAAGCACATTACAATCTTGGTTCCAAATGGAAACTACTTAAAAACAAAAGTGCAGTAAAGAATATTCTAAAGAACCTGTGTGGAAACTGGAGTGGATGATGGTTAACCAATGTGCTAGTGGCTACTTAAGCAGAACCAGTGAACTTTTTTTTTTTTGGACCTGATAGCAACAAAAAGTACGGAAATTAGATTTGGGTTATCGTACGGAAATTAGATTTGGGTTATCTCAAAGATGAATTTAGTAAATCCTAATTTGCATCCCTCAACCGGAGTTTGCTGGTTTGTGTCAGATAGGAATACAATAAACCTGTGCCATTTTTTAATGTCTGCCATGATGGTGATCCTACGGGAGCTTAGTATTTTACCTAGATAGTAGTTGTTATAAAAAGTTTGAAAATGATTGATGCAAATGATTTGAAAACCTCCTGAATAAAACCGTAAAACAGTTGCCATAATCACCTCTTCTTACAACTCTGGAGTTAGGAAACACAAAAAGACCTTGCAGCGCCTCAGATGACGTGGACTCCGAGTCTAGGAGAAACAAAAAAAACAAACAAACACGTAAGCATTTCTCCTATAGATGGGAGTTTAGTTGCACAACCTGTACGTTGTTGTAACGTTCATTTCTTACCATCATATCTGAGGAAGTGTGAGGAGTGCAACAAGATAAGATATCCCCCGTCAATCAGTGGAACAGTGAGAGCCTGAGCAAACAAGTCAATTATTTATTTATCTGTTAGACATTAACCATATAGTTTCTATAGTTTCCAGTGCTGCATACATGAAGGACATCGTCTGATAAAACCTTCACAGCTAATTACAGCAACTATTACACAGATAGATTATCGTTAAAGATTAGTAATCACCAAAAAAACATTTGCTGGTTATAGCTCCAGGAATCAAATTATCCGTCAGGCTTTCTGCGTGTTTTTTTTAATTTAATGGTAAATTGAATACTTTAGGGTCATCGGGCCTCTTATGTAATAAATAACTAAGCCGGGCAAACTCACAAGATCTTTTTCCTTGATCTCTGAGAGAAGCTGAGCAAACGAGCTGGTTTCTTCTTCTGCTGTTCCTTCAGGTGGCACAAACTCACACAAACTGCAGTAAAAGCCATCTTGAAAAACTGAAGGAGAGCATAACAAAACAAACAAACAAAAAAACGGTCTCTTTAACTGGTGACGTGTTCATTTGTGTACTTTTTTTTTTTTTTCAAAAACATTTTATTCTCATATCTTAATAAAAGAAACAAACCCTCTTCAGCATAAGAGGTTTCAAAAACGGCTCTTGGCAACACTTGTCTCAGAACGGACAGAGAAATCCCTTTGTCAACGTTCACCACTGGTGGCCTTAAACAGGGGAAAAAAAATACAAGTGGAAAACAGATATTAAGTTATACATTATCCAAACCGTGCAAGTAAGAGCCCACAGGATATTTGTACATATAACTTACAACTTGGCAGGAATAACAGCCACGGCGGTAGACTTCAGGTCAACCTGGTAGAACTGGTTACCTATCTGAAACTGACCGCTCCAAGGCAAGTACTGATGAACTGGAAGAAATATCATTAAAGTTTAAAAGAAAAAAAAAAGAATTATCATAAAGACACAAAAAATGACCTTAAATGAAAGTAACTAAATTGTTTGGTGTTGAATAACATTAATTAATATGTAGTTATGGGTAAACAATGGGGGTTTATCCAGTTTATTTGCGATAATATCAAGGTTATGGTGTAGATATTTCACTGCCTTGCCTTTTAACTACCTGGAAATGAATCAAGACAAGAGTCTGCCAAAATTCACATCCAGCAGCACTCCCAGCAGGTTACAGTGTCGTGCAAACAAAGCAGTAAAGTCCAGCCGCTCTCGCAGCTGCAGTCCAACCGAATGCTTCTCAAGTTACAGCAAAGCCCAACGGCCATTTTTCTAACGACCTGCTCGGCGATAGCTGCCCCCCGAAGAAGGAAAAAAAAAAAAAAAAAAAAAGATGACACTTCCTGCAGCCGCGGCTCAGCTGGTTGTGATCTGTGCCACTCGAGCCGTTTCGGTAAAACTGATCAATCCCTTGCGACTGTTACTGCTCCCGAGTTTCCGCCGCCAGTTTCTGAGCGTTACCGTGACTCCTGGCGCTCTGTGAACGTGTTTTCCAGAAGCAGAATAAACTGTAATAAGCCGTGCCTGGTCTTGCAGTCCCGAGCGCAGCACTTTTTTATTGGAAGTCTGTCTGCGCGCTAAGCATGCATGGAGCGCTTCCAACTGAACTCTGTCTTAATGGTGCTCAAAAGCCAAGTGTTAGCAAACAAGAACATGTCTTTACAGGTGGAAGGAGGTTTGGTTGGAAGTGTTAAGAGGCAGACACGTAAGGTTAAAGGGCATAAAAGGAGATTTAAGCTTTAAAAAACACTAAGATACATCAGACATCTGCTTAGCTGATAATCTCACTTTACTTACCCAGTTTATTCACCTCACTGAAAAGAAAAAAATGAGACTTAATTAGTACAACTCGAATAACCGTATTCTCTGTGAAACTGTACGAGACAAACAATCCAAAACAATGACAAACAATGCAAAAGACAAAGAATCGTGAACGTTACTGAAATATGTGCAATACCTTTTCTCTTGCGGAAGCGGCGCCGCTTTGGTGTCCGTGTACGAAAACGACACGATGGCGAATGGGCAGGCAGCGCCGGGGGACAGAGCCGCCCCCCCGCTCCCATCGTCTAGCAGCTCATATACGTAATACTGAAAGGCAAAACAGAAGGGCGCTCCAGCAACGCTTGCGAGGCCAATTTGCGAACGGCGACGAGGCGAGGTTTCACCTGAGTCCTCTCGAAGGCGAGGAAGGAGCTGGTCTTGGCGGAGACCGAAGGCAGCTGCTCCGACACGTGACAGTCGAACCCCGCGGTGGGCTCGGTGAAATGCTGCGTGTAGTTCTCCACCACCCGCCTGACTCGGCCCTGTCGGCGACAAAACAACGGGTTGCTCACGACAGCGGCGGCGGCGAGCACATCGGCGCGAACCTGTTCCGACTCAAGTTCTCTGTTACCTTCGTCAGCCTCACGATGGCGATGTACCCAGACTTCCCATGGTACCAGCGGTTCAGATCCAGGCAGTCGGAGTACATTGATATGTACACACCTTTGTTGTTTTTTGTTTTAAAAACAGGAGACACGGGCATGCATTTGAACTTAGATGTAAACACAGGCAGGGGTGAACAAAATTTGAGAAACTTGTAGGAAAACAAACAACAAAAAAAAACCAACAACCAGTAGAAAGCTGTAAGTTCAAACTTCAGAAAAACACTGACACACCTACAGAACAAGAACAACCACACCCTGCAGAATGACTGCGCTGTTATTGTGAAGGACACTCCTTAAGTTTAAAACAAAGCCCTGCTGGGTTCAGTGCACTTTACTTTCACGTGTTATAACCCCCATATTTGTCTTCAGGCTTCCGCGGTTAATATGGAACAAGGAGAATATATATACACACATGTATATATGAAGTTCACAGCTTACTTAAGTCAACAAAACCTGCAAAAAAATTGAGCAATGTGTTGCTGCACCCTCACAACTTTCAACAGCTAAAATTAAATAATTATTAATTTGCACGCAATGAATTAAATCAGTGAAGTTCTGTAACTCTTAGAAACATCACAAATCTGGCTTAGTTGGTAAAATGAGGAGCTGAAAACAGGTTTGAGGAGCACTTGACAGTGCCCCCCACCCCCACCCCCCATTGACCAAAAAAACCTCCTGCTTGTCCTCAGACTGAGCATGAGCTGGAACAAAAGATACACAGATACACAGCAAATCTATACCAGACGTCTTTTTTTTTTCTTCGAAAAAAAAGGGGGTATTTGAACAGAAACGTACGACTACATCCTGTTACGTGTGACACAATGCAGCTCTTGTTTTCAGGAGCCCGTGACCTTCTGCATTTTAGTTCACTGAAAGACAGCTGAAGATTAGGTTGCAAGAAAGAAAGAAAAAAACAAAAACAAAACAAGCCAACACAGTTAACATTTCGCAGTTTCAGTTTCACAAGCCAAATCCTCCTACTTTCACTTCTTTACATTAATAAGCATGCCCCACTTTGCTTTCACTTTTATATGCACGGCGCTCCGGACAGAACAGCCCAAAAAGAAAACTACTCAGATGGACACGGACGGCCGGGACTTCTACACGTCCTTTTTTTTAGGCCACTGAACCGTGAGTACGCACGCTGGGTTTAAACGTACGTTCGCTCAGAGGCGAGAAAGGAAGTGAGGCTACTCACCCTTCGAGGGATCTCCTAACGTCGTGCATGTGCTGTTCCCGGCGAACATGCCGGTTTCTCCGAGCCCGTTGGCCTTTTAAATGAAACGAGAGCGGTCACAGGAGAACAATAAACACCGGGGAGATTGGTAGTTGGGTGGTGGTGGTGGGGGGGGGCTTTCTTTTTACCTTGCTGCCGTCGTCAAACAGCAAAAAACCGAAGGACTCCTCCAGGTCGTGGTCTGAGTAGCCTGCATTTTTCCTTCGGGCTCGGAAAGCGTCGTACTGTTGCGGAAGAGGGACGGAAAAAGAAAAAAGGAAAATCAGTTTGAGAGCTGCTTTAGGTTTCTCCTTTATTTCTAAAGGGTCCAAAAAGCTGGAGGTGTTGAATGGTTACAGTGCAAGGCAGCAGGAAGTTAAAATGTGTGCTGGTCTGAAGAGGAGGGGGGGGGGGGGGGGGGGGGGGGGGGGGGGGGGGGGGGGGGGGGGGGGGGGCTGACCTTTCCTTCCAGCTCGGGGTTCTTCACCAGAACCGCGGACCTGTATCTGAAGAACTGCCTGGACTCCTCGTACAAGTACGCACTTTGAAGAGGAGCCAAAATGCTGCTCCGAAACTCCTCCGAGGTCTCCGAAACAGGTATTAAAACACCTGGGAGCGTGGACACAGAAAGCATGAGTGAAATAAATAAACAAGACGCAGACCCGACTGGAAAATTACAGCCCAAAGAACACAAAACAAAAAACAAGAAGAGCAGGAGGTAAAGTACTTGGTATTTCACAACCCCGGGACAGCCTGACCTCCCAGGAAAAGACACCTAGCTTATGTGTCATCTGGTTTTAATCCTAAAAAACGAGTTTTTTTATCCCAAAATAAACGTGTCCGAACAAGCACGCGTGGCCTAAAACTTCGGGGGGGTTTCTTTTCTGTTTTTCGGGAAAGTCACAGGAAGCAGTTCACCTTTAGTCGAAGCACGACCATTTTCCATCGCTTTACGAAATGTGTCCCCGTCGCAGTGCCCGTCGTTGAAAACAGCCGTCCTCGGTTCCGAACATCCCAGTCGAACAAGAACAACAACAACAACTGGTGGTGGTGGTCAAAGAAATAAAACTCCATGAATCCCGTCGACGTCGCAACTCCCTCGTGCTGCGGCCGCGGCTCCAACTGACATGTCAACGCAACGAACAGGAAGTTGCAAAAGAAAATTCACCCCTCGAGTCCGAGCTCGAACAGCGCGACGTACAATTCAGTAAAACGCCACCGATTATCGCCTTTTTTTCCTCCTCCCTCCGCTCTCTCGGGGGTAATGTGTCCGTCTAACTGGGGCGCCTCTCAGGTCTCCCCCCTCATGGCTCCTCGACGTGCGAAGCGAAAAGGAAACAGAAACCTATCGAGCCAAAAGCGTCCATCTTGGAAGTCCTCGCCGAACAAGTGGAGGAGGCAGTAGTTGAACTTCTGGCGAAGCTAGTTTGCGCCTACCCTGCTGCTCCCCGAACCGACTTCAACACACTAATAAAATCCCGAAAACTGCAAACACATGTTTTTAATGTCTTCTAGCCCCTTTGGAAAGTTACACGGCGCAGTTTAACCGTCTACTATAACTATAGAGGAAGTTGGTATCAACGAAAAAACGTCCTACTTCCCACTTTTATTTTACCAAGAATAACTGCTGATTATTTTTATTTTTGTCAGCAATCCCCTTTTATACTAAGAGTAAAATATTTTATTTATGATAGTGTAGCAATCACATGCTGCAGTTAAAGGTAGATGAACCGATTGCTGTTTTCTCGGCCGATTCATACTTCCGATTTTTGCAAAGTTCTGACCTGTTTTTTCAAAGACTTAAAAAAAAAAAAAGTCAAAACAGGCGATTTTGCAATGTTTTTTCACTGCCAAAAGTCTACCACATGATTTTCAACAAGCAAGCGAAATCAGCACAGTCAGGTTTTGTTGCCAACAATGACGAGTCGATTGTTTACATTCGATCGGTCTCGGCAAAATAATCTCCTTGGTGTAGAAGGAGTCAGAACAAGAACTTGGTGTAGAAGGAGAACAATGGAATCGGAGGCGCCAGGTCGAAAGAGGATAAGGTAAAAGTTCTTCTTCTGCTTCTGAAAAGAAACGACCACGAAAAGCGGTCGACAGACGTGGAGTCATTTCGTCGATAGAAAGCTGGAGCTAAAATCAGATGCAAATGAGCTGTTCTGAGATATTACAAACTCTAACCGGAGGATTTCCATAACGGATTCAGGAAATGCTTTGTCTTTCTTGGCCATATGCAAACAAAATGTAAGTGTTTTTGAAAAGCCTTATTTTCACAAGGATTATTAAGTGTTTGTACAAAATAAAATATATATTTACGGTATCCTGGAAGAGGCTGATAAATACGTTTCTTTTTGTCTTCTCTTACAGGCAGCCTTGAATCTGTGAAGGACACAATAAAATCATAGGATTGTCGGTGCCAGTGACAGAAAGTGCTCTCTCAGGCCTTGTTCTTGAAACCGATTTTTGTGATTGTCTTTTTAGAGTACGCTGAGAAAATACATTCTGATTGGTCCGAGTACTTTGTATATGCCACGATATGTAACTGTTCTTATCTTGTTTTTTGAGATTTTGAATTAAACAACCCGCCTGTTCACATTAAAACCTCACATTCACTGGACACTGTCAAAACCCATTTTAATTTCTTTCATTTAAACCAAACAGAGTTGTTGTTTTTTTTAAATAAACATTATTTTATTTATTTATTTTTCTTTGAGAACATCTTGTTCCTTTTACATATAAATCAATTTGGTTAACCCCTGTTGTTTTTAAATGTGCTTTTAAATAAATTTAGCTCGACCTGACTCGATTCCACTTTTGAAAAAGATAACTTAAAAATGCATGAATTAATTTTGATATAAAATCTTTAGGTTTTTTAACTGTTTCTCAAATGATAAAAAGCCAATTTAGTAATATGATTGATGTGACTTTTAAAATTCATGTCACTGTCTATTATTACACCTAGGATTTGTGCTTTATTTCTGCACTGCAGAGACAGAGAACTGAGAAGAGCTGTAACTTTCTTTGTCTTTACACTGACGGCAAGTATTTGTGTTCATCTTTATTTAGCTGTAAGAAGTTTTGTGATATCCAAAAATGAATATATTCACACATTTTGCAAGAGAATGTAGATGTTCTCTTTTGTCAGAAGAAAAGGAAATGTACAGCTGCAGATCATCTACACAGTTGTGATACTTTACAAAATGTTTTTGAATTAAACAGTCAAGTACAAACACAACAAGGTTAAATAAAACTGGACCGAGGATTGAGCCTTGAGGTACTCCACAAACAACGCTCACTTAGCCAGAGTTAAAATCACCAATCACCAATATATGTTTTAAGTTAGGTTAAAAACTGGACCAGAGAAGCCAATTAAATTTTCTAAACTAACCAAAATGAAAAACAAATCACTAAAAAACTAAACGCAAATAAAAGGACGCTATTGGAAATGCAGTTCTGCGTGTTTCACTGAGACACATTTGCCAGAGCAGTATTACCAACTTCTACTGGCTTTCAGGCTGAATAAGCAAATTAGGTGTTGAATTGTTAGTGGTGGGTTTCTGTCCTTATCATACACCAAGACACTTCAAATGTGTTGTTTTGAATGCTGTATAAATAGTATAATACCCAATGGCACTGGAAATGCTGCGTCTGACATCATCTTGGTTGTTGCCAGGCTACACACACAACACTCCCATGCATTTAGGCTGATCTCTTGAGATTTTAATCATAGAAACCCCTCAGCTACGCTGCTAACTTTCCAAAAGCTAGTCATTTATTCCATGCAGATGTTAGAAGAAATGCATGCATTTCCATTGCACATTCTTCATTTGTAAGTTAGACTGTAGTAGGGTTCTCATCGCCACTGACATTGCTGAGCTGAAGCCTGCACCTCAAGGAGCTGTAGTGAGGTAGTCACTGGAAAATGGAGGCACTCTGCAGAGGCGCTTCGAGTCCAGAGATTGGCATCTACTTTCTGAGCCACATGGAGATGAAGTTAATACTATGACTAAATGTTTGTTTACCAGAGCAACTGCTGTGTGGGGAATATAATTCCCACTGACGCGTGTGGTTCTTCCCTAATAGTAAACCCTAGACCAACAGTGACCTGAAAAAACTGCTAAAGAAGAATAAGAATAAGAAGAGAGGTTTCCCAAAGCCACTGCCAAAGCTGTGGTTTGGGTTATTGTGGAGCTGGCAGAGGGAAGTGAAACTGAGAAAAGAGGTTGACAGCAAAAGGCCGGATGTGTCGTCCAGCAGAACAACATGCTGAAAGCGCGGTGAAAAAGATCACCAGCTTCTATATCAGAGGTCCCCAACCCTGGTCCTCGTGGTCCACTGTCCTGCATGTTTTAGCTGCTGACTGAAATGAATGAGTCATTGACAGTCTTCTGCAGAACTTGATGACGTTCAGAGGAGATTATTCAATTGTCTGATCAGGCGTGTTAAAGCAGGGAAGCAGCTAAAACACGACATGACCTCTGGACGATGATGAAAGCCCAGATATAAAAACTGAGCAGACTTTGGTCTGGGTGACTGCCTATGTGCCAAACTAAATTGATTTAAAAACGCAGAAGACTTGGTGAGACGCAACCTCAAACATTCCAAGTCAGAATGCCAACTTTCTGGGGTGTTAAAGTGGATTTCTTTTTTCCAAGTTCCAAGAACAAATGGAACATACTATTTTACCTTAACCCAACATCATCAGTATGAGGTCCATGATGATCCTTGAGACATTTATTAGCCAGGTCTAAGAAAAGATAAGCATTGTCCTGGCACACTAATATCCTAATAAATCCTTTATTTTGTACACTGACAGTCTTGTTTCAGGAAGAAGGTCTTCAAAAAGATACCCTTCACGAAGAAGGAACCTACACGAGCCACGACAAAATGAAAGGTTTTGGTTGCGTTTCCTGTAACTGGTGTTGAAAACGAGTCTATTTTGGCTCTGGGGGGGATGGGGAGAAAGGATAGAGGGCTCTCAGAGTGGACATGAGCCTTATTTCACTTCCTGTTCAGGAAGCAACATCTGTAGTCAGGCAAAGAAGCTGCTTTTGAGCACTGTTTAACCTTCATTTAAGCCAAAACCTTAAGGAAACTTGGTCAAATAATTACAAAGGCTTCTAAATTTTACCATTCTAAGTTACATGAGTAGACAGAAAAGAAAAGAAAAAAAGAAAAAACAAAAACAAAACATTTTTGTCTATATACTCAGTATTTGATGATAATCAGATGAACTGGGACTTGTTAATCCACTTTGTTTAATGCTGGTATAATGTGGCAGTAACCCTGAAGTATTTTCTGCTGTAAAAATAGTTTTGTTGCCTGTTGCCATCACGTTAAATGTAGGCAATCAAGAATTATTTCTTCTAAAGATGTGTCAAGACACGCTGTCTTCTGGGTTAGTCCCTTCCAAAGACAGAACTGTGTCAAGCACAGGTCAGCAGCAAGTTTTATCCCAAAGATAATAGTTTTAGCGTACTGCACAAACTAAGAAATACGAGTAAACCACAAAACCCCAGGAAAAAAGTGAGAGTGGCACAATAAATTTGTGCTTCCAGGCTACCCCCTAGCCCCTGTTCTCTAAAGTAAAAAGAAAATTGCTTAAACTTCAGTTTTTATATAAAGTTTTAAACTTGTTATGATTAGCCGGCTTTTGATTCATCTGCAAGCCTTGAGTTTAACATCACCAATGGTTTTTGACTTAGAAACTACAGATGTGTCTATAAGATCAGCTCTTAGGGTTTCACTACTCAGGTAATTGAATAAGTAAGAAAAAAGAATTTGGCAGATTCTGTATAAGTTTTAGACCATAAACTCCAAAGCAAAAAGTGAGAATTTAGGTGTTTTCCCTTGATGTCTTTTGTTTGGTAAGTTACCACTGTATAAATACATGACACGGGTTTATAAAACTACCACAAAAGAAAAAAAAAGTTTAAAATGGTCAAAGGAAATCTGGGAATGTGAATTTGAACAGTTTTTCCAATGGATGAATATGTAGGAAGCCCCGCGCCTACATTACCCAGAATTCCGCGCTCCCGTTTATTCAAGCCTGAAGCTCCGCAGCTCTCTCTGTACGGCGGTCCGGCTTGGCTTGTAATAATAACAATAAGAAGAAGAATGCGGTCCTTACAGTTTTTAGCGTTTTGCCTCGGAACAGAGCCCACGATAGTTTGGGATCTGAATTAATCCGGGAAACCGAGAGAGGGAAACGAAACAATGAAATAATGGAGATCACCCGGGCCAGACCGTCCCTGTACGGAGAAATCGGTAAGTAGCTTACAGTGTGTGTGTGTGACTAACCCGAGATAACAGTTTATAAAAAGCGTCTGCAAATGATTAGATAACACCGACAGGAACATTTAGGGGGGTTTGTTAGCTTTTCACTTCATGTAAACTTGATTATGAGCAAGAAACGTAGCTTGTTTAGCTGCTAGCTAACTCATCATGTACCTGAATGTTAGCAAACATGAGCCCAAAGTATGCTATACTCAGTAATGCAACTTCATTAGTTTTTTATTATTAATTTAGCTAATATGGTGGCCTTACTGTGCAGGTGTATGAAGTCTTTTAATCAAGAATATAAATGTGCCTTTAGTAATGAAATGTTAGGACAGGGAGGTTTAATTTAACCCTTCAGACATGATGAACAGAAGGACTCAGTCTTGTTTTTGTTTTTTTTAATCTTTTTTAGCTCATGGCCTTGGATTCTGGACGGACCGGTCCGCGGTCCACGAGGCTGCAGCCCAGGGCCGAGCCCTCCAGCTGCAGCAGCTGATCCAGGGAGGGGCGGCTGTCAACATCGTGGCCGTGGACTCCATCACCCCGCTGCACGAGGCGTGCATCCAGGGTCAGGCCCAGTGTGTCCGGCTGCTGCTGGACGCCGGTGCGCAGGTCAGGTGGCTTCGTGCTGGGAATCTGGTGAAGCTTGGGGCTTTTCTCGAAGGGATGCGTCACATATGAGGTGCTTGTGACCCCTGTCTGACAGGTGGACGCTCGTAACATCGACGGCAGCACACCGCTGTGTGACGCCTGCGCAGCGGGGAGCCTGGACTGTGTCAAGCTGCTGCTGGAGTACGGCGCAACCATCAATCCTCCGCTGTTCACCTTCTCCCCTCTTCATGAGGCATGCATGGGAGGTACGTCTTATTTCATACCGCAGGAACCGTCAACTGGCGGTCCCTGGGCCATACCCGGCCCGCGAGCTCCTTCCATCTGACCCGCTTCAGTTGTTCCGAAATTGCACAAGATTTGACGCAGCCCGCATCACACAGGAATCAATCTGCGGCCCAACTCAGAAAGTGTTAATGACATCACTGAGTGCTTGATCACAAGACATGATCAGTCTTATACTTATATTATATTTTATTCATGCCCATCGACTGTTTAAAAAAAAGTAAACATCCCTTGGTAACCTGGAGAAGGACCAGCTTCTCTGTAGGCTGGTTGTCTCCTTGTAAACAAAGGGGACATTACCCTTGGTTAAAAAAAAAAAGATTATAATACACCTCAGATAACCACTTCTGCTGCTGTATGTTTAAATATTCGTTTTAACTAGATGCTTAGCTGAAATTAGATCTGTTAAAATGAAAACAAAACGCTGGAAATGATTCTCAGCTGCAACCGCACCAAATATCAGCTCGGTGTGTGAAAGTGGCTGAGATATAGTCACTTTTGTGTTTCCTGAGGTCACTTGGGTGTGGCATCCATCTTGTTTTGGGTTGACTTCAGAAGTTAATCAGTTGTTGATGCACATCATTTTCTGTCCAGTAGCCACCCCCACACACACCCACACACAAACACATGCGCACAGAAAAAAAACATTACTGCCCTCTCGCCTTTGGCCGTAGCTGACAATCAGGCAAATTACACTCAGTCAGGGGATTTTTCTTAGTTAAAATAAAGTTTCTAAATTAACCTCTTTTATTTGCTGTATGAGTCATAAATACCAGAAGGCCCCCAACCCTGGTCCTCGTGGCCCTCTGTCCTGCAGGTTTTAGCTGTTTTCACTGCCTCAACACGCCTGACTGAAATTAATAAGCTATCGACAGCCTTTTTGGCAGAACTTGATGCCATTCAGAGTATGTAATTGAATAATTTGACCAGGTGTGTTAGAGCAGAGAAACATCTAAGACACGGGTGTTAAACTTTAGGCCTCGAGGGCCGCTGTCCTGGGAGTTTTAGGTTTTTCTGCTTCAACACACCTGATTTAAATGATTTAATTACCTCCTCACCAAATCATCAAGTTCTCCGGGAGCATGGCAACAAGTCATCCATTTAAACCAGGCGTTTTATAGCAAGAACACGTCTAAGACATGCAGGACAGTGGCTCACCAGGTCCAGCGTTGATGTGTACATTATATTTGCTGCGTCAGATCTTAATAAGCTAAAGGGCTGCAGGCAGGAGCTACTTGATTTGATCCTCGTGGACAGAACCCGCCTCACAGCGTCCCACAAACAGCTCTGATGGTCCTTTGTTTTCGTGCCAGGTAATTCCGACTGCGTTCAGCTCATGATCGACCGAGGTGCTTTCATGGAAGCTCACGACTGCCATTACGGAACGCCGCTTCACGTGGCCTGCGCCCGACAGCATTACAACTGCGTCAAAGTTCTCCTCATTGCCGGTGAGTCGAAGGCCCGTCCTCTGAATGCTAGGGCTTGAGGAAACAAAGTAAAAAATACAAGCTTAGCTGGAGAACTGTTTAATGGAACTTGGTGGAATAACACAGAAAGCATTAGGTTTTGGTGTGTGTTCACAAAACTCCTGTTGAAGTTGCAAAACACGACTTCTGCCTTGGTGAAAGATTTGCTCACTGGCGGCCAAGATTCACAAAAAAAATGCAGAGTGTCTGGTTTTAGCTCCGACTTTAGCCCATTGTCTGTGACTGCTGTCTCCTCTGTATTACATTCACAAAACAAATGGCGCTAATCATATGTTGGAGCAAACTTGCCCGTCAGGTTCTTCAGGAATGAGCCGTTCGGACAGTTTTAGTGTGAGAACGTGGTGATCTTTGCTGCCCAACCTGATGACTTTATGACCAGGGAGCTGCACGTTTAACAAACGCAACGGCTGCGTCAGGGAGGAATCAGACATTTCTGAAGAAATAACTGACATTAGTGATTTATGGACCATTACTGCACCCTTCCTATTTTCACCTAATAAACTGGCTTGTATCTTGGACTCTCCTCGCCCTTAATACACAATGAGGTCTTGGGTTCTGTTTGTTTACTTCTGAGTGTGAAGCACTATCTGTCGATTTTGTATTCTGAATGTAAAATAGCAACAGCTGGATGTTATGCACTTGTATTTATATTAGATGCGTAGACTCAACAATGCCTCATCACTGGAAGTGAGGAGGATTTCTAGCTTTCCTGACACGCCTGCTTTCATTTTGTGAAGGCAGCGATGCAGCAGATTGCTCCTCGTCCTCCGTTTCTTCACCCGAGAACATGGACTGTAGCAACCATAGCGCCCGCCTTCTCTTGTTGTTGTTGGGAAGTGAAGCCAGCAGGACCTGGTTTACAGGATCCGCCATGTTGTGTTTTTTTTTTTTTTTTAAACCAGTTTTTTAAGTTCATCCCACTCCGTCTGCACGCAAACAAGTTACACAAGCCTTTCTTTTAAAGCTTGAAATAACTAAATACAGCGAAACATAAACACGAGCAGCCGCAAGGTAAGAAATGCATGAATCAACAAGAGTCAGCACCTGGAAAAAACTATGTGGAGTGTAGTTTTTTTTACGAGTTTACCATGGGCAGGTTTTTTGTTTGTTTACATGGAGAGGACGGGACTTAAAACTCGTACTGGTACCAGCCGACAGAGAAGGTCGGTCCTGCTTCAGCTTCTGGGTCTGAGGCAGGGCTGGGCAACCCCTGGTCCTCGAGGGCCCCTATCCTGCATAATTTTCCTTGTTTCCCTGCTCCAACACACCTGATTCAGTGGTTAAATCACCTCTTCATGTTCTGCAGAATCCTGTTAATCACCCATTGGTTCAAATCAGGTGTGTTGGAGCAGAGAAACAAGTGTTGTGTAAGAAAATCAATTTCCAGGCACTGTTAGATGGAAACACTCCAACAGGTTTATTTATGTATGGAGCACGACATACAGAGAGCCTTAAAGACAATTAAGAATTAACATCAGAGACCCAGCTCCGAACAGGAAGCTCTGAATTAAAGCTTTACCTCCAGAGTCCACACAGGAGCTTATATCGAAGATGTTTGGAATGTTGGAAGGCGAGGAGGAGGCAGGAAGCAAGGTCAGTCTGGTTACAGTGAAGAGAAACAGGGTCATTTGGTAAATACCTCATAGGCTGTGGAATTCAGACATTACACAGTCAGGTGTTATCTTATAAAAACCTTGCCACCACACAAGTTAAACATGCAGGATAGTGGCCCTCCAGGACCAGGATTGTCCACTCCTGGTCTGAGGTCAAAATTCAGTCTGTGTAGTTTCTGCCCGAGTTTCAGTTATCACCCGCTCTCAGGAAATGGTAAATATTTAACGCTAATCACGTGTCGGAAAGAACGCTGGTGTTTAAAAATCAAATGCTTTTTTCCTTAGTGGTAATTTATGTAAATATTTACAAGGTTTTCATTAAATAGATTCCTAATATCCCGTTGAACTGTGGGAACACTGAGCCGCGGGTTCGTTGGCAGCACAGTTCGAGGCGCACATCTTCTTTTTTAAGATGGGTTTTAAAACGAGATCGATGTGCAAAATCCACTCTGCTCCTGTTTCTGGACAAAACGTGCCGGGATTTGGTAAACCAGGCGCAATTTGTCTGTTAATTTGGCGTCAGGTTTTTATTTTATTTGCATATCGAGCACACTAAAAGATCAAGAATATAATTCCATTCCATATAATTCGGACTGTTGCAAACGTAAGTGCTTCGAGCAGGAGAGATATTTTCGTAACTTTGCGTTTGTTTCTTCAGGGGCAAACGTGAACGCTTCCAAGCTCCACGAGACGGCTCTCCATCACGCAGCCAAAGCCAACAACGCCAAACTGATCGAGCTGCTTGTGGAGTTCGGGGGGAACGTGTTCGCACGAGACAACCTCAACAAAAAGCCCATTCACTACGCCGGCGTGGGCTCCGCCTCCTACCTCTGCCTGGAGTTCTTTGAAAGTAAGTGGGCCAAATGTGCATCCTGTTCCAGGAAACTGGAGGAGCAGCAGTCAATGTAAACACGCTGTGGGTTTTTCCCCCTTTTCACTCTAGACACCCCTCTCAGTCTGCAGCAGCTCAGCAGAGTGGCTCTGAGGAGGACCTACGGCACAAAGGCGCACAAGGTCGTTTCCGAGCTGGGTTTGCCCACGCGCATCATAAACTTCCTCTCGTACAATCCGCACCCCACCGTTGAAATTTGAAGGAGACCGCGAGGGCAGCTCTCGCGAAGTTAACCCCCGTCCCGTTAAACCCGCTGCGGCTCGTTCTCCGGAGAGTCGCGCGGCAGGATGTGGAAATCAACAAAGACGCTACCAGGCGAGACGGGCGAATGTGATGAGATTTGTAAAAAAAAATAAAAAAAGGCGTGGCCGTTAAAAAGACTAACCTCAGCGACAGGAAACACTGCCTTGTTTTGGCGAGTTCAGGTCATCTTTCAGGAATGCGAGAGCGCAGGTTCTCCTTGTCATCGCGCTTGTTGCAATAGGCGACGCTCCTCTAACGGTAAAATCTGTGACAGTTTTTGGACTGAGGCGAAATCCATCGCGATTCGGAGAAATTCTCGACCCGAACAGAAATCCAACGGACAAGAAAAGGAGGAGTAGCAGGGCCACGGTGACCCTATTTTTTTTTTAAACTTCTTAGGCCCGTTCAAGTTGAACTAAGTTGCTCTAAGAAGAAGAAAGCCTCAGTTTCATAGCAAATTTACTGCCTCTCATTGATTGTAGTGAGACTCTGATCACTGAGAAGTCAAAAAGCTGAAGGTGGTGAACACAAGCTCTGTGTATTTTATATTATTTAACTTTATTAAATCAACATTTCAGCCCCAAACACTGTTTTTTAAGGAAGGCCTGGGAGACCAAAAAGGTTGAATGTAAATAATGTAAACAAGCATTCCTTGAGGAAATGCATATCGTCTGTCGCCTTGCACGTCGAAGCTTTAAATAAAGCTCTTGTTCGATCTGTTAGAGCTCAGGGTACAGGATGAGGATCAGTCTCAGCTACTACCACACCAAATTTTATGTCGGTGTCTGCAAAGTCGACCGAGTCGTAGCCGTTTTTGTGTTCGCTAAGGTCGATTGGCTATGGCGGCCATCTTGAGCTCTACTGACTCCTAACATTAATGAGTCGTAGACAAACATCCAGTGATTACTTTCTGAGAGTTTCATTAAAATCCGCCGGGTGGTCCATGACATATTTCGCTAACAGACGCAACACGCGGTCTTCAACTGAATCTGTTCGATCTTAGGACTTGATCACGACGATTAAATGATTGTGTGTATTTATGTAAATAATCTGTAAGTCTTTATGTGAATGTATATTTGTAAATATGACAGGTGGTTTTATCACAACCAGATTAAAAAGCTAGTTGGTGTTGTAGTATCCGTTATAACAGATTTTAGTTTTTCTTTTTCTTGAAATACTTCTCCTGTGATGGACGTACAGATTTAAAGGTACACGTGTTTGTAATGATGCTGTTAAAGCTTCGCAGATTGGATGTTTTGATCTGCCCCGCTTTATTAAAAAGAAGACCTGTTTAAGTGGTTTTCTTGTCCAGTTTTATGCAAATTTGTGATTATTTTGGGGAAAGAATAACTCGAGGATTAATCCGTTTGTGCTCGCAGCTCTTTAAGCTATTGGACAATTTCCTTTGACCACCTTCTAGCGTCACTGTTCTCTGAAATCCACCAGAAAATCAAACATTTTAACACATTTTTTGCACTGAGGGGAAAACCATTCAAATAAGAGGTTTTAGAAAACAGTTAAGTCCCTTTGATTACAATATTAGATTTAATAAAAGTTGAAATAAATAAAGGTTTCTGCATTTAATCGGCAAATCACAGAAACTGGTCTAATTTTTATGTTCACTCTAAGAATTTAATAAGATGTAATTATATGCTTTATTTCAAACTGGAACACCTATTAAATATATAATAAGTACAAATATATTGAGGAATCATACAGGCCTGCGTAGTTCAGAGGTTAAATTTTGTCAATTGGGATAAAATGACCAATGATTATATAAAACATTATACGTATAAAAAGACTCCTGTTTTAAAGATTGCTCTGCCGTTCAGACACACGTCAGACTGTGAGCCACTGAGACTGAACACTTTAAATAAATGGATAAAACGTGCTTCGCCATGATGATGATGTCACTGGTTTCATTTTTTCATTCGTTCGTCCAAAGACAGGACGTCTCATGGCTCTGTCTGTCCAGCTGTCGGTGGACAACTTCTTGTCCCAGCTCTAAACTGAGGACCTTTTAACAATCAAATGTCAAACAGCACAGCTGGACATCATGGGTTGGGGATGATCCCTATTGATTTCAGGGTCGATATATACTGTGAACAAGCTCACAGTAGTGGTTTATTTTGGACCGGACTGACGAGCTAACGGCTAGTCCGAGCCCAAAAGTGGATCGCTGCCGTCTTAAAGCAACTTTAAAATGAATTTCTGCACGCGAACGCCGTCACTTTTGCCTTACATGCCTGTTTCTGCTACAATCTACGACAGGTAAGACACCAACCGTTCTTGATCTGTCCACTGAACCTCACTTTATCCACCAGGAGCGTCAGGAAGGTGGCGGACGACTTCAGCTGTGATGTACGAACTAGTCGGGCACCGGAGCTGTCGACTTCATAGAAAATGGCCGCTTCGTGTCCAGCACAGATAGACCGGCGGCGTTTTGGGGAAGCTGGGTTTTTGTAAAGCTGTGGCGATGACGCGTCAACAAGCGTACATACCGCACGTCCGCACCCTAACCCCGGTGGCGATTAGTGGAAGCGAAAGATGTGCGAAAGCCACAAGAGTAATCAGACACACACAAGCTGGGAGGGGGAAACAGAAAAAAAGGCAGCAGCCATAGAAGGATGATCATTCTCAGAGGTTTTAGCTTTGATTATAGCTGGTTGAGCTTCAGAGACACGATCTTGTCTAGAAAGGTGAGTCTGTCCAGCTGCAGAAACATCTGTCTTCCTCTGAAGGGCTCGTCTGTTCAGAAGCTGCTTTCTCCACGTTTGTAATAAATTTTGCTGCTGTTTCCTCTTTTATTTTGTCTAAAAAGCAAGTGTGACTGAGAAAAGGTAGTTCCCTCAACAGATATTTACCTGCATGGTCACAGATCCTTTTGTTGCTTCTTTCTGTAGCTTTCCATTATCGTTTCAGGCTAAAAAATAAAGAAAACCGCCTCGGCTGGTGGATGAATCGACTCTCGCAGAGCACAGAAAACAGGAGGCGAAACGTGCTTCGAATAATGATTTACAGCTTTTATTTCTCCAGTCGAGTTTGGATGTTTCAAGCGTTAAAATTAAACACAGCGCGACTCAAGTGTTCGTGTCCGAATCTTTTCACAGTTCTGAGCTGGAGAAATGTTGCGACATCGGGTTTCAGCCCTTGTCAACGAGCAAAGGGAAGTGACTAAAAGGGTCAAAGTACAAACGAGAAGTTAACGTGGCACAACACAAAAGCCTTACGGTCCGAAGAGCTAGAAGTACAAGCCAAAATGTTTTATTTCTTTTGTTTTTTTTTGTCTCCCTGAACTCGGATTTCCACTGAACGCACTGAGTTCGTTTCAGAAGAAATGCTCTCATCTCGCTGCGTTTGAGGAATATGTTTTGGTCGTTATCTCTCATCGGGCCGTTTACTTTTTTAGACTCGGCAGCTTCCTGTGAACAGCTCGGTTTCCTGACTCCTTATCTCGGCGCAAATGACATCTTCGCACACGGACGGTTTGAACGCACCGACCACAGAACGGGACCGATGAGCTACAAGCGCTACAAAAACAAACACTTCAGTAAAGAGAAGTCAAAATGCCACACATCTGCACACGCAGTCTAGCGGGGACTTTTGTAAACCAGTTTTAATTTTGTAAGGAATGAATTTGATGTTCGGACGGAGATGATCGGGAGGGGGGTGGTTTGTCAGTGCAGCTAAAAACATGATAATAAAAAATAAAAAACGGAGTAACAAACATGATCACAGGACGCACGGCGGGGAGCCCTGATTGCGCCTTCTACACCCCAGTTTCCTTCCTCCTTTGCGGTCCCGGTAACTTCTGGCCCAGTCTGGTTTTGGACAGCGTTTGAGGCCTGAGTTTGGGGCCGGAGACAGGCGGGCAGTTCTCGTCTGTCTCTTCTTCGCAGGTCTTCGCCGACGCCGATGTTGAGGAGGAGGAGCGGCGTTTTGTCCGGACGGACTCCCCCTGGCGTTGGGCCATTGCCGAGCGCAGGCAGTTGAGCCACTGCTGCTTGTGGTAGACGTCGCTGACGTGCAGGGTGTGGGACTGGCCGTGGGTTGGGTCCGTGGAGCTCACGCGGAAAACGTTCTTAGCTGAACGGACGCAGAAGACATGAAGCTATTAGTTTGGCTGCATAATGCTGCAAATAAACCAAAAAAAATGATGATTTTAAACCTCATACTACCTACAAACTGTGCTTTTTGTTTTTAGACTACTTCAGCACTTTGGTTCGTGTTCAGGAAACACAGATGAGGCGAAACTTTTATGAGCAATAAACTGACTGGTCGCTGCACAGCGATTAGAATTCTTAGCGAAACATTTAGAATAAAATGGGTCTCTGTATGACGGTACATTGAGGAAATAAAGACGTTAAAAGCAGCCTGAAAGCTTCGGCGTCAGGAATAAATCCATTAATTATCACTGACCGGCTTCGCTTTTGAGCGACAAAAAGTCTGACGAGGAAACAAAAGGCTTTAAGTTCGTTTTTTTTAAAAATCCGTCCCACTGGCAGCTTAGACGTGTTCAGGCACCGACAAAACAAACAGAACGAGGCAGGCTTCCTGCACGGCTTTCAGACGAAAACTCCACACTTTTTCTGATTCGAACCTTCGATGTCCTCAGCGGATCTGAACAGTTATCCAGGCTTTATTACCTCTGCACTCCAAACACGGTTAAAAAAAACAACCTCAGACTGTTTTCAGTGATAGAAAGCAGACAGTGACAACTATTTTCACACAGGGCTGAGCTTTCTTGTGCCCAACAGGGTGCCTATGGTATCCAGTGATAAGCAGCAAAAGATAACTTTTTAAACTTACTGACACAGCTGCCATTGGGCTTTTCTATCTTTTATTAAAAAAGCACTCTGTCTGAGCAATCTGTTTTTTTAAGAAAGTTTGAAAACAAACATTTTTCCTTTTTTCCCCACGCTTATCCAGACTAAAAACAAACTCCATATTTCTCAACTTTGTGTAGCCTCCGTGTCCAGGACAAAGTGATAGTGTATCAGCACTGCATTTGGGCAGCAACAAATTATTTTACGGGTATTTTAATCATTTTTCTTTCTTGCAGTTAGTCTTGAACACATCAGTGAACATCTGTAAGACGTCTCAGATTAGTTTGTTTAAAATATGTAAAGGTTTTTAATGTAGTTTAATAAAAAACTTATTAGACAAGATCTACTTTCTCGTATTTCTGAAAGCTGTAACGTTTGAAATTACACAGACATAAGCACCAGACACTTCTTTAATGTGTAAAGAGGTCATTTCACGGCGAAAACTAAGCGTAGCTGAGACAAACGGCGCAGAGGAAAAGCCCGCTCAGCTCACCTTTCTCTCCATTGGTGAACGCTCCCCTGAAGGACCCGCCCACGCGGATCTCTCCATCCTGGAGGTCCTCCAGAGCCAGGTCCCTCACCGGGATGGGCTGTCGGTACACCTGGAAGCAGCTCCTGTCGTTGCGGGTCACCGGTCGGGTCAGAACCAGCAGCTCAGAGAAGAGGAACACGTGGAGCCTCTGAAACACGGCAGCGAAACGTCGCGGAGGTTAGACCTTTCGCTGAGCGAGAACGGACATGAGGAAGGCGGAAGAGCCCGTACCCACCAAGCCACTCTTTGTGCGCAGCTCGCCGTGACACAGCAGGGTCTTGCATTTGTCCAGGAGAGGGTCCCGCTGCTTATCATCCAGAAACTCCAGTTTGTCGATGTAATACTGGCACTCAGACTCGCCTTTTCTCACGTTGATGTCAGACAAAATGTCCTGGATTATAGTGATCTGGAAAATAAACGAAACACCGACAAGTTAGAAGAGGACAGTCACACGTTTACAGTCGATTCTGTTCGAAGACGGTGCCGATGAAAGCTGACGCACAGCTCGCTCCAGGTTGGCTACATCGGCGTGGTCGGGCGGAGTGTGTCTGAGGATCTCGCGCAGCAGCAGCGGGTATTTCACCAGGCGCGACCGGGGGATGTCCAGGAAGCTCCACAGGTCCAGCTTCCTGCTGAAGGGCGACTCCAGACAACGCTGCAGGAAGTCCTGCACCCGCCTGTCCTGCTTCTTCAGGTCCAGCAGGGCCTTGGCTGCGAGCTGGTTGCTGCAGTAGTTCTTGTAAGCGTTCAGACCCGGCAGCTGAGGGGGAAACGGAACACGTGAAAAAGTCGTACCCTGTAAAAAAAAAAACAACAAAAATACGTGCTCTGACTGTGTGTGTACGCACCCAGTCTATCACTATCTGTCCGACCTGAGCTACCGTTCCATCGGGGCCAGTTCCCTCCGTCAGCTTCATGAGCAAGTCTGCAGGTTGGAAAAAAAAAAAGAGAAAGGCTCGCATGGTCAAACACGGCTTAGAACAGCTGATTTTACAGACTGTTTAAGGGGACTCACACTCGTGTAGGGGGATGTACGCGTCCAGATCACCGAATATATGAGCCAGTTCCTCCTCCGTCATGATGGAGAGCTTCAGCATTGGATCGTGGTACGCCTGAGCCGGGGGGAAAATACAGCAAAACATCAAAACATCGACAAAATGGATCTAAAGGTTGGATTTCTTCTTATAAACTTCCACCGAATATTTCCAACCTTTCGTGCGAGCTGGAGATCCTCGATGAGATCCTGCTCCCCCCTGAACAGTTCATAGATTGCCTAGAGGAGAAACGTTACAGAGAAATTACTCCTCCTGCTCCCGACACTCCTCCGGACGCTTCGCCCGACATTTAAAAGCAGCGAACTGCACCACCTCTTGTCTTTTGATCTCTTTGGCAGAGAAGGTGCTCTTCTGATGGACGTCCAGCGTCTCGGACCACAGAGTGCTGTTCCTGCGTTTGGTGGGAGTCGGACCCGAAGCCTTGCAGGCGGCTCTGCGAGTCGTCACCGGTGACTTGAGGTCGTTGCGTAAAGACATCGACTGGGAAAGCAGACGGGCGCAAACGTTACAGCAAAACACAAACCCCTTTTAGACGAAGCGTTAGCGAGAGTCACCTGGATGGTCTGGCCGAATCGCCGCACCGCTCCGTGTTTGGAGGGAGACATCAGGTTGACGAGGGACGAAACTTTGGCCAGCGGGCGCACGCGCTTGTTATTGGGTTCCTGAAGAAAAAACCCACAACAACAGCTTCATTAAACTGAATAATATTCATAAAACGATACAGAGTACTGCTTTTTTCAACAGGAGGCTATAAATGATCATCAAAGTGTCCTCCTTTAGAAGACGGTTCATTATGCAAGACTTTCAAATTATGTGAAATTTATTTTAACACTTTCTTTAATTATTTTTTCGGCATCATGTTGAGTTGAGTCTAGTTTTAGGAATTAATAACGTATAAAACAACAACTCCAAACTAAAAATATTGTTGAGCCTCTGAGCTCTCAATCCTGTATTATCCAGACAGGAAATGTGAGGAAAAGGCCTCGCCCTCATTAATATCCCTCGCTCTCTGTATTGACTCTTTGGATGCGACCAGGAATTAAAAACTCAAAAAAAAAAAAAAAAAAAAGTTTGATTCCTGACTAGAATAAGTTGATGCTCTGAGGACTGTGTTTGGTGCCAAAAAAAGCAGGTCTGGTTGAAATAAATCCAAAATAGCAAAATGTAAAGTGGTAAATGAAGAATTTTTAGATGTATTCTGGGATCAAGACTGGACAGGAGCGGCGTTTCAAAACATAAAATCCTCCTTTTAGTGCTGCTGTTATGTTTAAACATGTTGTTCCTGCATTTCTGTATGAGGTTCACTCTTTGTTGCCATCTTCAGCCTTCTGATTGGACAAGCCTTTTCTCCACACAGGCAGGTTTCTGTCTGAACCAACAGCTGGAAAACTTGCTCATCATGAAATTTACATTTAATCCCCTGATTTAATGGTTTAAAATAAATAGCTTAGCTTTGAAACATTTCTTTTTGTTAACCAGCCGCATGTGTTCAGATCCTCACAGCGGTTCAGTAACCACCCACGCTTTCAATAAACAGGAAAACTAGACAGGGTATTTAATAATTATTGAACATAATTATTACTAACACGCACCAAAACACAATTACTTTACCCATGTTCAGAGTCTGATCTACTTATAAGGAGCACACTGAGCTGCCTGTAAGACATTAGGACAAACGTGGAACTGTAATAATACTGATGAATACTGCAACGACGGCATCAGTTGAGATAAACCCACATTTTCTTACATCCTCTCATTTTTCCCCAACCAGCCATCACCCTTTTAAACTCTCTCTGTTTTCACATCTTACGTCATGTAACACCAAACTTTTTGTGCTGTACCGTATTGTTCTTTACTACCTGAGAGACACATCCAGGCAGAGATAAATTCCTTGTGCGTTCTTTACACACTTGGCCAAAAAAATATGATTCTGATTTTCTAAAGTGCTGCTTTGGCCTTTGAGTTTTAAGTGTTATGAAACCAAATGTGGACACTTAGGATTGCGGGGATTACATCCTTCAAGGAGGTTATGTTATTGGTAACGTCTGTCTGTTTGTCTGTGGACAAGATTACTTAAAATGCTATGAACGGATTGTCATGTAAGGAAATGTCAAACGTGGTACGAGGAAGACGTGATTAGATTTTGGTGGTGATCCGGTCAAAGGTCACGAATCAGCTCGTGCTCTAACTCTGCAGCTGTAAAACAGGAATGTCAAACTGCACAGCTGGACATCTCGGGGTCAAGGGTGATCACTGTCATGGGGTCAAAGGTCAAGGTCACAGGTAACTCCTTTGTTAAAAACTTGTCTCTGCTCCTACATGTGACCCTTTTGTTCCCTCCACCAATGAGGTTCTGGTTTTCTGTTAGCAAAGATCAGGTAAAAACTAAAGAACAGATTTCAATGAAATCTTCAGGAAATGTTGGGGTTGAAACAAAAAAAAACAACAAATGGATTAAATTTTGGTGCTGATGCAGATTATGATCCGGATGACACCATTTTTTTTGTAATCACGCTGTGGCCTCGGAGGAGGTTTGTGCTTTCTGAGCTCTTCTCTGGTTTTGGTCTGAAATTTAGAGCAATACTTTGCAATATTGATATTGCAATGACAATAAATTTTCCATACATTGTTCATGCCTAAAGCACATCTAAATTAAACACCCTTTCATGAATAAAACCCTAGGTTTAGTTAAATCTCTAAGAGAGCTGCTGCCAGCTGTCTGTGTAAAAAAAATAAATAAATAAACTCTCAATTTCTTTATTTTAGCTTCAAAAAATGCAGCAGACTTTCATTAAAGTTCATCTTTCGCATTAAATGTGAACTGTTGATTTAACCATTGACATATATGTTAATGAAACAGAAATTTGTTACAGTATCTAGACTCTACAAGAAAGAGCTGAAGGACAACGTGTTTCTGTATTTTCATCCGACGGAGAGCGGTTGTGTCAATCTGTGGGGGTAACAGGATTATCTGCAGCTAAAACACACGACAGCACTCGCTGCCTTCTGAGTCATGCAGAGGGATTAAAGTTTGCCGTCAGGATTCGCTTCAAAAGGGGATCACAGGATCTGCAGCGTTCCCGGACGAGGCTGCCTTACCTTCAGGTCGAAGCTGGAGAGACTGATGGTGTCGTCCTCCTTGTCTTTGCGCTTCCTTTTCTGCAAAAGCAAAAAAACCACACAAAAACCTCAGTGACGGAGGAGACACGGAACGAAGCCGCAGCAACATGAAATCCAGATCAGATGTCCGTCGCTCGGTGAAACCAACTCACCAAAGTGAAGTCCCACGGAGTCCCTGGAGTGAGGAAGGTAAAGGAGCTGCCTCTCTGCAGGGGCGGTCTGCAGGAAAAAAAGATCAAAAACACATTGTGTAGCTTTCACAGTTATCCTATTTGAAATAATATCCTTTATAACACTTTGTTTGTTTAATCTACAGGAGTTTAAAGTAGTTTCCTCCCTGTTTTGTTTTGTTCCAGGTTTAACCGAGGGTCTCAGGGCAGCTGAAGGATAATATTTTAATCCAGGTAACGAGCTGAACTGCTCTGTGCAGAAAAAGTCAATTATATCGACAAAACAATTAAGTTAAGAAGTGTCACGACACCTAAAGAGAGCCGTGGAGGCTGGCTGCTCTTTGCAGTTAGGCTTAAGGATATTTTATAACAATAATGTTGACTATTTCTGCAGAATTTATGGTATTTCTGTGATAAGTTGTAGACAGAATTACTAAATACCTGCTAGATTATAAACGGCACGGTTCTATTTTCAGTCACTACACGCTTAGGATGCTGCAATAAAGTTGAAGAAACATCAATATCTGTCGTGTATTTACATTTTCATACATGTTTGTAACTCATATCATCGTCTGTATAGCTGTTTTTTTTTTTGTACTTTTTGCTTCGTTGTCCTGAAAAACAGAGCTGGACCCTGCATTTCCAATAAAATGTTAACTTGAAAACACAAACGCAGCATAATATGCCACACAACAACATAAAAAAAGCAGTTTTTCCAATTTATTATTCAGCTGGTTTACAGTCATGCTGATTTAGAGATGACCAAACACACGATCAGTGTAAAAAAACTAAATAAAAAGCACAATAAGATGATTTTAACTGTAATAAGGTTTGCAAATTTGCTGTTTTATTTAAACTCTAAGGAACACTAATTGATATTATCAAACAATACAAGGCAAGTCAATCTGCCTGCATTAACACAGCATATCTTATTACATTTTTATGACCTAAAAGACTTGAAGAATTCAGCTTAAGAAACTAATTTTAAAAGTATAAATTCCGATTAACTTTGTCTTCATAATTAGGTTTTCTTGCAGTAAGTAACAATGCTTATTTATCTTTAAACAGTGGTTTATTTATTTGTAGTCATTCCTCCTGAGTAGACGCTTCACATGGCACATTACCTAATTGTCTGGTTTCCGAGTGCACTTGAAGGCACCATTTGCCAGTTAAAACCAGCCCTGCCCGTCAAAGTCGACAAAAAGCTGAAGTTATCGCCTAATGACAGTTCTGTTACTGTTCTATTACATTTCACAGTACTCTGTAATAAAGAAAGTCGTGGTTTTTTCACATGTACGTACTTTTTGGAGTTATTTCTCCGCAGGCTTTGAGGAGAGGGCTCGGCAGCGCTGATGACACTGGTAGTAGACGTCGTCGAAGAAATCCTACGGAGCTTCTTCTTCGGGTTTTCCGTCGTCCTTCCGCTAAATTCTTCTTTTTCGTCCATTTCCGCGGAGTATGTCGCTTCAAAAGGCCCTTGCGCTGAGATGTAAACGTACTAAACGATTATAAGTCGAAGCCCGGCCACATTAAAACTCTCTAATTTTGCAGAAAAAAGCAGAAGATCGACGACAACAATACACAGACACAGCACGGCGGAAGTTTGAATGAGGCGGACTATTGTAAATGGACCAATCAGGAGCGAGCTGTGAGTGACGTATGAGGTGGGAGGAGCCAAACGACACCAAAGAAAACATTTAAACAGAATTCATTTGTTAACGAAAAATACAGTTTTTTCTTATTTCTGCTACTCAAATATGAAGGTTTTCAGTTTTTTTTGTCTATTTTGTAAAGTTAATTCTCTTTAAATAATTTTGGATGTAGAAATGAACGTTCAAAAGCAGTAAATTTAAAGGTACCCACTTCAAACTATGAAATTAAACACACAAAAAGGTCATCATGACCTATAGCAAATGGTTCAGTTTTCCAGATATATTGTATGCAATTATGAAATGCAGGTCCACACTCAGTGTAAACAAAGCACTTTGACAAAACCACAAGGAAGTTTGAGTCACGTGTCGGCCCTACATTAGGCTGGCTGTATTCTGTGTAATCTTAAATTTAACCTACTAATTTGACCTACTTGGGGTCTTTCTAAAGTTAAACAAGCAAATGTCATAGGTATGATATTTTGTTTTTGCAATGAGTACCTTTATAATCACGTTAGGTGTTATTTAAGCCATAATAGCTGTCAAAATATGCAAATTTTCTATGTTTCTAAGTTGATATTTTGTATCATCTGTGATAAAAAAGACAAGCAATCAAGCTAAATACGCATCATTCACTACAAAAAGTCTATTGCATAATTTGTAATAAATGAGCTAAATCAGCAGAGTCAGGTTTTGTTCCCAACAATTACGAGTTGTAAACAAATGCAGGGAATATTTGCTATTTTTCTGACGCAAGTTTTACGAAAACTCTGTTGAGTCCGACTTACATTAATCCCCAAACAGTCACTTAATGATGTAGAAATTGTCTTAGAAACATAAAAATTCAAATAAAACATTAAAAATTGCACATTTTGACAGCTGCTATAGCTTTAAAGAGTAAAGACTGCTAAAGAAATTTACACACATTTACTTTCTCAACGAACAAAACATTACATTTCTGTAATTAGTTAATTAAAAGCATTTACAGGCATTTGTTATAAGAAAATAATCCATAGCACAGTTTATGCAGTACATTACCTCTCTTACTGATTTAGAGCCTTGTATTATTTTTTTATTGTTCTCTTTTGAGCTTAAAACTTTGATCACCTGCTTGAATTTTCTCTCCTTCCGTCGCTCTTTCTGTCTGCTGAGAGGTTCAGCCCGTCGGAGTTTAGTTCAATGCTGTGTGTGTCGTTGGCAGGAAGGTTGGGGTGTTATTTCAGCTGCGATGAGAACCCTGAAGTCGGTTAGAGGAAAACACAGTCGGGTATCTTATTACACAACCCCGACTGTCAGGGTTTACAAACTAACCTACAAAACTAAAGAACGGAGTAATTTTTTTGTTTTAATGCTCTAGTTTATTAACAGTAGGAATAATTCACCATTTAGGTGAATTTTACAGAAACAGAAAAAAGGATGGAGAATTCAGAACATTTTTGTCAATGTATCATTGAATCTCCACCTGTAACTTATTTCTTTTTAAATCTAACATTCATCACCTGTTGCTGGATGAAAACCATAACATCAGCAGAAACTTTTCATATTAGTCAATATTCTTAAACCTCTTCACCTCAAACTGAGCCTAGAGGTCAGGTTTTAGGCTTCACGTTGGCCTTTGACCTTCTCCTTCTGGTTGGTCTGACTGTCAGTCAAACAGGATCTCAGAGCCGGCGTTTCTGCTCTTCATCGCCTCACCAGATGCTCTACTTTATTAAAAATACGCGTCGTGCCTCCTGCTGCGACGCCTTCAGAAAGTCAAGGTGAAAGGGACATTTAACGTTGTCGCCGAGCAGAGACCCAATGTCCCGTCAGGCCAAGAAAACAAACAGACCAGCTGGAAACACCAGGGTGTGAAGCAAGTTTCTTTTAGTGCTCCTAAATACCAAAATAATCATAATTAAAGAAGTCATTAAAGTAAAACTCACGGTGCTGTATTTACTCTTTTGTAACTTTGCTGTTTTTATTCCTCTCATTCAGTTTCATGGTGGCTTCATTCTTTTAAAGAGTCAAAGCTTTTTAATATTAAAACTAATCCGATAATATTCCAACAAATTGTCACCTTGAGTTTCAGGGCTAAGAACCCTGAAGAAAGACTAATGAGGGACAAAAATTGTCCAGATGAGTGAGACACAGAGCATGTTTTTCAGGTCTTTATTGTAGCTCCAACATGTACTGTAACATTTATTAAAAACAAAACAAGAATAATAATCTGATCACAAAACATTATTTATTGTCTCCATTGCAAACAGTATATAACAGCATCTGATCAACTTAAACACATTTCAGGCTGATTCTGTGAATCTTGGAAAAAGAAAGCATACAACTAACGCTCTATTTATGAGAAACTGAACACAAAGGAGTAAAAGCAGCAAATATCAGAGGTAAGGGTGGAGGAGAGCGACCCGGCAGGCAGGGGGCAGCAGGAGGAGGGAAAACCTCGACTCCAACCAGAGGTGACAGCAAAATCAAGAGCTCTGCTGAAGCAAGGAAGTCATTTAAAATCCGAGATCAGACAGAAATCTGAGACCGACAAAATAAAACAGGAAGTGAAGAGGACAAGGAAACTAACAATAGGAGTAAAAAGAAAAGCACTGACTGCAGTAACACCAAAATTAACCAAAATAATCAGAGAAATAGGATTTTTCCCCCCAAAATGTAGTGTGATTTAATGACTGCTGAATGACAGGGGCAAAACTACAAAAAAAAAAAGCTAAAAGAAGCAAAATGCAAGCTGAAAGCTAAAGAAAGTAAAAGTTTAGCTTGAAGCTAAATGTAGCAAATGACTAGCTCAAAGCTAAAAGTAGCTGAAGACTCGCTAAAAACTAAAAGCTGAACGTAGAAAAGCAGTAAGCTAAAAGCTAAATGTAACAAAACTCTAGCCCAAAGCTAATAGTAGCAAAAAGCCAAGTTAAAAGTATCAAAAGACTAGCTACAAACTAAATGTCACAAAAGATGGCAGAAAGAGCAACTTATGCTGAAGCAGATTTCAAGGAGAACAGTGTTTTCAGAGGAACCGAAGAGATCTCAGTGCATTTTTTTGTGGGGAAAATATTTGAAAATAAAGTTTCAAAACAGAAAAGTTTTACTGCTGCAGATACTCAATGCACCGTCAGGTTTATAAGAAGCCGGGCCTGAAGAAAACTAATGGACCAGCTGGAAATACCTGGGTGTGAGACAATGGAGAAATTAATTTCAATTAAAGCTGAATACTTGTAAAATATAAAAGTTGCAAAAAAAATGTAATTTGACGCTGATACTATAGCACCCATCCCCTGAATGAGCTGAATGTTTTGATACGTGAACGGCTAAAACAGCACAAAGTAGTTTGATCGCAATAAATGTACAGAAAAATAAAATCAAATACAGCAAAACAACATCGTGGGTGCTGAATCAAGATTCACACAATTAAAGAAACTCAACAGGAACTCATGAAACCAAATTAAATGAAAACTCAAACAAAACAAACCCACAGACCACGACCTGCAGAGGTTAAATGAGCCGGCTCCGGGACTTTATGGAGCTCTGTTCAGTCCTGCAGAGTCCGCTTGTGCCGGCAGTCCGCCTCCCAGAACACTGATTTCATATGGTGCTAGAGACTGGGTACGAACATCTACGCTACCAAATGAAATCAGTTTCCGAGCGCAGTTCTTCCCAGGGCAGCTTGGTACAAAACAAACAGAGAGGTGAAAGTCGCCTCTCGTGTGTGTGAGGAGGGCTCCGGAAGGCAATGGAAGCTGTGACTCAGCAGAGGGTGTGCTTCGGCCCGGATCAACCGGTGGTGTCGGCTGTTTGCGGACAGGGCCACATTGGGAGTGTCCTGGTGCTCCACCTGCCTGCTGCAGCACAAAACAAGCAACGTGGAAGTTTCAGCAGACCAAGCCGATGGTTGCGTGGGTTATACCAGGAGTGTCAAACTCCAGGCCTCGGGGGTCACTTGTCCTGGACGGTTTAGGTTTTTCTGCTCCAACACGCCTGATTCGAATGGTTTGATCACCTCCTCGCCAAATTATTAAGTTCTCCAGAAGAGCGTCCACAAGTTGTCCATTTAAACCAGGCGTTTTAAAGCAGGAACACATCTAAAACATGCAGGAGAGCGGTTCCCTGAGGAACAGAGTTTGACACATGTGAGTTACACGTACAGGTGGGATTTGTGATCTTTGGATGCCACAAGGATTGTTTTGAAGCATAGCAATGATTCTTCTGACTCGCAGCAAATAATTGCATCCTTTTTGCTTTTCCTTTCTGCAGGACAGGGAATGATCGTTAATGGTCAAAATCGGAGCATTATAACAGATGACAGAGACGAATCCCCTTTCAAATTTACGAGACTAAATACTGGTCCAAACGCGGCACCAAGACGTTCCACTTTGAAATGAATCATATTTCTATAATCAGGTTAAACAATCACACCTGAATACAGATGTAGCAATTGCAGGTGTAGATAGTCTGCTAATAGGGTTTTCGCACCCAGAAGGTGTTAGTCATGTCGCAGATGGCTTCTTTTAAGCAGATGGAAAAAAGGGTGACGGTTTCTCCTCGACAAGCAGTTTATCTTCTTTCCCCTCCCTGCTTTCAAGCTCTTCAGCCAAGTCTCACCGATTATAAGTGAATATTAGAAGCCAAAAAACATATTTTCATCCATAAAAAAAACCTTATTTAGCTACGGTTTAAAAGGCAGAATGAGTTAGAAAACGAAATTAAATCCGACCTCCTTTTGGTTTGTGGGTAAATGCCACGTATCACCACGAAGGGATACCGTGGCACCGCTGAAGGACATTAATGGCTCCAGGTGGAATTCAAAACACTGGTACTCATTAGCCTCGCTTTCATTCTTGCACATTCCTTGGCCCGCTGTCATCAACCACATGACACGAGTGAGTCAGTCAGCCATCACCAGGAGAGGAAGAGCAGAGATATGAGGCTTTTCCTGAAAGCTGTGTGCGGTCATTAAAGTGGACCTTATGAAGGCATCAAAGCAGAGGAATCATCACTGAATCAATAAAAAAAAGGATCCCTGTAACATCTTAAAGGTTTAACATTTTAAAGGTTCTGTAGAAAGCTTATAAACAACAACACCTTACCTGTTGTAGAAACAGAGTTTCATTCTGACTGGATTGATGATATAACAGCTAGTCCGTAATAGATGGATTACAATAGATCACTGTCATCTTAGATCAACTCCATTATCCTTATAAACCTTTACATTTCTGTTATTTTGCATTAAACAGTTCTTTACATGGGTCTCTATGGTCATTTATATACTCCTAGCAGGAAATTCACGATATTGCAGCTGGAATAACAATGTAATGTGGTACGGATGACAATTTAAGAATTTATAAAACAGCGTTTTGCAGGAACCTATCTGAAAGTCTTGACATTGGAGCTGTTTCAGGACTGCTGTTTGGTCTTGACCCATCTTGAAGAAACTCATCAATTGGGTCACAACCACAGACTGTAAAAAAAACCCTGTCGTCCCCGCCTTCCTTTTCTTTTGTTCCTGCTTACAGGTGCTGCCATGTTGTATTTTTGGAACCAGAGTCTGTGCACTTGGGATGTTGAGCTTTAAGTCCCGCCTACTCTCCCGATCCCAATCATCGCCTGTCCTGACTACAGCTAAAGGTTGAAAAATAACAATATTTGAACATACAGCAGCAAGCTAAGAACCGTACGAAACAACAGCAGTCAACACCTGACCAAAATGATCTGAAGTGTATTATTTTTATTTTACGAAGGGCATAGTCTCTTTAGTTTAGGGGGCGGGACTTAAAACTTGTACTGGAACCAGTCTATGGGGATGCTGGTCGAAACGAAACTGTTTTCCCAAATCTGAGGTCATTCAAAAAGCTATCTGCAACAGGTAAGATATTAACTGTTCATAACAGTCGTTAGCGTTTCTGTTTACTCTGGTTTTAAATAACCTGCAGATGGCTGTGGCCTCGCATCGAACTACCAGTGAGCAAACCCGCCCAAAAATATCAAACACTGACTCATGGCAGTTCAATAGTCAGTGCCCTTTCCGGTCCAGTTACAGAGTGTAAACACTTAAAACACTTTAACTGGGACGTGCGTCACTAAACAAGCCAGCAGTTCTTCTTTCTCAAATTAAGGCCGTCAGCCGTGTGACTGATGAGTCATAAAACCACATCCTGAGCGTTTAATCATTATGGACACAAGGGCACCTCCTGACTTTTATAGGGATGGCCATTAACACCCCCCTTGGTGCCACCCCTGCATATATACAACCCCAGTTCCAAAGAAGGTGGGGTGGTGTGTAAAATGTCCATGAAAACCAAAATCAATTATTTGCAAATTTCATAAAGCCATATTTTATTCACAATGGAACATAGTAAACGTACCAATCACTAAACTGAGAAATGGTTATATTCTTTTGAAAAAATAAGGCCATTTTGAATTTTATGGCAGCTATGAATCTCAAAAAAGTTGGGACAGGGGCAACAAAAGGCCAAGGAAGTAAGTGGTGCGAATAAGAACCAGGTGTGGTGGCCATCTTGAATGGTCATGACCTGAAAAGTTAATCAATCGTAGACGTGGATCCAGTGATTAAATTACTTTCTGAGAGTTTCATGAGTGGTTCATGATGTAGTTTGCTAGAGAGGCTGAACCTCTCAGAAGTAAAGATGGGCAGAGGTTCACCAGAAAAACAGCGTCTAGAAATAGTTGGAACAATTTCGGAATAACACTCCTCAGTGGAGAGTTGAAAAGACTTTGAATATCCCATCGTCTACAGGTCATAAAATCATAGAAAGATTTCAAGAATCTGAAAAAAAAAATCTCTGTGGGCAAAAGACAAGGTCTGTAAACAGAGTTGACTGTACCATCTGCAAATACAGATTAAAGCTCCATCACGGTTAAAAGAAGCCAGAAACGCAGCTTTCTCCTCTGGACTAAAGTTCATTTAAAATGGACTGAGGCAAAGCGGGAAACTGTTCTGTGGTCAGACAAAACCAAGTTTTTATTTTTTTTTAAAATCATGTATGCAATGTCCTCTTTACTAAAAGAGGACATCGATCAGATTGCCTCTCTGATGGTATGGGGGTGCATTAGGGTCTATGGCAGTCGATGGAAAAGTACCATCAATACAGGTTTTAGAAGAACATATATTCTCATCCAGCACAGAAGAGCCAGGACTGTTGAACAGCTAGACTCCTACATCAGAGAAGTTTAAAGATTTTTTAAATGGTTTCTTAGTTTCAGCATTCGATACGTTTACTACGCTCCACCGTGAATAAAACATGGATTTCTGAGAACGGCAAATCACTGTACTTTGTTTTTACGGAGATTTTACCGAACAACCCAACTTTTGTACATCAGCCCCGTTCATCAGCACCAGGCTCAGTCCGAAAACGGATGCAGCAACGGAAAATGACTTTTGTCAGGAAATGGAAATAATTGTCACGGAGCTGGATGTTTGAGGACGAGTATTTTATCGATGTGCCAGTCCGTCGTTCATCAGTACGGACCTTTCATTGCCTCGCCTGAGCTCAGCCGCTACAAAGAAGGATTTAAAAGACAGAATGAGGTTTCAGGAAGATTGTTCTGTAGTTATTTATACCTGAGCTGATGTAGGACGGGAGCAGGGTGCGTTTACCTGGCATTCAAATATACAACTGGAGCACGAGATGCAGAAACCAAACATCAAGGGTAATCCGGGTTATCTGAAATGTGCCACCACTTGAAGGTGCAGACGGGTTATCGCTCTGACAGCTTCAGCACAATCACCAGAGAGTAAAACCCCGCTTGTTTTACTGCATCTCTTCTTGGAAGAACTGGTGATTCATTGGCTGCCATTATCAGGACAGACTCCACATTAAAGCTGCCGATGCCAAACAGGAACTGAACACACAGCAAGACCCGTGTCGGGATCAGAAATCCGATAAAGATCGGGACCTGATGGATTAAAAGCTGATCTCTGGGTTCTGAAGACGTATTTTGGAAGCTATTAGCCTCTCACTGTGGTTCGGAAAGTGGCTGAAAGTGAAACTGCGACATTAGTTTTCTGTGTCAGCTCAAAACAGTATTCAGAAAATCCCTTACAATAATAAAAAACACAAACAAAACAAAACATAACTAGATAATTTGCATCAGCAGAGAGATGAAACACTGACCTGACGCAGATGATGTTTGCCTTCTTATTGCATCTGATCCGGCTCTGAGTTGTCCTCTAACACACTTTATTGTGTGTTCTGTAAAAGCTCAAGGTTGTCTTCCTCCTACATGACAGTGTGTGTGCGTGTGTGTGTGTGTGTGTGTGTGTGTGTGTGAGAGAACTTACCGAGCGGCAGCGGAGAGAGTTATGAGACCGAGCTCAGCCCTCTCATCTATTTCTCTCCACGAGCTTTTCATCCACCTCTCCGCCACAGTCGTTACAGCGGCCATGAGTCACGGTGAGCTCACGCACACACACACACATAGAGAGAAAAACGCACACATTTACAGACACAAAGTGATGCGTTTAGATTTAATATAAAAGCAACGAGGATGGTCGACAGCAAATAAGCTCCTCAGACATGTTCCTGCAAGAGAAATGCCCAGAGAGTACGTCACATTTACGGAAGCTGCAGCTCACACACACACACACACACACACGCACACACACACACACACACACACACACACGCACGCACATCACACACCCTGCATGACAAAGCAGCTTCATTCTTGCCAATACAAACATTACAACGATCTACATAACCCTCTTCCTTATTGCCTGTGTCTGATGTTTGCTTGTCTGTTAGCAAAATACCTCATGAACCCCGAGGTGGATTTTAATAAAACTCTCAGAAAGTAATTACTGGATCCACATCTACAACTGATCAACTTTTCAAGTCATTTTTGTTCAAGATGGCCGCCATAGCTAAGCAAGTTTGGAAAACAGATAAAATGACTGTAACTCATTCGGTTGTACAGATACTGAGCTTATATGTGGTGTGGTAGTAGCTAAGAGTAATCCCCGGCTTGCACACTGAGAGCTACCTGTTCATGCAAGACCTGTTTTCAAAACTATTAGAGTCAACTCTGCCTGTCTGTTAGCAAAATATCTCGTGAACCACTCAATGGATTTTAATGAAACTTTCAGAAAGTAATCATTGGATGCACCTTTACAACTGATTACCTTTTGGAGCCAACCCAATTCAAGATGGCTGCCACAGCCAGCCTACATTAGCAAACACAAAGTTGGCTATAGCTCAGTCAGTTTTACAGATATTTAAATAAAATTTGGTGTGATGGCAGCTCAAACTATTTCACAACTGTTAGTTCAAGCACCACACATTGCATGAATGTTTTTGTCTAAAACCTTAGCATTAACTGTCAGAGCTATCACTGTCTGTGTCTGTTAGCAAAATATCCTATGAACCACTGGAGGGATTCTAATGAAACTCTCAGAAAGCAATCATTGGGTGAACATCTACAACTGAATCACTTTCGGAGTCCACGTGGTTCAAGACGGTCGCCACAGCTAATCGACCTTAGCCAACACAAAAATGTCTACAACTCGTTCAGTTTTATGGATATTGAGTCAAAGTTTGGTATGGTAGTAGTTGAGAGCCCTCCTTGACGCATACTCCGAGTGCTAAAACGTCTTGGGAGATCTCGCCATATTGCACGAGACATTTCCAAGGTTTGGCCAAAAACGGCTTTAACTCCGCTTGTGGTCATCCCAAGACGATCTTAGTTGGAAACTAAAAGACGGCGGGCGACATGCATTCCTTCAAAGAATGCTCGGCTTATAATTTGCTTCATAATTTTATCTTTGAGCGGCATTTTGCTCAGATTTGACCTCTTTTTTCTTTTTTTTTTTATGGCTGGAAGATTCTGTTTGGAGGAAGCGGGACCACAGTTTTGTTAAACCAACCTCAAAAACAATGCTCTGTAACTTCCTTTTCTTGAGAGCAACCACACGAACCGGGAAATTCCCAGAAGGAGCCGATGGGGGCGGGAAAAGGGAAGGATGAAACCGTATCCACGCGGAGACGGCAGGTGAGAGGGCACGACTCACAGAACAGGAATCTCGGCCTGCATTCTTTTCGGGTGAAAGGAAGCGGAATGATTGTTCCCCTGTCAGCGGCCAGAGGCACGGCACATTTGTTCGCGTGAACTGAAGCCGAAGCCTCCAACATCAAAACACCTGCTCCGGTTTCCGGAAACCGTTCCTTCACTGTGAGTCGGCTGACCACGCGGTGACTCGCCGCTTTTCAATGGGCCAAACAGGGCTTGACTCAGATGAACGTTTCACCCTGAGTGTTTTCGCAGAACCCAGAGCTCTCAGCATCAGGGAAAAGCCAGCCCCTTGTGATGTGGCTTCTTTGTTTTCCCGAATCCTTACACCTGCGAGACGCTTCGCACTCCAAAACATCACAAGGACTGCACTTAAGGACGTCGACCATCCCAGACGATAACTTAGAGAGACTGTTTCTTTCTTCGGTTTCCCTTCAGCTTTTTATTTTCTTTTTTCGTTTTGAAAATGAAAGGAGTCACTTTCATGCCAGTGATTTAAAAATTAGACGCTGAGAAATGATGGCGTTCTCGCCGTTTTGGTCAAACCCTGAATTTTAGCTCAGTGTCTGTAACACTGACTGAGTTAAAGCCGTTCGGCTGCGGCGGCCATCTTGAATGGGGTTGACTCCAGAAGTTAATCAGTTGTCGATGTCGACCCAGCGATTACTTTCTGCAAGTTTCACTAAAATTCATTCAGTGATCAATGAGATATTTTGCTAATGGTACGGACAAATGAACACACACACACACACAGAGACATGGGCTCCGCCTTCGCTTTCGGCGGTGGGCGATAACCAGCACATAGCTGGATCCTTCAGCCTTAATCCGGCTCATTGAAATGACACATGCTCTAAAGTAGTAATACCTGAACTGTAATAATACGGCGTTCCTCCAAAACAGTGCATAAGATTGGATTTTTGCCAGTATCCAAAGTGCAGATTTTATTTCCTGAAGGGAACATCGGGTAGGATTAACCTGTCGTTGTTCCAGCTGTAATGATGGACCACTAGGTACACTTAAAATATAATCTTTATTTTAAAAAAATAAATCCGAATAAACCTATATATGTTCATGTAAGATTTAGAAACGATCCCCTCATCTAAAAACAGTCGATCTGTCAGCATCATTATCGGCAGTCATGTGAGTGTGTTCTGAATGATGTGATTTGGGGTTCATGCTAAAATTTGATCGTGTTGTTTCCTTTTTCTTCATCATAATTTAAGGTGTGGTTGTAGTGAAGAGGGAGCTGTTCACCTGTTGGTCTATGTTCCTACCCAACTGTGGGTTGTGACAGAAGGAATTAGATCTTGGAAACGGGCACTCGAAATGAGTTTTCTCCACAGGTTAGCTGGGATCTCCATTAGAGATCGGGTGAGAAGTTTGGTTATCTGCGAGGGACTCAGAGTCGAGCCGCTGCTCCTCCACATCAAGAGGAGCCAGTTGAGGTGGTTCAGGCGTCTGATAAGGATGACCCCTGGATGCCTCCCTGGGGAGGAGTTCCAGGCACGTCCAACTGGGAGGATCCCATGACCCTGGACACGATGGAGAGACTATGTCTCTCTGCTGGTCTGGGAACTCCTTGGACTCCTCCTATACAAGCTGGAAGAGGAGGCTGACGAAAGAGATGTCTCAGCTTCTGCCCCCAGTGACCCGACTCCGGAACCACCCATCCATTTTCTTTACCCACTTCTCCTTTCCGGGTTGCGGAGAGCTGGTGCCTATCTCCGATTCTGGAACCAGTGGTAGATAATGGATGGAAATGTATTGACTGTTTTTTTTTCTGCTTATGAAACCCAGCAAAGTTATAGCATATTTATACACTGACGTCCTCTTATCACCCGCTGCTGAAGGCAAAGGTCGGGGCGATGTCTGTTGTCTGTAGCATTAGCAGAATATCTCATGAATCACTGGACGGATTTTAATGAAACTCCGTACGTCTAAAACTGATCAACTTTTGGAGTCAATCCAGTTCAAGATGGCCGCCACAGCGAGTTGACTTTAGCCTGCACAGACATGGCTATACCTCAGTGGAATTTTACAGCTATTGAGCTAAAAGTGACAACAAAGTGCACGAGTAAACAAAGTGAAAGGCAACAAAAAGAAGCTGGTCAGGGAATAATAACAGGACGGATGAATGGATGAATGTTTGAAGTGATTTATACCGAACAGACACGTAGGAGTAAACAGCAAAAACAGGATGTTTGCTGTTTATCTCAGTGTATTCCACCTGTAGATGCCCTGTGCCCCGCTGGGCGGTTCAGGTATTATACCGGCAGACGTCAGCTCCCCCTTGGGTCTTGTGGGCAAAGCAATAAGAGAAAACACATATGAAAAGCAGAGTTATGTAACAATCTTGTCTCTTTTATTTGCAGGCTTCAGATCCGTCCTTGGTAACAGTCACTATAGCACCATCAAAGAGGACTGAGTTGCATGACAACAAACTCAGAGCAGACACACACACACACACAAAGGAGCACATCGTTTACGTTCAGAACTGATTTTTGGATCAATAAGTAACAGCTGCCAACGTTTTTAATCAATGTCTGTGTGGTCGTTCGGCTTCACAGCACCAAAAAAAAAAAAAGCAGCACAGAAGGTGCCACGAGTGCTGAAGTTCGTAACATCTCATGCAGGTAGAGGCAACGCGCCGCTCCGTGACCTTTCCCTTTCTGCAGGCGCAACGCGAAGCGTCCCTGTGGCGTTTCCGAGAACGCCGAGGAGTCCGGGATCACGCGCACCGACTTCATTTATTCACTTCGTCAAAAACTCTCTTTGTTCGCCGATTCTCTGGAACACGGCCCCCTTCTGAAAGGCCACGTCCTTGACAGAAAGCTGAAAGCTGAAAGCGAGATTGTTTTACAAGCACAGCGGAGCAGAAACAAACGCTGTTAACAGATTTACATCTGAGACCTGGGAGTGTTTATGAACATGCACATTAAAAAAAACAAAAACTATCTGCAGTATCTGTTATGGCTAATTTAAAGGCAAACGTTACAAAGTAGACATGTTAGGGTTCTTGCCAGCACATAAACAATTCCTCCAGCCCTGATATATCTGCTGCTCTGATTCATTTCTCTTTTTAAATAAATCCATTCAGTCACTTCACGTTGAATAAATAATGAACCGCGAAGAAAATGTCTGATTAGCTCGGCTGTTTTTAGTTTTGTTGCTATAGAAACCATCAGTGACTCTTCAAAAGCCTCGTTGGACTATCATCATCATCATCATCATCATCATCTGCTGTGACCGCCTTACGAATGCAGACATGATAACCTGTTGAACGTCAACTTCACTGCATCAGGTGCAGGTAACTAACGCGACGGCTCTGTGCATTTTGGACGCATTTTCCCGCTCTTCAACAAAATAGCTGAGTGCAAAGAAAGTAAAACCAAACCCCTAAAACTGCAGTTTTGACCTCCATCTTTCTACGGCAGGGGTAGGCAACCCTGGTCCAGGAGAGCCACTATCCTGCACGTTTTACTTGTTTCTCTGCTCCAACACACCTGATTTGAATGAGCGAGTGATTTACAGGCATCTGGAGAACTTAAAGACCTGCCGAAGAGCAGGGAAACAACTAAAACATGCAGGATAGTGTTTCTTCAGGACCAGGATTGGACACCACTGTTCTCAGACAATGATTCCCAAAGTTGTGGGTCACCCAACATCAAGTAGGGGTTCTTAGACAATCCCCAGATGTCAAGTTACAATTAAAAACCCGGTTATTATGATATATTTACACCATAATTGTTGCAGGGAATTGAAATACAAGTCATTTAACAATTTAAAAATCATAGCAAAATGGATGCCAAGACTGTTTGTGTTGTCATTATGCCCTTATTTAATAGGATCATTAGCACTTTTGGATATTTAAACAGCCAACAGATGGGGCCACACATCTTTGTCACTGTTATTTTATGGGTTAATAGCTGAAAAGTTTGGGAACCACTCTTCCAAGAGGAGGCAATCAGCACTTTTGTGGTTCTTGAGAACGACTAAGATTTGCTTCAAAATGCAATCCAGAGTGTCAGACGGCAAACTGTACATGGCGTTCTGGTTGACACGACGAGTTGTGCAAAGCTTGGGCTTTTTCTGACGACATATAAAGTTCCGCTAATGGCACAGGGTTTACGATTCTTCAGACTGAGACTCGACCCCGTAGGTTGGAGTCGGTGACCAAATGTTCATCCACATGAGGGTGAAAAACGGGACAAACAGGAAATTACAAAAAAAAAAACTTGTAACATGAAGAAAAGGGTCGTATGAAAGAATTTCACATCCAAGCTGCGTGTCAGCTTTGAAACAAAGATAATACACTGTTAGCCCTCAGGGTATGTGATGGGGACGACTCTCAGCTACTACCATGGCTAGTTTTAGCTCAAAAAACCCTAAAATCCACTGCCTTGTAGCCAATTTTATGTTTGCTAAGGTTGATTAGCTGTTGGCGACCATCTTACATCATCAGAAGTTCGTGACATCGTCTGAAACAAAAACATCCTGCTTCAGTCAGCGCTCGAAGGATGTGTCGGGGATGACTCTCAGCTACTACCACGCCAGATTTTAGGTCAATATCTGTAACACTGACCGAGTTACAGCCACAGTCGGGATAATATGCCAGATTATGATCCTCACTAATTCACATATAGATGTTAAATAAGTTAAATCGGTCCAGAAACACAGATCAGTGCTGTTTTTTTTTTTTTTTGGTGTTTACTCAAAGGATATTAATTGTTCTTGTGAACACAAACAGAAAGTTTTCCCGGACCTCTGGACACCACTTCCTCTGTGGTGGCTGAACCTGACGTCAAGCCGGGGGCTGAAGACCACAGCTTCACAGCTGTTTTTAGCTTTCTCCCCCCCGAGCAGTGCGCTCGGATGAAGCTCAATGCTCTGTGCTGTGATGAAGGGAGGCTGATTGTCTTTTGTTACCTGTCGTCTCAATCAGAAGATGTTCCTTTGACTTCAGCTGAAAATTAGCCTTTGGCTAACTTGGGTACATTTACGTATATATGACTTGTATAAAAGCTGATTATTGTACATTGTCACATTTTTTTTTTTAGATTTGCAAAACTGCAGTTTTGACAAACTAACTACTAACTAACTAACTAATTTGAAGTTAAAGGGATAGTCTGGTGAGTTTTGAATTAAATGGCCATCCAAACCAGTGTCTTATTTTTATCGTTTTTCAGGCTTATAAAACAACTGTCAAGAAGCTAAGCTTAGACCTAAGGATGCAGACTTTCACGAGGACTCGAGGGAAGATGATTTAATAACAATATAATACAAAACAAAAAGGCTGACGTAGAGAGAAGCTCAAAAAAAAAACACGGAGGAGAACCGGACAGGGTATGGAACCACAGACATGGCAAACAGCAGAAGGGATAAGTTAGACCGATCAAATAGGCAGGGGCCGATGAGGGGAGCTGAGACAGGAGGCTTTATGATTTCAGAGAACAGGTGTGAGTGGGCGGGGCCAGACTGAGGAGCTGACCTGAAGGCCACATGAAGTTTGGAGGTCTGTAGCTGTTGACTCTGCAGAACGTTGGCATCTCCTGAGCCCGCTCTGTGATTTTACGTGGTCACCTTCCCAATCCCTTCCACTTTGTAATAACGCCACAAACAGCTGACTGTGGAATATTTATTAGCGAGGAAATTTCACGACTAGACTTGCTGCACAGGTAGCATCCTATCACGGTACCAAGCTGGTATTCACCGTGCTCCTGAGAGCGACCCATTTTTTTATAGATATTGTAGAAGCAGTCTGCATGCCTCGGTGCTTGATTTTACACACCTGTGGCTATGAGTGTGACTAGAACACCTGAAATCAGTGATTTGGATGGGTGAGTGAATACTTTTGGCAATAAGTGTATTTAAGAGTGAACCACTTACCATTAAGAGCTGCTTCGACATACACCACATCAAACTTTATTGCTGATTTTCATTCACCTGAAATGCTTCTTGCATAGTTCTTTCATAAATCTGCACCCTGCTGGTTTTCACGACTTAAAAGGCACACTGAAACATTGACTTTATCGATTAAAGCTTTTGTCTCGTTTGTATTTAGAAACCCGTTCGTTTTACAGTGATCAGCACTACAGTGTCTCTTATCTTAAAGCTGGACTGTTTGTGACACACACACACAGATCTGTGGGTTCATGGCACATCTTCAGGTAAACAAGTTGGATTAGAGTCTTCCATCACTCTTGACTTCAGTCCATTTTTTGTGTTGCTGCAGCAGCAAAAACTTCCCTCTGACCCCCCACCGATCAGATGTCGGAGCGGAAACAACCAGGCCTTCGGTTCTTATCAGTGACTCCTGGAGTTCAACCACGTCTTAAGTTTTAATTTGTACTTTCTTGGCATCGTCCACACACTGCATGTAGGCCGATGCGATCGCCGAGCAGAACAGAGTTCTTCCTGCGCTCTCCGTGTAGCATTTCAGTACCTGGGCCTGCAGGTCTGCACACACCGGCTGAACATTTACACGTCTGAGGAAGAGGAGACAAAGATCATATATCGGCTTTACTGCTGCTTCAGTAGGTAAAAAAAACTATGAAAAAAAATGAATAAACTACACCTTTATTTCCTATGTGGATAAAAACTAATATATATATATATATATATATATATATATATATCTTGATGTTAACTTACGTAAAACGCCCGTGAGTCTCTTCTTTGCCTTTCTGGAAGTTCTCAGCAGAGACGTTGTAAAACTCTGACAGCTACGAGGGAAAACACACAAATTCAAGGTGAAACAGCCGTGAAATGCTTCGTGAACCTAATTAGAGTTTTTTAATCTGCACTTTTTGGTGTTTGACGTTGACTCTCACTGCCCCTCTGTGGCTAAAAACGGGGCTCCCTTACATTAGATTCGAATTGAGTGAGGTGGAAGTTTCCTAACATTTCATTCATCCCAATTAACACAGAGAAAAATATAAATGAAAACGTGAAACACATTGGTTAGAACATGCAAACGTTACAACTGGACAAAGTCTGAGACGATAACAGATGATTTATTTAGATAAATATGGAACCTTGTACAAGTCTTTTATAATTATTTATGGGCAATGTGTGATTAATATATGAACTACAGTTGTTTTATTATTCAGAGGGGTCTCTGAAACTTCCGGTGAAGATGAGTCTTTAACTAAAATCTTTAACTTTAACACAACATCTACCACTAATACTAGAAATAGTTATATTGTGAAGGTCATCCCTGAACTTTTGTTTCACCCATTGGTATCAGCAGCAGTGAAGCTTCAGGACTACATGTTGGTTCAAACCTGAGGAGCTTTATTCCAGTTTAACCTGATCGACATAGGCGGAAATCCCGGGGGGGTTAGGGGGGTCCGGAAAAACAGATACTGCCCCCCCCAATTAAATCACATGAGGAAACGATACTTTTAAGCAATTTTAAAACCAGAAAGCATAAACAGGATTTATACAGGTAAAACGATGCATTTGTGTGTTAATTAGTATTCCTACTAATATGATTGTTAAATACGTTTGGTCATGGCCAGTTCAACTCCTGAGTTATTTACCAGTTTTATAATAGCAACTGTTAGTAGAATATAGTGATAATAATGGCTCCATCTGCTTGTTTCACGGCAGCACACATGACTGTACCGTTGGCGTCTTAATAAGTATCTGTTTACTGCCTCCCCAATAAAGAAATGGGATTTGTGCCCTTGCTGATTGAGTTGGGTTGTCAGGAATATTCGTCAGTCTTCAAGTCGTCTCATAAACGTTCAGAGTGTGGAAGAAGCAGATTTTTTTTGTTTTTTTTTGGGTGGGCTGCAGAGTTGATTTGATAGGCCGCTCTGACTGGGTCAACGAGCTAAAGGGCGAGTTCAACCAAAGCAGATTGCTGCCAACTCCAATCCTTCTGTTAATTTTAATCTTACCCCACAAGTAAAGATGTTCCTCCCCAATACTTTGGCCTCGCATCCTCTCCAGAAACGTAGTTTATCCACTGAGAGCACAAATATAAGCTATTCTGTTGCGTTCTTTATTAGCAAGTCCTGTAGCCCCGCTCAGATCGCTTTCCTCCATGCACCAAGTCGTACTGATCCTCTTTCGTTCTGCCGACCCGAGCCTCAGAAGCATCTCATCTATAAAAGCCATGTGTCCTTTTCAAAGCCTAAGAGAGCCCCTGTCTGCTCTGACAGGCCCGATGACTCGTTTTCAATTGTAGGGGGAAATATTCTGACTGTCAAGAATGTTTCTGATTTTAACAAGCGAACAATGACTGCAAGACAGTTTGCTGAGACGAGCCTCTAAACCCGACTGAAAGTGAATCACGACTCAAAGAGAGCCTTCTGTTTGAACAAAGGACTCAGCGCCCATTAATCTGATTAAATGTGATTGCTGACCTAAATAAAGTTCTAGCATTCTGTGAAGAAATGCATATCGTCCACCGTAGAGTTTTAGAGATCATCTAATTTTAAAAAGGGACCGAGCTGTGGTTGGTTTGGTCAAACCTTAAAAATAATTTTATGCACAATAATGCAATTTTACGGGATGTCAGAGTGTTGTAAATTACTTCCAGCTACTATGACGCCAAACTTCAGCACACTTTTTACTTGTAAAGAATTTGGGTTCCTAAAGGTTTTTTATTAATTTCCTCCAAAATCCATAGATTTGACAAACACGGTCACGATGACTGTGTCTGAGCAACGAGCCGTTTGGGATTTGCACCAACCTTTGCTCCCAGCTTCGCAGCATGTTCTTTGCGAAGAACGTCTCGCTTTTTCATCTCTTTCTCCTTCTCCTGCAGCTGCTGAGCCTGGGTGAGATTGAATGACGTCAGGTCATATTATACGGTAACACTCGTGCTGCTGTGACATTTGGAGCAAGACTTAGCAAAACTAACATCAGCGGATGAGGTGTGGGGTAAAACAGAAACAGGAGGAGTCAGACGTGCCTTCAGCTCCATCCACTGAACCAGTAAGAGGACATAAACAGTTTCCTTTTCTGCTTACGTAAAGCTGCACCATGAGCTTCTCGCGCTCGGCCTTCATCTTGTCCTCCTGGACGGATGCCTTCAGCTCCTCCGCCTCCAGCTCCTCCGCCTCCAGAGTCCTCCTCACCTGCCGCTCCGCCCGAGCCCTCACCTGAGTCTCCTCCAACCTTCACGGGGCACAAATCATACGACTCTCGCAGTCAGTTATTTAGATGATCGGCGTAACGACGGCGAGCAGTGAGGAGCTCCTGCCGGCTCGTATTTTGTAAACAGATCAGACCAAGCAACAAAGCGGGACTAAAGACGAAGAGTAAAGGAGACTTTGAGTCTTACTGCTGCTGGAGCTTCTGTCTCTTCTGATTGATCTCCTCCTCCAGACGTCTCTGCATCTCTGCTCTGATCTTCTGCCTCAGCTCTTCCTCCACGGATTCAGGACACACGGGCAAAGCTGTAAATATAAACAATAACTTTTTGTTTAAAAGACATTTAATTTCCTGAACTACAGACCGCTCCTTGAAGAATTTCTCTTCCGTTTCTCTCCACATCCTTTTGGTTTACATGAAGAGCTAGCACTGACGTGGGGTCTGTGTGTACATTTGTCTGTCTGTTAGCAAAATATCTCATGAACCACTGGACAGATTTGAATGAAACTACCAGAAAGTAACCACTGGATGCACGTCTATAACTGATTAACTTTTGGAGTCAATCCGATTCAAGATGGCCGCCACAGCTGACTGACCTCAACAACCGCAAGAATGGCTATAACTCAGTCACCTTCACGAATATTGAGCTGAAATTTGATGTGGTAGTAGCTGGGAGTAATTCCCAACACATACTCAGAGTGTTACCAGATCGTGTATATCGTTACCTACAAGATTTGACCAAAATGGCTTCAACTTCTGCATTTCTCATCATAAGATGATCTTAGTTTAAATCTCTGGCTTGAAAGGCAGCGGGCGATAGGCAATCCTGGATGGCTGGGCCTTTAGTTTTTATTTATCGTTAATATTATCATGTCACAGTAAGGTAATGAGTGTTATTATTAGGCAGACAACATTTACAGATGCAAAATCATCATTAAAAAATAAAAAAGGGCGCTTCTTTTTTTTTCTTTCCGTCTAAAAAAAAAACTTGTTTGGTTTAAAGATGCCGATTAAAATAAACGTCCCTATTTGATAAATTTTTAAATTCTCTCATAAACACGATAAGAAACAAACACATGTTAGTGAATAGAAAGTAACAGACTGGTTAAAAGGGGAGCCGTTTTACTCAGATCCTCAAAGAGTTTGAATAAACATTAAATGGTGAGGCTGCAGGCTTGATTTTGTGTTTTGATCATAAAAAAAGAAAATCTGAGCTGAACTGTGTGTTATCTTTAGCATCTATTTCTACATGAATGAAGAAAGGAGCACAGAGACGTCTCTGATGGAAATCCCACCTGCAGCTGGATCAGCCGCAGGCCCATCGGCGGGAACGACGGGCAGCTTTTCACTCTGGCGGGGTGCAGCTGCGTCTGTAGAAAGGTCCGCTGCAGCGGCGGGCTCTGGAGGAGGCGGAGGCAGAGGCGGCGCTGAGTCAGAACCGGCGGGGAACGATGAGAACCCAGGTTCGGCTGGTGGACGCGACGAGGCTGCAGATTCCTGAGGCTCAGCAGCAGCAGCAGCAACAGCAGGGTCAAAGGTCGTCATGAGTTGGCAGAGAGGAGCTGAAGGAGACGGCTCCACCTTCGGAGGCTTGTTGGTTTGTCCTGACGTCTGCGGCGTGGTCGGGGCTTCCGGCTCTGCAGGAGCTGGGATGAAGGACTCAGCTGCAGGTAAGACTTCTGGCTTTGCACGAGGAGGCGAAGGAACAGATCCAGGTGCCACAGGGGTCTCCATCTGAGGAGAAGGTGGGGACGAGGGTGGAGCAGAGCCTAAAGGAGCAGTTTGGGGCTCCTCAGGCTCCAGGGAATGAAACTTCACCGGAGCAGGAGCAGGAGCAGGAGCAGGAGGTGGTTCCACTGATGGTGGTGTGGGTCTGGCTTTCTGAGGAGGAGGAGTGGAGGGTGGTGGAGAGGGAGGAGGAGTCAGGCAGTGTTGGACAGACTGGGCAGGAAGTGGAGCGGTTGCTGGGGCTGGTGGTTCAGGTTGGATGTGAGGACCGCCTGATGAAGGTTTCATCCGGTGGATAACTCTGTCTGACAGCTGATGGGAACAAAGGCAGAAACTTCAGGTTAGCAGCGCCCCCTGCTGGCCACAATGATAATCAGCTTTATATAAACAGGCAGGTAGAAACTTGGCTTATTAGCTTTATTTCTACTTTATTTACCGTCCAGAGGAGTTTCATGAATCAGCATCAGTTAAACCAACATCCCGTCAGTAATTAAGCCTTATTATTTGGTCGAACAAGCAGGTGTATTTAAGTCTGACCTATTTTTTTTTAATAAACCCAGAGTATTAATCAAGCTCAGATGAACAAGCAGAACCAGAACCAACTGGTTTCATGAAGTGGACTCGCAGTTTGGTTTGAGATGGAAACATAAAGAACCAATCGCCTCACGTTCAGCTAAAGGGCTCCTTTCACCATTCAGTTTGTTTTTAGTGCGAGAAAATTAAAAAATAAACTTAGTTCTGTAAAGCAAACAAAGCTTCTGTCTCATGTCCAGTCAGTGACACCAGTACGCTGAAGTTAGCTTACGACTTCAGCTCCTTATTCAACAGCTTGGTAAAGTGGTAGTACAAAGAATTTTTAGTTTATGGCCCAATTTTAATCAGCTATATTTCCAAATCTGCATTATTTAGACTTTAAACATGGACTAAAGTATTCAATACCTTTTGGAAGATCAATAAAACACAATTTGTGATTTTTAAAACCTTTATTCCATTAATGATAATTCAAGGAAGGTCGTTTTAGTGTTTTTTTGGGGCATCTGTGTGGATGCTCACACTGTTCAAGCCTGAGACAACTTATCCTACGTCACAAATTCTGCTTTAACGGTTTGTCTTTAAGTGTAGAAGACATGACTATGTTTTCACAAACAGAATGAAAATTTCACAGACTTGTTTTTCACTAAACTGTTTAATTTTGAAGGATTCAGTCCAGGTTTGAACAGACAAAGTTCTGCAGTTTTTAGTTATCCAGATGGGAAAAACAAAACAAACAAAACAAAAAAAATGGTAATTTTTAGAATTTCCGCAATTAAAACAAAGGTTTCACAACCGACAGACTGCACTTTAAAGATTCTGCTTTTAGTATTGACCAGTGTAATCCAGGTTTGAACACTCTAAATCAGGGGTGGCCAATCCTGGTCCTGGAGGGCCACCATCCTGCATGTTTTCCTTGTTTCTCTGCTCCAACACACCTGATTTGAATCAGTAGGTGATTAACAGGCTTCTGCAGAACATGAGGAGGTGATTTAACCACTGAATCAGGTGTATTGGAGCAGGGAAACAAGTAACACATGCAGGATAGTGGCTCTCCAGGACCAGGATTGGCCACCCCTGGTCTAAGTGCTGCATATTTTGAATTAAAGCTGATAAAAACTCACTGTGTAGAAATTTAGCAGAGTAGCCCTTTACAGAAATGATCAAATCAGAAGCTAACTTCAGTGTCGCAGTGACAGCTGTGAGTGTAGAGCTTTCTGTGGTTTATAAATCACACAATCAGGACATAAAACGTGCAGAAAACACTAAATAAAACACAGGTGCACAGACTCACCCGGATGCCCCTCACAAAAGTAATTCCTCCTCCTCTTCCATCTTCCTCAGAGAGGTGACTCGACCCGTTTCCCCCCATCCTCCTCCTCTGCTGCTGCAGACACACAAGCTACAGCCGGGCTTCTGTCAGATTATTTAATCCTGCTCGGCTGCTCCCACCTCTGGGCCCCGAGTAACAGCAGCTGCCATTGGATGGAGCTGAACTACACCTCTGTGGATTGGTCCGGTTCGGGTTGAGAAACCAGTGAACTGTGAGGGTACAGAATGTCCCGGCTGGAGAGAGAGGGATGAAGCTTCACCGTCACAGAAACATTTGTATAGAATAGACACCAAAAGGCTCATAAAAAGTAGACTCTTCGGTCACGGAGTGTGAAGTTTTATTGTCGACTAAAACAGGTCACCTGAGACAACATGGCAAGTCTGCATACATAATCTAAAAGGTAGATTCAGTTAAATGTCCCTAAACGTGTAACAAGTTACCTAAATACTGTCTGAAATAAATATCTAAACAACGCCACGACATAATTGCACCGCCTGAATGAATGCTACTGAGGTACAAGTGCTGAAGAAGAAAGGTAAATCTGGTGAGTTCTCGTGGTTTTTTCTGTCAGCAAATTACAGAAAAAGACCCCAAAACTTTTTTTCTTTTTTCCCTCCTAAACGTGGGACGTTAAGAGTTCCTGTTTAATGTGAGTAAAATCAGGTTTCTTTTCAGCTCCGTTTCTGATCTGGACAGAGTCAAAAACCGGCTCCTGACACAATGGACACGTTTTAAAAAACAGGTACTCGCTGCAGAGTCACAAGGACGGGCAACAAAACAAATCAAACACCCCCCCCAAAAAAAAACAGGAGAAGGAAACAAAACCTGCCTATTTTTCTCTCCTCATATCGATGGTTGACGTGGTCTTAAATTAAAAATGGAAGCAAGATCTGCGAACGGCTGCCGACTATCGTACGAAAACAGCCGAAGTGACTAAAAACATCCGACAGCGGATGGAGGAGTCAGACAACTTTGGTGTATCGGTATGCATTTAAGCTCCAATTTGTTGAGTAAATTAGGCAGCTAAACGTGCTTTGTTTACGTTGAGCGCGGACCCGCATTTCAGAGTCGCACATCAGTATATCTGTAAAACTACTGGAGTAAATTCCTTCAAACCCCACCGTCAGATGGAGTTCAGGAAAACCTTTTTTTTTATGTTTGACTTCAGAGTTTGCGATGAATACCTTTAACTCTTTAAACGTCGGTGTTGTGCTTTGAGGGAGCGAAACGATAGATGTTGTACAAATATGTCAAAAAATAAAAAAAATAAACCCACCGTCCAATCAGAGTAAAACAGTCAGCAACTGTACAAGTTACACATTATTCTGTAACAGCATGAACACGTTGACAATAAAAAAAAAAAGGTTAAATATCAGCACCTGACATCTTCTGCGAGGGTGTGAACATGATGTGTGATCAAGTATGAGAAACAAAAAGACCATGATTGTATAAAAACCACTGCAAGAGAGTTAAAAGTCCAGGCCGGTGGGGCGGAGTTCCCGATCACTCCGCCTTCTTCTCCTTGACGCCGGCGCCCCGCAGCGCGGCGCTCACGCTGCTCCACACCTCCGTGTACAGCAGGGTGCCGGCGAAGACCACGGCCGTGCCCAGCCAGTGCCAGGCAGTGAAGGGGTTTCGGAAGTAAAGGATGGAGAAGATGAGGCTGAGGAACTTCCTGAGCGTCACCACCAGGGTGACGGTGAGCGAGGTGCACTCGGTGGTCAGGATGAAAACCCCGCGGATGCACACGTACCTGGGGGGAGGTGGTTAAAGTCTGCAACCGGGCGTGGGATTGTACGGACCGCAGGAGCAACTCTGCTGGCCGCTTACCCCGTTTCCAGAAACGTGTCACAAGTTGTTGCAAAAAAAAAAAAAAACTGCTCGGAGCCTAACCAGCTAAAAGCATCATGGTGCGACCATAAACAAGGATTAAGATAAAACTCTGGGCTTTTCTTCTTTTATCTAAAATATTTTACCACACCTGGTTAATGATTAGTTTTTAGGTTGTCCGGTAAAGCTTCAAACAATCATCAGGAAGCCCCCACATGTCGACATTTTCTAAATCAGACGGTGTTTTCCAGCCTTGGACCGGACAGACAGAAGCTAAAATAGGTAGAAAGCTGAAGTTTTTGCTTTGTATTGTTACTTTCTTCCTTTCTATTTTCTATTAGACTTTCATGAACCTAAAACAGACATAAAGTAAACCACCGCTAAGGGTTTAAAGCTTTTATTACTGATAACTAAGAATGCGTAGAGTGAAAAGAATAACTGAACTTAAGGCCATAATAGCTGTCAAAATATGTGATTTTTCAGTGTTTTTGAATTTTTATGCTTCCAACACAATTTCTACCACAATAAATGATTGTTTGGGAGTTAACGCAACTCAAACTTATCAGGGTTTTTGTGAAATTCGCATAAGAGAACAGCAAATATTCCTCGTCTTTCTGCAACTAAATTTGACGATCAGTAATGCAAATTCTCATGTTAAGAGTTCTGAATATACGGCACAGCTCATCTGCATCTGATCTCAGCTCCAACCTTAGCTTTAACTCTCTCTACCGCTCGATTTCCTCCTACAAAATGTCTCCCCTTGTGTCGACTCGTCCTTGCAGCTTTTATTTGCCCTTTCTTCTCCGAAGAGAGAAGAAGAGCTTCACCTTTTCTCCTCCCGCCTGGCGTCTCTGACTCCATCGTTCTCCCTCTGACTCCGTTTACATCCAAAGATTATTTTACCGACTCGACATCCAAGGTGTCCAAAGTGACCTCATCAGTGTCGGGATGTAAACAAACAACTTGAATTGTTGGCAACAAAACCTGACTCTGCCGATTTCGCTAATTTATTACAAATCATGTGATAAACCTCTGGTAGTAATTAGTGTGTATTATTTATCACACCTTTACAACAAAACGCACATTTTGACAGCTGTTATGGCTTTAATGCAGCCAATCAATCAGTTAAAAGTGTGATTTTTCTTCTTTTTTAACTCTTGAAAAGGATACTGTGTGATAACGTTTATCAGCAGGTAGATCCACATTATCGGCAGGCTCAGCCCCACCGCAGGGATAAGAACTGGAGCTGCCAAGACAAGCAAAGTCATAAACAAAAGCAAATTATTTACCCATTATCAGATGAATAAGTGAGGACTTGGTTTGAACTCACTGCTCTGACTGAAGAGGACGCAGTGGTTGTAGATGTCTGTGGACAGAAGCAGGAAGCCGGGCAGAGGCAGGAAGTGCTGAAAGTACACGAACAGCGGGAGGCGAATGTGAGACATCGCGACTCAACTCCCCCCCAAAAAATCACCAGCAGCCGGACGTGCCGCCTTCGCCGCAGGGGATGATCGGGGCGCCGCAGCCGCCTGAGGAGGAACTCACGTTGTAGAAGAGAGCCTCTTTGGAGTGCTTTCCGTACTTGGTGTAGAGCGTCTCCTGGAAGATGCCCATCCTCGCCGACATCAGCAGGGCAAAGGTCAACATGGCGATGCCTGAAGGAACAGACGGACGCTCAGATAAAGCCGAAGCCGTTCAGAAACCCGTGTGTGCGTCCCTCTACTCACCTACAAGCCAGCGTAAAAAGGCGTAGAAGCCGTGCTCGTCTGACCCATCGCTGGACACGTCGTGCTAAAACCAACCGGCAGTGCGACACTCCGTTATCACAGAGTTTCAATGACAAATAAAAAAAACCTGAAGCAGGCGACTCACCACTTGTTTGGCCGACATGATGGTGCAGATGAAGATGCCAGCAGAAACTAAAGCTATCGAGAGATATTTGCTGGCCGAGTACCTGCAGTTAGAAAACACGAGATTCAATCCGTGTGCTTGGAGACACTTTAAGAGTTTCTCCGAGCCGAGCGGGAGGACGCACCTCTTTTTCAGGATGATTATTCCGAGGATCATGTTGGCGATCAGCGATCCCTGCGGAGAAGGGAGGCAGCGCATTTAACTACGGGAGTCAGACCCGAGCAGCCGGAGGAAACGGCGAGAACACGACGGGACACCTACCGCTCTGAAGATCATGTGCAGCGGCATGGCGATGTTGAAGTTCAGAGCGTAGTTGTTGATCACGCTGACGGTGAAGAACATGGTCACCATGACAACGTAGTTACTGGAGAAAAAAAAAAAAAAAAAAAAAAGAGCAGACGTTTTAATTTGACACCAGCTCCCGTCTGACCTGCGGCAGGACACTCGAGTGCAATCCTCACCTGATAGGGATCGCGGGCTTCTTCCTCCCAAAGTCCGTTTCAAAGATGAACCCCTCCAAGGCAATAAAGACAAACTGAGCAAAGGTGACGATGTTGCCACATCCTGGAAACTCTCTGAAAGGCAGAAACACAAGAAACCAGTCAGCTTTACCAAAAGGTACTCACTGAAAACTATAAACTCAAACCCAAACAGAGGATATCCTGAACTATATCAAACGGTGCTGTTTGAAAAGAGTTTACTTTAGTAGTTTTCCATTTTTGGTCACTTTGGCTCTTTTCGTAGGTCAACAAACGCATGTCATAGTTGGGAGTTGTTTAAGCTCACCAGTACATTAAAACTGAGGCTTTATGCTCAAACTACTAACCCATCAATTGTCCTTAAGATGCCCAAACAAACTGGATTAATTAAAATATCTGCATTTTAATCCTTAGAACATTTATAATTACTGAACACCCACGCAGGTTGAGTGTTACAGGTTACTTTCCATATCATCCTTGTCTGATCTGGCTCTGATGTGAAGGTTTCTTTTGTCTTTTTATTGTTGCAAAGTCATGTTTTTAATAATGTGTTTGTTCCAATTTATCAAAAGAACAGGAACTGTAAATGAGATTTGTGTGATCCAACTGAATCCTGAGCACTCAGACTTTAGATTAACACCAAAAAAACAAGAGAAAACCTGCTAAAATAAATGTGCTGTCACTACAATTAGCGTTGTATTTTTAATTAAACAACAAACCCTGCCTATTCGGACCATGTCGACCATTTCGGTGTGTTAGAGCAGAAATTAGCCTGCTTTTAATAGGGTATATATTTGCATGAGTCCACGCAGACAGCCTAACTTTGTCACCGACCTGACAAGCAGCTCCAGAAACACCACATTGCTGCAGCATCCGACAAAAACCAGCAGGACGGCGAACACGGTCCCCATGGCGCCTCACAGCCGGACACACTCCTCACTTATTAAGGCGAAGAACAGACGGGAGCATATTTGGAAAGAAACCGGTCTCTTTTTGTGTTTCGGGGGAAGTCGTTTCTCTCAACAAAGTCCTGTTTCAGTTGAACACGTCTGAACCTTCGCTCTTCCTGCTCAACGATCTCATGGGAGTTGTAGTTCATTTAGAACACGGAAGTACTTGGGCTTGACGTTACGCGTTAAGGCCCAATAATATAAGTAAAATACTTTTTGGGGGGCTAAGAAGCTGTTCGGGCGGCTAATTTAAGCGGAATTACAAAAACAGAGATTTAATAAGCCAACAGAGAAGTTAAAGCGCAACTGTGAAGCACGTACACGTCCAAATGTGCGTCATTACGTCTGTAAAGATTTGAAAGCATGAAGAGTTATTACTCTGTCAAAGGTTTTTCTGTAACTGAAACGAAACAAGTTTAGACCCGTAAACTTTATGTATGCGAAGCGAAGTAAAAAATATAATCTATAAAGCATAAAATGTATTTAGTTTAAGAAAATAAATGCTTTTTAAAAATGAAACGTATAATAAATTGCTATCCAGCAGCACAAAACAGCAAAAATGCACCCTATAAACATTTTCTTATCAGGAAATCAGTAAATAGATCCAACTTTACAAGTTTTTTAAAATCCATTTTAGTTTCTAGACTTTACTTAAAGTAAATATATTTTATGGGATATTAATCATAAAAAATATGCTCATAAGTCATCTACTTATGTGTGTGTAAACACTACTCATTTTCAAATTTATAAATACAAAATATGTCTTAATATTTTCACCAACTATGTTTGAATGATGTAATGTAGTAAAAAACAGTTTAAATGTGTCAAAACCTTTGTCATTTCATTTTAAATGACAGACCTAAAAACATACTCAGATGAAGTTTACATATCGTTCATTCATCTTTTTCTGTCACTGAGCACATGTTTAAAATCTACGGAAAAGGATTAGGGCCACCGAAAGCCCCCCCAAAAATCTGAGAATTCTGACTTTAATCTGAGCATTCTGACTTTAATCTCCAAATTCTGACTTTAATCTGAGCATTCTGACTTTAATCTCCAAATTCTGACTTTAATCTGAGAATTCTGACTTTAATCTCCAAATTCTCCGAATTCTGACTTTAATCTCCATATTCTGACTTTAATCTCCGAATTCTGACTTTAATTTCCCAATTCTGACTTTAAACTCTGAATTCTGACTTTAATCTTCGAATTCGGACTTTAATCTCAGAATTCTAATTCTGGTTGATGGGCGCCAGCAAGCAACCAGCTTCCGAACCACAGATGAGAGAGAGATGAAATTTAAATTGAATTGAATTGAACTAAAGATCTTTAAAACTCCACAACGACTGACGCAGCATCTGCCTTCATAGACGATCTTTGATAGCTTACGTCGCCACAGTCGACGTGCTGACGTCACGTAACAAACCCGTTAGCTTTGTCTCAGCCGGTGCTGCCACCGCTGCCTGCCGTCGTAGCATCACTTAACTTAGCTTATCTTCTTCTATGGTTGTGAATTTGAGCGTTTGCGACCTGTGCGTGTGTCGGTGTATTTTCCAGGAGCGATCAAAATGATTTCACTCACGGATTCACAAAGTAAGCGCCGTTTCAGTTTCACCGCTGTTCCTTTTTTTTTTTTTTTTTTTTTTTAAAGCTTCTAACCGCGTTCAGCTAAATGTATGAGGCTAACAGCTCAAACGTGATTTGCGGAGAGCTGGGTGACGTCACTGTGGAGCAATCATTTACACTTTATACACTTGTAAGATGTAATAAAATGAGGAAGAACTGCAATTTCTTTTTTTTTTTTTTTTTTACCACCAATTTAAACTTACCCAAGTTGTCTTTTTTTCCAACAAGTTTCAGTTTGTTATTTTATTACTAACATGTTAAAAGAACAGGACACACTCATCATATTTCTTTTGTTTTTTGCAGAAATCGGGATGGGGCTGACAGGGTTTGGCGTGGTTTTCCTCTTCTTCGGGATGATGCTGTTTTTTGACAAAGCTCTGCTCGCCATAGGAAACGTAAGTTGACCAAACAGATGCGTCAGACATCCATGTTCAGCGCCCCGAGGAGTCGACGGAACCCGTGACGTGTGGCCTTTTTCCCCTGGTGCAGGTCCTGTTTGTGTCCGGCCTGTCCTTCGTCATCGGCCTAGAGCGCACCTTCAGGTTCTTCTTCCAGAGGCACAAAGCGAAAGCCACCGGCTTCTTCCTGGGAGGGGTCTTCGTGGTCCTGATCGGCTGGCCGATTGTCGGCGTCGTCCTGGAGATCTACGGCTTCTTTCTTTTATTCAGGTCAGCTCAGACCGGCCGACTGTGCCTCGTTTTGACCCGGCGCCCACCGTGAGTCCTCGCATCCTAAACTGTTGCCCTTCTCTGCTTCCAGGGGATTCTTCCCGGTGGCGGTCGGCTTCATCAGGCGAGTTCCTGTGCTTGGATCGTTGCTCAGCTTACCAGGGATCAGTGCTGTAAGTCTTGTGTGAAGCACTGTTTGGTACTGATTAAAACATTAGGACGCAGTTGTACTTGTAAATAACTACTGTCCTTCTCTTTCAGCTGGTGGACAAAATCGGTGAGAGCAACGCCATGGTATAACACAAAGCCGCGAGCGCACAAGGGGACCGCTCCACTATTTATCATGGTTTCTAATTGTGACTTTATATTTTGATCGTTTCCACTGAAACCCATTCCCGCAGAAAAGAGGCAGACGTGTTTGTGGATCAACAGCACAGGTGTTTTTATTTGATTCGATTTGATGTTATTTAAGGAGCGTTCCTTTGTGATGACTGTGGACTGAACGTTTGGGACCACGGGGACATGTCGGAGGGGTCGTGATCCCTTTAACAGAATCCGGTTCTGCAGACTTTGTGCCTGGGAGCGTTTATTTTTTTTTGCGATCCTGAATCGTTTCTGTTCAATGTTTTTTGGAACTTTGAACTTTACAGAAATCTAAACTGTTGTGAAAAAAAAATATTGCAGACATTTATACTGTAATTTTTATTGTAACTTTTGTAAGTGCATACTTGCAATAAAGTGTGTCTTTTTCTAAACTGGCTTGGTATTCTTCTGCTCCAGAGACCAGTTTTATTCCGAATCTACCAGCTCTCTAACTTCTTGGTGTCAGATGAAAATGTAGATTTGCAGAATGAAAATCTACTCTTCTATGGACTGGATGCAGTCTGTGGTTTAACATTGTCTTACTGAAATATGCAAAACCTTCTCTGAAAAAGACATCATCTGGACGGGAGCAGATGTTCTAAAACCTGTATGTACTTTTCTTCATTGATGGTGCCTTTCCAGATGTGCGAACTTCCCATGCCGTAGACATTAATGCACCCCCATACCATCAGAGAAGCAGGCTTTTGAACTGAGTGCTGATAACAGGCTTGATGGTCACCTGGACTCTTCTACTATGAAGCCATGCTGTTGTAATGGATGCAGTCTGTGGTTTAACATCTTCTTGCTGAAATATGCAAGGCCTTCCCTGAAAAAGACGTCATCTGGACAGGAGCACAAGTTGTTCTAAAACCTGTATAAACTTTTCTGCATTAATGGTACCCTTCCAGAAGTGTAAAGGCTCAGTTATAGTCGCGCTTTGTAGTGTCGCGCATGGCACGTGGACCTGAAAGAAAGAAAGAAACGTTCAAGAAGCTGAAACATCTCTTTAACTTTTGAGTTTTTTTCACCCCTGTGATGTTTTCTGATGAAAACCTGGAAACAAAAACCTTGAAAACTAAATAATTCAATAAATTGAACACACACAAAAAATAGCAGCTGATGCCACTGGTAAGATTTAACAGAACACAAGTCACCTCTGAGGTTTGTCAAATATGAATTTATTAGATTAAAAACTATAGTTGCTCCAGTACCTTAGAAACCAATTTTAAACATTGTACAATTCTAAGAACGTTGACTGTAAACTCGTATTTTTCATTATTCGTCTCAAACCGTTGACCAACAGGGGGTTAGGGTTAGGCTGCCTGGAGAAATGAACCATTTTTAACCCCAGCTGGCATCTGGTCGTCTCTGCCTCCCAAGTTTCCACGGAGGAACTTCATTGTGGAGCTTTTCTTCTATTTTTAGGTGCAGTTTTATCACAGACTGGCGAACCTCTGCCCATCTTTACTTCTAATAGACTCAGCCTCTCTAAAAATGCTCTTTTTATACCCAGCCCTCTTACTGACCTGTTGACAATTACCCTAATTAGTTGCAAAAAGCTCCTCCAGCCGGTTCCTATTCGCCCCTCTTGCATTTATAGCTTTAATCATTCCGTATGTTCATGTTTCCACTGTGGCTAAAACGCAGCTTTATGAGATTTGCAGATCACTCCAAACCTCCCAGCTTTCCCAGACATGCTGCAGCTTCTCCCGGACCCCATCAGAAGCCCTTTGCCTCCTCCTCGGGGCCTCCACCCCCCCAGCAGGCATCTTCTCCCACACACCACTCATTCAGAAAGTCTTATCAGAGCCGTCATCCTGCGTAAAGATGCCCTGCTGTCGGCGAGAGGCTCCAAAAGTTCAAACGTCTCCCCGTGGCTAACAGAGAGAGAGAGAGAGAGAGAGAGAAAGACAGCCTCAGCAGCAGCTGTCACTCCGTCAGCCGGAGCTGTAGTTAGGATGGAAACAAATTACCCATCAGCCCCATCACTGAGGCTGCAGACTAGGCTGGGTGTTGACTGACGAGGATCAGTGTCAGAGCAGAACTGAGACACACAACGGGTGAGTTATCATTAATATTATTAATATTATTTATGTCTTTCTTATGGTAGAGGTGAGTGTATGTTTGCTGTTTACTTCTGCTGAGGATTCACAGAGAAATTCAAATTTAAAATGTACCAAAAACAGTGTTTATGGCACGTTTGGATGTTCCTTAGCCAAAGTTGCCTGGTTTTTATGTGTTGTTCTATGTTGTTCATTTCTACGTAAAGAACTTGTTGCTTTTCGGGTTTTTGTCGATCAGCTGCTGCATTTTAGGGTCCAAAAAGTCAGAGTTAAAACCTGAAAAAGAAACTGCTGTTGGTTTCTGTGTGTCTGACTCCGAGACAAAACAAATATATTCTTATACGTCGCATTTTCAAGTTTTTAACATCCTGGAAATGAGATCTGAAACCTTCAAGCTTTTGTCTTGTAACTCTCTTGTGGAGCCATTTCATTTTCTGACACATCTCTTTATTGTTGGACTTTTATCTGCTGAACATCCGGGTCATCTTAAGGTTATCGATCTATTAACGTACCCATTCATTTACTTATCTGCCTAATTTCCAGCTCATTTGAAAACACACTGCGCTGCCTTTCACTAGACACCTGGGTGCAGCCGAGAGGAGCTCCAAGGAGGTTTGGAAGTCGTTTGTAGACGTTCTTAGACAGAATTATAACTTGATTAGCTCCTCCAAGGAGGTTGTTTCCGGTAACGTCTGTCTGTGGACAAGATTCCTTAATAAGTTATAAACAGATTTTTATGACATTTTCTGGAAATGTCAAACATGCTACAAGGAAGAAAGAGATCACATTTTGATCAAAGGTCAAAGGTCACAGATCAGTCCGTGTTCTAACTCTGCAGCTGTATAACAGAAACTCCAGCTGGACACCTCATAGGTCGAGGGTGATCACTGTTGATTTCAAGGGAACTGGCTCAAAGGTCAAAGGTCACAGGTGGCCTTGTGCTCTAACTATGCGACCATGTAATGGACAATGAAAACGGCACGGACACCTCTGAGGTCAGAGGTGATCACCACTGATTTCAAGACCATGGGGTCAAAGGTCAACCTCACAGCTCACCTAGTTGCTCTAACTCTGCAGCTGTGTAATGTAGGAACGTCAAACTGCACAGCTGGACACCTCATGGGTCAGAGATGATGCCTGATGATTTCAAGGTTTGTGGGGTCAAAGGTCAACATCACAGGTAACCCCCTAGTTAAAACCTTCTCTCTGCTCCTACATGTGACCCTTTTGTTCCCTCCACCGAGGAGGTTCTGTTTTAGGTTGGTTTGTGTGTCTGTTAGCAAAGACCCCGCAGCAGGCTGGTCCAGACGAAGAACTTAATGATTTAAAACAAACTTGTCTTCAGTGGTTCGTCAGGCGCTACAGACCCCCCCCAGTAAAGGTTTAACGCGCGACGTTCTCTTGCAGGATTCGACGATGTCTGTGAAAGTGGCCCTCCTGCTGCTGGTGTCGCTGGCGTCCCAGTGCTGGACCGCTCCACAGGTGACGCCAGCCCGCCCCAATCGTGTCCTCGTGCTCAGAGCCGAGACGAACGTGAACTGACGGACCCTGTTTTCTGTTTGTCCGGCAGAGGAGAAGCTGGACCCCGCAGGCGATGCTGTACCTGAAGGGAGCACGTAAGAGCACGCTCACACTGACCCGTCGGAGCTCAGGTCCTGAGCCCACCTGACCCGAGTGTCGATGTGTTGCAAAGGGCCACGGCTCAGTGTTGGAGCGCAGCGGCAGGCAGGAGGCGCTGAGCTCAGGTGGGCAGCAGCTCAGGTTCGATCCTTCTTTTACAGACAGAAGATGACTTGTCAGAAAACCTGTTCATCATCATGAATGGCTTTAGTAACAAATCTTTGATCATTTACTGTCTTTTTTCATTGATAAGCACAGGTTTGACGTCTTGATCAGTAATAAAAGAGCAAAAAGAGAGAAGAAAAACCTATCAGTGTTATCAGGGAAGTACAGGAATGGAAATCTGTCTTCTGATTTGGACTCATGATTATTTATAAAAAAAACCCCAACTTGGTTTATTTTTCACTTTTGCTTTTAAACTATTTCTCCTTCTTTATCAGTCACATTAACATGCGGCTGTTTATGCATCTTTTTTTAAGATGCCACAATTAAATAGAAGGTAAAGAAACAAACAAAAAAATAAATCACCACAGTGAGCTTAAATTCACTGTTGGCTGAATCTGGTTGTTTTTTTTCCGTCAAGTTTGACTTCATCTCATCAGGCCTTTCCCCACCATTGATATGTATTAATATGTATTAATATACATCAATGTTCCCCGCATTCGTCCTTCAAAAAGAAGGTGGCGTCTAGAGGATTTCTGTTGAAGTTTCTGATCCGACCTGCAGGTATTCACCACAACAGATTTAAAAGTCGGCTCTCAAAGATGAAAACTAAGTCAAACTAGTTCTTCTCCTCCCAGCTTTTATTATTTTTATTTTTTAAAACCCAGTACTCTCCACTCTGCTCCTCTCCAGTGAATTACAACCGGATGAGCGAAGGACCGAGACCGTCTTCTGCTTTCTTTGGCCTTTTGGAGCTAATTCAGCGAACTGCGGAGGGAGGTAAAACCCTAAAGATCCTCACCACCACCACCTCTGGCTGACCATCGTTTCAGGTTTTTGTCACTTTCCTTCCTCAGGCGGAGGCAGAAACCACCGAGAACTGAATTCAAACCGTCGCCCGAAGCCGTGACCGGACCGTCTCATTGTTTGACCTCCCACGTGGACCTGTTGCCGTTCGAGTCTCATCATTTAAACTACACCAGGAAGCTGCTGTGTTTTAATGTCGTGACCAGTGCCGTCATGAGCCTGAAGCAGTTTCCTTCGTGTTGTGCTTGTCAAATAAAAAGAAGAATAAAAACATAGCTGCAGGCAACGATTCTGTCACTCCCTCATTCACACCATGAAGTGATTAACACCAACGATCAGCCGGGCGTCATCGAGCTGTCTTCACCGCCGTCGCTGAAGGAGTCACGTCAGGGTCAGACGGAGGGGTGGGGGGGTTAGTTCCAGGAGTACCTGAAGGCTGGGAGTAAGAAACACGTTTTAACGTTTTTACCCACTTCCTGTGAGCGTTGCTAAAATATTTCATGAACCACCGGACGGATTTTACAAAGCTCTGCAGAATCTAATCGCTCGATGCGTGTCCACATCTGACTAACCTTCAGAATCCACCTCGTTCAAGATGGCCGCCACAGTCAACCGACCTTAAAAGACACAAAAATGGTCATAGCCCAGGTAATTTCAGAGACATTGAGCTGAAATACGACGTGGTAGTAGCTGAGACTGATCCCAACACGTGTTCTGAGCCCTAACAGAGCTTTGTTCGAAACTTTGCCATTAACTACATGGAGTCAAATTGGTCTGTTAGCAAAATATCTCCTGAACCACTGAATGGATTTTAATGAAACTTTCAGGAAATAACCGTTAAAAGGACATTTATAACTGATTAACTTTTGAAGCCAGTTCAATTGAAGATGGCCGCCACAGCCAACTACCTTGGTAGACACAAAAATGGCTACAATTTAGTCAGTTTTACAGATATCGTGCTCAGATTTGGTGTGGGTTTTGCTCAGAGTCTGGCACAACACATACTTGAAGTGCTACTCATTGCATAAAGTATTTGCTTAAAACTTTAGCATTAACTGTTGGGGTTAACCCTGTTTGTCTGTTAGCAACATATCTTGCAAACCACAAGACATATTTTTATAAAAAAATTAGAAAATAATCATCAGACGCACATCTACAACTGATTAACTTTTGGAATCAGTCCAAGTCAAGATGGCCACCGCAGCTAATCAGTGTTAGCCAACACAAAAATGGCTACAACCCGGTGAATTTTACAGATACCAAGCTAAACTTTGGTGCGTCAGTAGCACATACTCTGACCACGACATCCTGCAATATGATATGATTGTGGATAATGTTATTTTCGAGGTTTGACCAAAACAATCCCTCCAAAGACTGCTAGGCCGTCATATTTACAGAACACCTGTGAAGAACTGACACTGAGCCCCAGTGAAGATGTTTTATTTCACATCAGAGCAACACGGGCCACACACACACGGCTCCACACACACCGAATCGTCCCAACCAGTTCGCCTCCTCTGCACCAAGCGTACGAACTGACGCCCGCGGCCTGATCTGACGGGAGGAGGAGCCGAGGAGCAGGAGGCGGAGCTGCGTGGCGTTCGTGACGGTGCTGCAGGGGACTAGCTACTCTTGCTGCGGCGGGGTTAGACGTCCCTCAGGTCCTTCTGGATGTCCCACAGAGTGCTGGCGCTGGCCTGCAGCTGGCTGACCTCGTCGTCCGTCAGGCTCATGTTGACCACGCTGGCCACGCCGCCGCCGTTCAACACGCAGGGCAGACTCAGGTACACCTCGTCGCTGATCCCATACATGCCCTGCGGAGGCAGACCGTCGCTCACTAAACGCTCATTTTTAGGGTGATATTTTAAAAAAGGTGATTAATGGGAGATGTACAACTATTACTTTACCCCCCCCCC
>NC_051440.1:10354548-10371457 GCF_001649575.2 Kryptolebias marmoratus | reverse complement strand
AAAAAAAAAAAAAAAAAAAAAAACCCAAATGTTTATTTGTTAAATGTTTGGTAAATGCAGACTTTTCCCTGTTAAAATGAGGGCCTGAAAAGGCAACTTTATAATCTGACAAAAGAGACAAAAAAAAAAAGAACTGGAACCAAAGCTACTAGGAACTTATTAGACCTAAACACAAAAGTGTGTCACATGACTTCCAGTCAGAAACAAAACACTTATGTGTGTGTGGTTTAAGCGTAAAAGACCTTTTTAGAGATTTATAATTAACAATGGCACATCGAGTCATCACCCACTGCCATGAAAGGCAGGGTGATGACTGTGTGTTTGTGTGTGTGCCTCTGTTAGCAAAATATCTCATTAACCGCTGGACGGATCTGAATGAACCTCAGAAGATAATCACTGGATGTACATCTACAACCGATTAACTTTTGGGGTCAGTCTAAATCAAGATGGCCGCCACAGCTAATAAAGCTTAGCAAGCACAAATTCAAAGGATGTTAGTTTCATTCAATCCTGATTTGTGTGAAACTTGATGTGCAGAATGAATGAATTTTTATTTTTACCTTCACCATGGTGGAGACCGGATGAATTCTGTTCATGTTCCTCATGAGGCTCTCCGTCAAGTCGGCCACGCTCAGACCGATGGCCCAGTTGGTGTAACCCTTCAGCTTGATCACCTCGTAGGCGCTGAGGAACACACAACGCAGGGCGTAATGAGCGCACGGTGCCACAGGGATGTCACGCTAGCACGTAACTTTTAATCATAGGCAGGAAAAAACAACGTGTTCTGATTTATAGGGTTTTCCCCGCTGACCACACAGCGGCTGTTGCAGTCCCAGCACACTGACACGTGTGTCGTCTGTCTGGAAGCTAGCTAGGTGCATCGTGTCAAAGAACAGGCAGCCATCTTACAGCCCAACCAGTTTTATTTCCTCACTGCTAACTTTAACATCAAACTGTCAAAGCGACAAGCAAATCATACTAAACTGTGTGCTGCTGGCCAGAAGAGTAAAGACGAGAGTCTTTATGTACACCAGCTATCTGACAAACATTATTTTCCATGCAAGTGTTTTTTTTTTTGTTTTTAAACCAAGCTAATGTGTTGTTACCGTTAGCTTTTAATTTCACACCAACAGGACAAAGAGATGACTAAATACTAAACAGTCTAAAGTTGTAAAAGCTTTATTATTTTAATCAATAAACAAAAGTGTTATGTGGTCCACAGTGGAAAAGTAGAAACTAAACTTAGCTTTGCTTATGTGGCTATAACTGAGTTACTAAATATAGATTGTATTTTTTATATTACGTACAGCATTTTGGCCAACTAAGATAGTTTCTTAGTTTTTTTCAAAGTGCTATAGATGTAAACTTTGATTTGACAACTATTCAGGACTGACTTCTGAAAACCAGGATTGTGTTTTCATGTGATAGGACCCTTACAGACTAAGGGCCTGTCTAAACTACCTGAAATATTGTTTTTTTTAATGTCCCCCTGCCATCATTTAGTTTATACCAAAAATGCTGTAATACTTACTTTGCACCAGTAGGTGGTGACAACGCTCACATTAGTGATACGTCAGAAATACAAACAACAGTTATTAATTAAAGATCTGCTTTTCTGACCAAAACTCCAAAAACTAGATACAGCTATGTGACAAATGAGTGAAATTATGATTTATTTCTTTTGACAGATTTGATCATGAAGCTGTAGTCTAATAGGCCGTGTCATTCTGTAACACTGTGACCCTTTGAGGAAGCAGAATGTCCTCCCTCTGTGACCTCCGGCCTACCTGTCCACCACCATCTTGTGAGTCTCCTTCCAGTTCTCCTCGTCAAATTCAGTGCCGATGTTTGGGTTTAGGGTCTGCAGGTTGACCCCAGCCACGTTCGTTCCGCTCCACACAGGCACTAACATACACACACACAACGCAGCGACCGACACGTCAACACACGCGGGCACAGCTCACGCCACCGCTTGTCGGCGACTCGATCTGCGAATCCTCACCGCTGGTGTCTCCGTGCTCTCCCAGGATCCAGCCGTTGAAGCTGCTGGAGTGGATTCCCAGCTTGTCAGCCATCAGGAAGCGGAACCGCGCAGAGTCCAAGTTGGTGCCGCTGCCGATGACGCGGTGCTTGGGGAGGCCGCTCAGCTTCCAGGTGACGTAGGTCAGAACATCGACTGTTAGGAGAAACGTCAGCAGGGTTACAGGTGAACGCCGACCTGGGTGTGAGAGTAGGAAACCAGTGACGGACACAACCTGGGTTAGAAACAACAATGATGATGCAGTCGGGGCTGTAGCGGACAATCTGGGGGACGATGTGTTTGAATATGTTGACGTTTCGCTGGACGAGGTTGAGCCGGCTCTCTCCCTCCTGCTGGCGGACTCCGGCCGTCACGATAACGATGCGGGAGTTAGCTGTTACCGAGTAGTCTGAGGGAAGACAGACAAGTCAGTGCGTTTGTTCACACCTTGGGGTCAATTTCAGGTTTTTACTGATAAATACTGAGACCAAATAGCTTCTAAATGTTGGATCTTTTGCTCTTTTTGCAGAAAATCTGCTTCCGCGCAGCAATAAAGAATCTCTGGAAATGACAATGCTGAATGCCTTTAAGTCAGTCTCTCACTGGGCTGCTACGTTTGCCGAGGAGACTAATACGAAGAAGAAGAAAAAATAACGTGCACGGTACAGAATACTGTTCTGCAAGTCGTGAACATGACAATAAACTGGGATTCTCTGCACAAAATACAGCCGCATGATTCTCTGGTCACAGTCTCTCATAAATCAAGGGAGACTCCAGCTGATAATTTATCTATTATCTTTTAATTTTAAATCACCGACTAGTCTCCAGCGGTCACAGCCCAGTGAGATTCCAAACTGCGTGTTGGGTTTGCTTAACCTGATTCACCACACAGCCTTTTTTGTTTCATTCCATTTCTTTTAGTGTCTTTTACAACTTTAAGGATCAAAAATATTGACTCCTTATTCTGTTTCTGTATCTTAAACAGAAAAGCAAAGTGCCACAAAGGCGCTGTAGGAGTCTTCAGCGATGTAAAAGAAACTTGTGCACAGTAAAGTTAACTGGAAATCATGAAGTTATGTTATCAAAAGGGTTTCCTGGCAGTTCCGGGATCTGGAGTCACCTTTGTCTGCAACTATTTTGGGGGTTTTGAGGAAAAGGCTGCCGTGCAGCAGGTCCATCATCTCTCCTTTCAGCTTGTCCTCCACCACGTCCACCAGGGCCAGCTCGTCGGCCAGCTCCTGCAGCACAAAGGAACCTCGGAACAATCAGAGACTCGGCTGCTTCTGTCACCACGAACGAACGACATTCGCCAACTTCCTTTTATTTTCCAGAGAGATAACATACCGTCGACGTCTGTTTCCAAACCACTTGGCTTTTGTTTTGTTTTTTTATTTTTAGGAACTCAGCTGCACTTCTTCTCCCTGCCGTGTTTCCGGAGCTAATCAGGCATAATCAAGCTCTCTGATTGGTTAAGGCTCTCCGGTTATTCGGAGCTGGGCTACATGATCCCCATGTCCTGTGGAGCTGTCTGAATGCTGAGTCAGCATTGGCACCTAAACTACTCCTGGATACTTTGTGCTATTTTAGCCATTGGTGTATCAAAACATTCAGCTCATTCAGGGAGATTGGTGCTGTGACTTTTGGTTTTTGTAACTTTAATTACAAATCTTTTTCCCCATAGACATGAACTGAGATCTCTTCAATTCCTTCAAAAACATTGTACTTTTAGAAATCAGCTTAGCATATTAGCTCCACTTTTGTCTTCTAATGCCACTTTCTAGCTATCGTTCTGCTACTTTTAGCTTTATGCTAGAGTTCTGGTTCAACTAAGATTCAGCTTCTTTAGCAAATTTTAGCAGAGAATCAGAACTCAACATTAACACTGCATTCTCATACACACACAGAAAAAAGCAATTTCTCTATGAAGAACTGAATACTTTGCGGCCGTATAAAATGAGCTTACGGGCTGTATATGGCCCAGGGACCACCAGTTGACGTTGACTGTGCTGGACTCTCTCTCTCTCTCTCTCTCTCTCTGGTTTTTCTCAAGTCAAAAACTCATTAAAGGGACTTTTTGTTTCAGAGTAATGCTTTTCAGAGTTACAGTTTCTGCTCCAACTAATGTACAGTTTGTTATTTCAGTCACAGCGAGCTTCAGTCTGTAAATCTTCTGTTTTCATGACAACATCTCCTTTTTTTTTTAAACCCCCCTCTCTGCTGCAAACATTAAGGCGATAAGATCAAGATCAGATGCCAAGAGATCAGTAATCTGGAGTCAGTCTAGGAGGATCCTGGGTATTACCACATACTGTGAGGGCAGCAGGCAGGGACGGGGCATTTAAGTGCAAAGGCGTCAAAAAAAACAAAAACAAAAAAAACCCAGGCTCTTACCCGGAGCAGGATGCTGACAGCACAGGCCATGCCAACCTGACCCACACCCACAACTGTCACTTTATTCCTGGGGGGCTCAGGAGGGCCGCTGACCAGCGGGGTGATCAACTTCTGCACGATTGAAGCCATTCTGAATGCTGTGGACACAGGAGAGGAAACAACAGAGTGTGGTCGTTGACAAAGAGATGAATAATAGATGAAGGTTTTATACAGGAACAAAAACCGTCAAACTGTAAAAACAATGAGACGTTTTTATCTCAACAGCACGACTCTTTGAATATATAGCGTCTGTACTACGAGCATAAAAATAAATACAGACTGAGCTCCGTCCCTTACAGGATCTCTCAGCAGGGTTCACCTTGAAACCACACTGCAGCCAGACACACAAGCAGCAGCAATACTTGCTTTGTTCGGCGAAGCTCCGGGCCGTCAGGTACAGACACCAGCAAGTGATCAGCATGGCAAACCGGTCGGGCACCCGAGTGCCTGTTTCCCCACCGAGCTGAGTGACGCCCCCCCACCTGCATCCACAGCACCTCCCGCGGTCTCAGAGCAGCGCGGAGAGGCCGAAGGCAGGTATGAGCTGCAGCGGCAGCAGAGAGCACATGTGACTCCAGGGGGCCGGATGGAGGAGCTGCACAGCTCCCCTCCTCTCTGGGAGCTCTAATGGAGGACGGAGCTCTGTAATCGGATGTCCGCCTCCACTCACTCTTAAAGGAGTTACAGTAATCCTCTAACGCCGCCCCCATCTGCTGCACCTGCGCTGCGAACAGACACCAAACTTTCCAGGCAACTACAGAATTTGTGTCTGAAACTAATCCAGGTTTTAACTGCTTGATCTCCAAATTAAATTGGCTTTTTTATTCCTATCTGCAGGTTACAGCTGGAACAAATGATTGGCTCCTATTATCCTTTAATCAAGAGAGCTCCATAATTAATCCGGCTGTAAAACGGACGTATAAGGCACTGACCACACATTTGGTTTTACCGTGAAATGGAGAAAATGTCCATTCAGTGTAGTAATCTGAACCTGGATTACCAATAAAGAGTGTTGTGCACGCCAAGCGCGTAAACCTGAGCAGGTACTGTGTTGTCTGAACACCAGGTCAGCTGGAAGGGACTACAGTTCTCTCAGGTTACAGAGAAAAAAAATAGCTCTTTTTATTCCAACAGTACACAAACTAAGATGAGACACCATCATAAATGTTCATTTTATCCAAATATATAACAACAAACAGGAGGTTGGGCACAGGTGTATTCTTGCTTATATTAATTTTTTCATACATGAAGGGTGTAAATCAATTAAAGCTACTTAAAAACTATAGATTTAATATTTAACTCCAGAACGTAAACCATCATTTCTAAGGTTTCAGCGATTCAGAGCACATTCTGCTGCTGCGTGTAGATATTAGCAGTCAAAACTGTCACCATCTCACGTTTAGACACCTTATAGGTTGGAACATAGAGATGACTAAAGGAAAAAGGTAATTTATATTTATATATATTTACAGAATTAAAAAGATCCAGAAATCCCCCACAAAAGCACAAGTAATAAAGAGAAGCTGAACATGCTGCTGGCCCTCAGGAAGAACATTTAGCGACTTAAATCACCGCCAAGGAAACAACGGTAAGATGAAAACATTGCTGCTCACCTTTTGTCTGAAGCTGAAGGTGTTCTTTGAAGCCACAGAGGGACTCACTGGTGCTCGTCGTCAGCCTGCAGCCTACTGGAGTTAATTATCTAAAGCTTCTCCGTCTCCCAAAGCCTCAGCTGGGCACTAAACCGGGTCAGCTCCAACAACAATCCAACTACTACTAACAAAAAAACAAACAGATAGTTTAAAGAAACAAGGCATTAATCACAAACATTGTAATTATATCTGATGCTTTTTTGTTCTTTTATAGACTTAATTGGGACTCTTGTTTGGGGTGTACAAGTTGGAAACAAAAGCTTATTTTCCTTTTCTTTAATTTGAATAAAAGTAGACTTCATTTCAGCCTAAAATGGCTTCAGCTTGTCCTGCTGCACCAGGAGAGAGCCTGCGAGGCTTGCAGGATGATGACTCATCATGGACTTATATCTGAAGATACTGAATGCACTTCGTCAGCAGGCGCACCAAGTAGAGGAGAAAAGTGTCATGGAGAACAATGAGAACGATTACAAGAGGAGACAGGTTTGGTACCCGTTATTGTTTTCCTGGTTTTTATTCTTCTGTGCAATCAAACTCCTCCTGCAGACTTTTAGCCACTGTAATCACTCATTCATCACAGTGTTCAGCTCATTCAAAGACGGGTGCTGCGAGTTGTGATTTTTGTAACTTTTCGACATATTTAACTTCATCTACAAAATGCTTTTCCCATAAAAAACAGGTGTCTTCAGTTCCCTCAGAAACATCAACTTCAGCTACAGTGCTTGCTCCTATTATGTCATTTTAAATTTATAGTTACCTCAGAGAGCACAAAGAGGGAAATGCGTCAGGAGACTGAGGGAGAAGAGGAAAGTCAAAGGTGTAAGACTGAGGGTGGAAACTCTAAACGTAGGGACAATTATGGGTGAAAGTAGAGAGCTGGCTGATATGATGCAGAGCAGGAAGGTAGGTGTGTTATGTGTGCAAGAGACCAAGTAAAAAGGCAGCAAGGCTCGCAGCATTGGGGCAGGGTTTAAGCTGTTTTATCATGGTGTGGATAAGAAGAGAAATGGGGTAAGGGTGGTCCTGTAGGAGAAGTTGGCAAGAAATGTAGTCGAAGGTGAAGAGTATCAGATAGGGTGACGTGTCTGAAGGTAGAAGTAGGTCTGATGTTCAATGTTGTCACTGGTTCTGCTCTACAGGTTGGATGTGATGTAGAAGAAAAAGAAAAATTCTGGAAGGATCTCGAAGTGATGGAGAGTATTTCCAGGGAGGAGAGAGTGGTGATCAGAGCAGATCTGAATGGACATGTTGAAGGAAACAGGAGAAAACTTGAACCACGCACATTTTCAAACATTTGAAGACCCTAAAAATGACAGTAATGTTTTTTTTTTTTTCCTGGACTATAAGGTCTCTTCAAACACCCAAACATTGCTCTAAAGCAGAGGTCCCCAACGTCTGGGCCGCAGACCGGTACCGGGCCGCACAAAAAGAATAATTAACTTGTAGTATTTCCATTGTTTTTAATTTTCAGTCTAAACAACATTTATTTTGAAAACTGACCGGATTCTCTCCACTCCATCCGTCTATGACTCCCTCTTGATGTGTGTCAGAACGCTTATGTAGGTCAGGTGATACATTACCGCTAAAAACAAACCCACAAGCAGCAAAATGAGTAAAAAACAAACGTCTCTGGAAGCCCTAGATGGGACCGTCTGGTTACTGAGAAACAGACACAGGGCTCCCACTGAGTCAGTGTTATGGTGAGATGTATTCTTTGTGCACTTTATATTTGTAGTGGATCTTATTTTAAAGTTTAAACATCGACATATTGACCAGAGAACATCAGGGGGAGGAGAGGCTGTTATTCATGTTGATAACACCATACCAGGACGCAGCTAACAAAGCTGCGAGGACACGTTGGATTTAAGTTTATTATGTTTTAAAAAATAACCCTGTTTTCATGCCGGTCGTATCTTTTTATTTTGTTGTATTTATCCGCCACACCTTTAAAGGCCGGTCAGTTAAAATACTGTCTGAAAATGAACCGGTCCGTGGAGCTAAAAAGGTCGGGGACCACTGCTCTAAAGCACATGCACGCACACAAAACATCCATCTTAAAAAAAGAAAAAACGCCCAGTTCTTCCCAAGGAACTCCCATCACATTTTTTCCTCTTGTGAAGATGACGTTGTATAACAAACACATGGAGATAATTCAATGACATCTTTTCCCAAATATTATCTTGGACTCGAGGGACCGCCGACTGGAACAAGCTCCCACATGGATAGGAGTTTAAAAACCTAAAAAAAAAAAAAAAAAACAGATCTCATGATGGCAAGCTGCGCACATGGTGGAATAAATTGGACTTCGTGGATCTAAGGAGGAAAAACATTTGGTAAAAACCAAATTTATTTAATGACACACAGCCTACATGAACATAAATAAACAGATTAAAAATCCTTACCCACATAACCCGTCATATCTGTCCGTTGTGGGAGAGCTGCCTGATGATCAATCTAGTCTTAAATCAGCAACGTTCAGATTAATAAACAGCATTACTTGCATGTATCACATATTGCTTTTAATTGTTACCTCAAAATGTTCTATAAAAAGCTGAATACACGTTTTTTTTTTAGAAAAATATCAAAATAGAAACAGAACACCTCAGGAAACTTCCTCCTCTGGGCAACAGACCCAATTCAGCTACAAAGTCTCTTAATTTTTGTTCAGGCAGAAGTGAAGGGCTGACGGGGACAAACCGAGTTTACTGTCCTGAAGGGGGTTACTTTCCTCCACGCGTCGTCTCTGCAGGTTGTGGCACTGCGTCTACATGCAGTCCGTGAGGCGGGCTATGTGGGTGCACGGCGACAGCCGGTCCTGTACGGAGGACCGAAGGATCAGAAATCTTTAAAAAAATATATATATCAAATTAAAACAAAAGAAACACAAACTGAGCGCTACAGTCCAGAGTTTGAGAACGTTAGATGGGCTTAATGGCCGAAAAAAAAAAAGAGTCACATTTTGAAATTCGAGTCTTCTTAACAAGTCTGTCAAACACACAGTAATACTAAGAAGCGCCTTCTTTTTGGATTTGTTGTTTGTAAATTGATGCCAACATTGACACAAGATGCCAATACATATATGTATATATTTTGTCAACCTTTAATTCATGATCAATTGAGTTTGGACTTCACTGACTTGTACATTTTTCATCCATCAGACGTGATTTGAAGAGCGACCGGCCCTTCTGGGAGAGACGGTGAAACGTTTTAACCGGCCTGATTGGATCTCACGTCTCTGAACACCTGAAAGTCTGAAATGAATCAACCTGAGCACCACAGAAACATTAAGTCACTCTACCTACCTCTATAATCACAAAGCAAATGTTGAAATTTATTACTGAAACGTGAAAACAGTATGGTATTAGAAGAAGCGCTGCTTTGTGTGTGGAAAAAAAGAAAAATCAAACAAAAAAATATGGGAGGGCATTAAGTGCTAACCTGTGTCCAGGCACGTCATAACACCACCTGGCATGAAGCGTTGGATAAAAACTACAGTATGACCGCCAAGAACTACGACCATGCACAGATAAACTGGCCTCTCCCGTTCACACTCGTTTCTACATATAAGGGTTAAATGCACACAAAGACACAAACGATTCACAGATTAAAAATCAACAATAAAACCAGTCTCTTCTGACTGCCACGTACAGAAGCTACTGCTTGAGTATACCGCCCTCTTGTGGTGGGAGGAAAGCTGAAGTCTGGCAAGAGGAAGTTCATTCCAATTAAATTTGTGTCCCTTGTCCAAACAGTTTCGGAAAAAGAGGAGTGAGTTAAGTTTGCTGTCGACGATGATGGGTCGCTGTGGCAGGGAGGTGATCCGGGCATGGCGTGTAACTGCTGAGGGTCTTTAGTTTCCGGTGCTCTTGGTGACGGTGCCGCTCTCGGTGGCGCCGCCGCTGATGCCCAGGGAGGTGGCTGCTGTCTCCACGGCGCTTTGGACTGGGACAATCACGCTGTCGAGGAGGCCTTTGAGGGTGCCGATCTGCTCGGGAGTCAGCCTCTGGTAGGTGTAGTAGAGAGAACCGGCCACCACCGCCAGGAGCAGGAGCTTGAACAACAGGGACAGGAAGCCTCGCCGGGCGGGACCTTTGCTCGAGGAGCCGGACATGCTCGGTTGGGAGAACGACTCGGAGTAGGTGCGGCTCTCTGTGCGAGTGTTGTACTGTAAACGGGACTCATCCAACCAGTACTCGCTAGGCTTTAGAGGTCGACCGGCTGCTCCTCTGATTGGACGCCTGCAGGTCGCACTGATACGAGAAACAACAATGACTTTTAGCTTACACTGAATAAATAATGCCCAACTGGTCGCCTTTATCATCTTCTTTTAACAAACCAAGTTTCTAAAATGTAACTGAACTTACATTTGTGCAACAATAAGCATAAAAAGAAAGATTACAAGTTACCTGATGCCTGTAGGTGTGCTTATTTCATTGGCAAGGATATCTTCCACCACACTCTTGCTGGCCTTGTTTGGAGTCTCCTCAATAACAATCTCCTCCACCACCTGTCAGTGTAATGTAAAAAAAAAAAAAAAAAACGATCACACAAACTCAAACTATACTTTGACCGTCACCATTAGGAGAGCAGAAAACTGGGCCTCACTTTGGTTTGTCGTCTGCTGCTGGTTCTGACGGTGACAGGAGTTTTCCCTCTGCTCCTCACAGGCTTCTCCACCACAGGAACTGGCTCGGGTTCGGGGGCAGTCATCTCCTCTGGAGAAGTTTAAATGATAACAGAACTGAGAAACTTCCCTATGCTATTGTACGAAATCACTTTCTCCCCTTTGTATTTACATAACACCCTGATGCAGCTGGTTTGGGATGTTGACGCACGTTCTACAGCACGCTGAAACAAACGTGATCAGAACTCACCGTCTTCTTTGTCACTGTACTGGTCGGAGTTTGTGTTGCCGTTCTGGTTGCTGTCGGCTTTGGGGAGAGTTGTGACATCTGTAGGCGCTTCCGGCTCGGCTGCAGGTTCGTCCAGAAGCTTCTGCAGCTTCTTCTCGTACAACTTACGGGTGGAGGCTGAGAGAACACAGAAGGACTTGTAAACAGATTTTAAACATGAAAAACCCAGTGAGCAGTAAATGAACATGTACATAAAGATCAAACTTGAACAGGTAATCCATGGGTTTTGAGATGATTTTCAGAAATAAAATTAAATTATAAAACCATCTAACCCCCATATTTTAGCCATAATTGTTACAAGAAATACAAACAGTACTTATGAACAGATAAAAGCAGTACAATGGTTTTACAGACTGTTTGCGTCGTTATTCTTTTATTGTTTAATTAGCATATTAGAGATATTAATCTACTTTAAATGGTGATAGTTCAGGTTGCAAGTCGCTGCTGTTCTCATTTTGTGTGTCCCAAGTTCGGGAAACTACATCGATGTTTGGTTTGGATGACTCACGGCTTCAACACACCTGATTTAAATCAGTTTTTGCAAAACTCGACGAAGAGGTAGTTGAATCAAGTGTGTTGGTGCAGGAAAAAATCTGATTCATGCAGGATGAAGATCGGGGAACAGATTAATAGAGACAAATTGTTATTTTTTTGTTTTTGTTATATGTGCAGGAGACCAGGTGTAAGGGCAGCAAGGCTGTCCCTTTAAATTTATTTATAAATAAATATTTTGTTTAGTATTAATCAATCATTAAACCTATAAAATAATCCGTATTAGGCTATACGATCTCTAGTTTAGGCAGCAAAAGTAATAAGACTTGCATTTTTGTTTTAAACACAAGCAAATAAATTATGTGATGAATTTTTAATTAAATTTGTTTTAACACTGGTAGTTTTGCTAAGGGTTATACCGTCAGAACCTCATCCCAGGTGTTTAATATTATTTTAAGAGTATATTTGTTTAAATGTGATGTTATTAGTTACACTGAAGTAAAAAGGTTTGTAGTCCTGTTCTGCTGGGTGTTGCATGAATTCACAGTTTGCACACAGACAGATTTAATGGTTCCTGATGAGTGTTTTTTTAATAAAGCAGACCATAAACCTGCTGGGGAACCAAACAGAACCCACCAACAATGGGTCCAGAGTCCACACCGTGCTTCAGCAGCTGCTGCTTCAGCTCTTCATCAGTCAGCTCCGTCACCTCCACCTCCTCCGTGCGAGGCTTATCGGTCTTCCTGGTAGCTTTCTGCACACAAAAAACAAAACAAACACGAGTGAATACCAAAAAACGCGAGTTAAAACTTCCACCAAACCACAGCAAAAGCATGGCGGCGGAGTTTCCCCAGATTAAAAAGAAAATAGGCTAAAATGAAAGCTCACCCTTCCAGAGCGACTTCTGTTGGCCACCACCGGCGCAGGCAGCTCCTCGTCGCTGGAGAAAGTGTCCGCAGGCGGGGTCTTCTTGTTGTTCAGCACGGTCAGGTGCTTCAGGTACAGCTGCACGTACACCTCCTTCTTCTGCTCCCCGCTCGGAAGGGGCACATTGTTCGCCGCAAGCTCGTTCTTCAGCTTCTCTTTCGTGAGGACCGACGGGTCTTCGAGAAACTCAGCCATGCTAACTTTTTTTTATTAATTATTTTTTTAACTAAACGCGAAATTATTTATTTTTTGGGGGGATTCTCTGCTTGCAGCTTAGAGCAAGGATTCGGTTTCAAGAAAGGCGCTACAATAACAAAAACACCCTGAGGACGTGAAGTGGCGCCTACCCGCTGCTTGTTTAGCTAGCAGCACCGAAGCGCTTTTATCTGAAATAAACCTCGAGTTTAGCTCGTTAGCCTACGGCCGAAAACGTTCACAGGTGGATTTGAATTTTCGAAAACAGACCCACTCCTGCACTGAGACTAAAACCCGCGCGAACATGCACATTTACCAGACGTAAAATGACTGAATTAGCTTAGCTTCAAACCCGGTCTGCTTGCCTCTGTCTGTCCGCGGTCGAAACAGGGCCACCATTGTAAGCTGCTTCGCTATTGGACGAAGAGCCGCAGTAAGCTTCAATCTGATTGGCTCGTTATGAATGAAACCCTGGCACGCTGCCTCCACAAAGGAAACGTAGGCTGAATATTTTACACAACGGCTTTATGTAAACCCTGCCGAGGAAATCTGCATTGTTCCTTTAATTTTCTCATAACACGAGGTTTAACATTATCCGAAATATAATAACATAAGTTTAGGCTATGAATTTTAGAAGCTTTATAGAAAAGAAAAACAGTCCTTCGACGTTATGAAGGCGTATAGGGGTATAAAGCTGCTGATGCGACATGAACAACACCTTTATTGGTGGTTTAATATGTTTTCTAATGGGTTATAAATGACACAAATGACAACTATAGCAGTTTATATAAAATTGCAAATGCTCAGAGCTTTAAATGCTGCCTGTGAAACAGAAGAGGGCAGCAGAACCACTTAAAGAAAAGAACTTGGCCCATCTAAGGTGGTATAATCCTGTGATATAAAGCAGCAGTCAGGAGAACGTCAGTAATGTGATAAGGTACAAAATGAGCAAGAAAGTTTTTCCAATTCTTCACAGAAATGTGCTCCGATTCTCCTACTTTAAGACCGTTTAGGTGTTTTTTTCAGCACATTTTGAGTGCCCCCTGATACTAGTTTTTAGGCTTAAAAACTGACACTGCTTCACATCAAGAGCACAGCTTTTATAGGAGAACACATCTGGTGAAATCAGAGGTCAAAGAGACACAAACAGCTTCCCTCTGAGCCATTTAACTTCATATCTAAACAGATTATGAGATGGAGTGGGGAGACCGACGACATAAATTGCTATAAAATCATATACGTTAGTAAGAAAATAACGGTTCTGTTCGATTAGTTATGGCAGTGTTTGAACACGTCCGGTCTGTGTCAGGTCTCTGGCCATGCTTGAACCACCCCCCCCCCCTTTGTGTGGACAGTGGTTTGAGGTGGCAGTAAGTGGCTCCCCACCTGTCCTTCAGGCTGGCCTCTCTGGGTTTTTCTGGGATGCTGCTGCAGAAACCAAGCAATTGATCCCCCACCTCAGCCCCAAACCACACAAAAACACAGCAATTCGTGTATAGTTCAGCTTTTCCATCGTGGATTTGCCACTGGAGTGTGAGCGTTAAAAAGGAAAAAAAAACCTGTTGAGCCCTTGAGAAACACCTCTTAAGCTTTCTTTGTACGTAATTTACACAGAAAATAAGGCTCAGGCCAAGAATCATAGAGCGCGCCTCTTTAAGCATAACAGTCACGGCCCCTGAAAAATTATCAAAGCCCACTCTTTAATCGTCAACATTCATATTTTCAGAATGAGCTCACCGAGAAAGGAACAGCTCCACCTGATGTCAACCAGTCAGAATATCTGACAGCACTTCTCGACAAATTATTCTTTGCAGAATCCAGAAAACAAACAAAGTGGCTGGCCAAAGGCAGACAAAAACAATTTATTCGAAAGCCGGCGAGCGGTTACGTAAAGCCGAGTAGAAAAGATGAAATAATAAACTCTGTGTTTTATTTGGAGAAGACGGCGCATCTCGAATGAACACACACTCCTATGTACATGCTCTAAAAGAGGATTTCTGATCATTTAGAAAAATGTTGAACACAGACTCCTCAGTTTGAGTTTGTCTTGGATTTTCAGCCATTTCTAAACCCCAATTGAGCCGACCACAGAAGTACCTTAGGAAAAGTCAACCTTTACCACCCAGAGAATGTCTGATCCAATTCCACTGACACAACAAAACACGCTCTTGTGAAATTAATCAGGGCTACAACAGTTTCAACGCAATGTAAGATAACAAGCGTGCCCCTTTTTTGACACACATCTGCCTCTTGGTCCAAAAATATTCTTCCGATCGACCAAACCCTTGACTTAAAAGTTGACATAATCAGAGCAGTTCGTATGACCACTCACACCTAATCAAGGTCAATTTCTCTGCACTAATCTGTCACAATAATCTCTAATCCTCTGAGGATGTTATTACTTACTGCCAAGCTAATTAAGATCAAGTCCTGGGCAGTTTCCTGTGCAAAAATGAGGGTAGGATGCGGGCAGCGGGTGCAGTGTGTTTCAGAGCTGAGATCTGTGTGTCCTGGCCTTGGAACAGCCGTCTAGTAATGCTAACACCGTATATTTTCATCTGTTGACAATCTAAACTCCACTTAAAGGACACACACTTAGTTGTGGACATTTCTGTCAGAAGGAAAAATGAGACTGCCTCTCTGGCCTTGTTGATGCCCATTTGGCCGCCTGCCTGTTTGTATCATAAGCACTCCTCCATTTATTTGTATTACTATTATGATTCGGGCTTTTCCCGTTTTATTTGGCTCCCGAATACAGAGACACACTTGCTCATGTCCTCACTGAACTTCAGGCAAACATTATTGAGTGTGAAGTCAAGAAATACGCCCACACTGAGGCAACTATGGGACAGCATGTTGGATCATCTGGTGGAAAAATTTCTAAAGGCCGTCTCAATTACTTGTAAGGTATCAGCAGTCAAAGATAGACAAATAATTCATCTGTAGCGCAGCCAACATAATTGTTTACTGCAGTCCCTGGAAACCTTTTTAGTTCATGTAAAAATAGTTAAAGCTCTTAGTTTTTCCCCTCGTACAAATGAACAGATGAAATAGGTGGAAGGACTTGACACAGCTATTTCTGCAGCTATACTGAGGTGTTTTTTTACATTTTTCTGATGTAAATTTCCCCCCACACACACACACATCGTATTTAGGCTTTGTGTAGATTTTATAGGGGGTAGTAGGACAACTGTGCAATATGTTTTCGGTTTAGCAGTGAAGCTATACACTTAATGTGCACAACATAAACACATTATTGGGGGGTGTGGTGTGGCAGGGTGACTCTCTGATTGTAGCCGGCTCCTGTTGTTACGTGATTGAGCTGGAACCACGATTTAGCTCGACAAGCACATCACTAGTTTGTAGTTCTTCTCATCAAAAGTCCCAATATCAAGGGAATTAGAGTTACAAAGGAGAAAAAGTCCATGTCTAAAGAAAAGGGCCTAAATTCATGGCTGATATGAATAAGAAATAGCAGGAAGTTGCTTTGTTGTAACCTGTGACCACTAACTCTCTCTCTCTGAAGTTAAAAGAAAATCATTCTATTTAAAGAATATACTTTTAACATCTGTGTCACAGGCATTTGTCCTGTTTTGAGGTCCATGTATTGACTGACAAATGTCCATTTCGCAGAGAACCACTTCCCTGCCAAGTGTTTACCTTCTGCCTGAAAAACTGGCTTCGCTGTAGATGGAACATGGAGGACAGAACGAGCCGCGGCTGTAATAAGCGTGATGCACAGCTGGTCGGTACGTTCCAGTCTGTTTACATGGGAGCTGAAATGAAAACATTTTGTTCTACTCACTCAATGCACACCGCCAGTGTGAAGCCAGCCTAACAGAATGTGCTTCGAAGCAGGTGTGTGTGCCTGTAGACTGACAGGCTTCAAAACAATCAGATGTCTTTTTGTGAACTGAGGAGTCAGACCCTGCCAGACATGAGATAGATATTAAAAGAGGCAGATTTGAACTTTCAAAGTGGAGTTCTGTGAAAAAGTTATAAACAGTGATTTTATTGTCTTTTGTAGAAAGCTCTCTGAATGACCTCAGTTTGAAGAAATAGAGTTTAATTCTATTTGGATCGATGGACTACAGGTGCTGGTCATAAAATTAGAATATCATGAAAAAATAGATTGATTTCAGTAATTCCATTTAAAAAGTGAAACTTGTATATTATATTCATACATTACATACAAACTCATATATTTCAAATGTTTATTTCGTTTAATTTTGATGATTACAAATGACAACAAATGAAAATCTCAAATTCATCATATCAGA
>NC_051440.1:10344252-10353311 GCF_001649575.2 Kryptolebias marmoratus | reverse complement strand
CTAATTTTCTGATATGATGAATTTGAGATTTTCATTTGTTGTCATTTGTAATCATCAAAATTAAACGAAATAAACATTTGAAATATATGAGTTTGTATGTAATGTATGAATATAATATACAAGTTTCACTTTTTAAATGGAATTACTCAAATCAATCTACTTTTTCATGATATTCTAATTTTATGACCAGCACCTGTAATGGCTAGTCCAAACTGGGCCAAGACCAAAGTGGATTGCTACCATTTTAAAATAACTGCCTTGTCAAAAAAATCACATAGAGGTTCATACAAACATGGCTTTATAAACCTTCGCACCATTATCAGTTTTACATTATGCAGTTATTTCATCAAAATGTTGTGATTCTCCTGCTGGAAGAGCTGTAGGCTGCAGCAGAAGCTTGTGGATTTTTTGAGACTGGAGTCGTTTTAATACAGCAACCCTAAAACAACTTGAACTAAAGCAACAGTTATTAATAACTAGCCAAGACTTAACTAGCCATAAACTCATCAATTCAGTCAGAATTAAACGATTTTATCCAAACTGATGTCGTTAAAAGAGCTATCTACACCAGGTAAGTTATTAATTTTTATAACTTTTCCAAAAAACTTCACCTCAAAATATTTGAACTATTGCTTGGCTTCTTCTTTGGATCTTGAGTTTAATGCACATCACATTTACAGTGTCTGCCAACAACCCTAACAACATAATAAGTTAGTAATCATTTTGTGAACACAGTTAAAGTTTTAGAATCAAATATTGAGCAGCACAGAGGAGCAGTGGTTAGAGCTGTCGCCTCACAGCGGGAAGGTCATCGTCTCTGGCCTGGGGCCTTTCTGGGTGAAGTTTACATGTTTTCCCTGTGCACACATGGGTTTACTTCGGGCACTTCGGTTTCCTCTCACAGACAAAAAACCTGCATGTTAGGTTAACTGGTAACTCTAAATTGTCCCTAGGTGTAAGTAAGATTGTCTCGCTTGTCTCAATGTGTCCCTGTGGTGGACTTTTGACCTGACCAGGGTGTCCTCTGCCTCTCCCACAGTGACTGCTGGAGATAGACACCAGCTCCCTGTGTCCTGGAAAGGAAAACAAACGATAAAGAAAATGGATGGATGGATAGAGAACTAAATATTAGCTTTTATTGTTAATTGTTTGTTATTGCACCTGAGTGTGACAATAAGCCCCTATATGTTAACTAATTCCCTAAATGAACTAACTTAAGTGAGATAATGTCAGTGGTTTTTACAATTTGTCGGTCTCCCCCGAGTGACCAAAATATTTCTACCAAAATACTCATTCAAAAACAAAAACTTCTAAAACACAGAAATTTATACTTTAACCACTGAAGTTTATTTATTTTTTTCTTTTTAAATGCCAAATAACTTGTATAGTTGTCAGTTATTGTCACTTTCTTTCTATGTTAGAGACAATAGTACGCATGAGATATGGTACCGAAGAGATCACTGAAGTTGATCTTGTGTTGGACAAACACAAATGAAACTAAAGGTTATTTAGTTTGAAAAACAATCAGTGTTATGGTTAGTGTCAGAATGTCATCCATCCATCCATCCATCCATCCATCCATCCATCCATCCATCCATCCATCCATCCATCCATCCATCCATCCATCCATCCATCCATCCATCCATCCATCCATCCATCCATCCATCCATCCATCCATCCATCCATCCATCCATCCATCCATCCATCCATTTTTTTTGTTATTCTCAGAGAGTGCTCCGGATGACAAGACTGCTTGAACTATGTTAAACCGTATAAGGATTGTCCAAATAAATCTCCTAGCTGTCAACCTTTTGAGTCCTTTGTTTAATTATGGCGTAAAGAACCCACAGCATCATCCACTCAACATTCTTTAAGATTCAAAGGTGGGCGGGCCTTCCTGAACGTCCCCAACACGGCTGCACCGCGTGGCTGATGGCTCACAACTAAAATGGGAAGGCGACCTACCACAGGTGACTGCCAGATTCTTGAGTTAACAGGAAAGAAATATTTCCGTGCTTAAGTTGGCCGAAACTCTCAACAGACCTGCCTCTGTTTAGTTTTCCTCTCCGCTTGGTTGAACACTGGTACCGGACCGGTATGGGAAGAGCCGAAGAGTTCTCAAAAGACCTTTGTCCGTTGTGACATTGCCATGCCCCTCAACTGTTTCCTCTCTTTCACGGATGCCTGGGCTCTTAGCTCACAGGCCTCCCGAGTCAGTCGAGAAGTAGCCGTTTAGCTGCACTAAGCTAACTTAATGAATGAAAAGTGGACAATCAGCAGAGAATCAACAGCACTTCGACGTGCGAGTGCCAGATCAGAGAACATGCCAACAGCTTAGTCCATTCAACATTTTATTGCAATCATTGGCAGGACTAAAGCTCTCTCTCTCTTTTCTTTTTAGTTAAAAAGAAAAAGCAAGTGGATTTTATCAAAGCTGACAACAAGAGACCTTTGGGGATCTTTGTGTGAGGTGCCTCCATAAACTGACATGGCTGCTTGTAATTTCCTCACTGGTCAACGCAGGGGTTTTTGGTGTCAAGTTATTCTAAGTAATAGCTTTCAGCTCTGTATTCACTGAAGCCAAGACAAACCTGGTACCCCAGTTGATACCATCTTATCTTTTCAATCTAGAAAATGGAAACGTTTGGGGCTCTGTGTTGCAGCCGGCCCCTCCATCAGAACTATTTGGTGCATCATGCGTGGGGGGATGGAGGAAGCACTTGCCGTCATGTTTACTATTCTTCCAGGAGGCAGTGTTGAAGGTTGGAGTCTTGTAGCAGCTCATAGTTTTGGGTAGTTAAACACCAGGGTTCTATCGATGCTCTGAAGCCTCACAGCTTGGCACGCCTGTGCCAGCAGTAAAGGACAAATGTGCCAAAGTGTGCTGGGTTTGGCTCCTTTCTCCTCCCCTGGCATCCAGCACTGATGTATCCAGCTGAGGTACAATAATTTGACACCTCTTAAGCAGCTGGACCCTTTAGCGTGACAACCACGGCTTTGTTTTATATTCCTGCATATTTTGAACGCAATAAAAAATTACAGTCAGCAACATCTAAACTATGTTTTTATCCACTTTGGACTTCTGCCCCTTCCCACCTTCTTCAATCTCCTTTATCCCTCCCTTTCCTATGTGGGATTTAACGTACACTTTGTGGTAACCTTGCTAAGTTATCAGTTTTTTTCTGTTCTCTCCCACTGAATAAAGGCTTGTTTCTCTGCGCTTGCTTGTTAAGACTTCAAGGACAGCTCCCTCCATCTGGTATTAAGTATTGCTGGTGCCAGTGTCGGGTTAACTGACACTCCTGCACTTAAACTAATGGCAGCGAACAGTCATCTCCTATGAGGTGCTCACTTTGGAAAAAAAAAAAAATCACCAAGCTTCCTCATCCCCAATCACAGTGGTGCTCGCGCCACCCACTGAATGAGACCATGGGCATGAAAAGGGGGATTGTTTCGCTATTCAGGCATATATGAGGGCAAAAGAAAACATGTAAAACGCATGTCCCGTCTTGGATTCGCTCTCCCCCCAAGTTCAATGACTTGCTGAGACATGAGATGAGTAGAGCAAAAAGAAAAGAAAAAACTTTCCCTATATATGTCAAATAGTCAATTTTGAGTTGTTTTTTGTCAAGAGTTTTAGATGTCATCAAATATTTTATTTACTGTTTCTATATTTCAAGTTACCAACTTTGATATGGTTATTCAAAATTGGGCATCTTATGCTATTCCTTTTTAAGGTTTGGATAAAAATAAATAAATAAAAATCAATCAATCAATCAATCAGCTGGCTAACCAACTGACCAACCAATAAACCAATCAACCAAACAAATACTGTTTGTTAATGTCATTACATTACATTCTATACAGCAGGTGTCTAACAATGCATCCTATGAAACACTCATTTAGGTTTAAAAGGTAAGGTATTTACACTGTTCTTTATTTTCACCTTGTCACCGTCCACCAGCAAAGGCAAGTGATCATGTAATTGCCTGTGTGTGTGTGTGTGTTTGTCTATTAGCAAAATATTTCACGAACTGGATGGATTTCAACGACCCTTTCAGAAAGTAATCATTAGATGTACATCCAGTATTGACTGACTTTTGGAGCCAACTTAATTCAGGATAATAACCACAGCTGAGCAAAGTTAAAAAGAACCATAACGTAATCATTTTTTACAGATACTGAGCTAAATTTGGGTGTGGTAGTAGCTGAGAGTCATCCACAACTCATACTCCGAGCGCCAACAGATTTTGGTAAAAACATTTGCATGTAAGACGGTGGGTGGTTTGCACTTGTTCAAGAAAATCTACTTTATGAGGTTCTGAACTGACAACTTAGGAAGGTTTTTGAGTTCAAAACATAAAGAAATACTTCAGATCTTTGACGTAGAGTTGTATCAAAAGCTTACCAACAATACTATTTTACCTATTCTACTTAGTTCCTTAAATAGTTTGGTGAACTCTAGTTTGATTTAGACCTGATGGACGAGCTAACCATTTCACTTAAAATAATTTTTTTTATTGTATTCAGCTTTTATTATCTGAGTTATTGGAACAAGTATTGGGTTTGTTTTGAATCATTAGTTTGTTTACCTCAGTTTAGGTTGACTCACTTTATGTTTTTAAAGACCTGAGCTCACGTAACTTGGAGCCAATTGCAGTCTTGTTCAAACTCGATCAACTCAATGACTCAAGCCAAATTTTTATCCAGTCTTTTAACTCATTTTTATTAGTTGAGGTTAGCTGCCAAACACCTACAAGAAGTTGTATTTATTTCTTTGTTTCGGTGTTCACATCTCAGCAGTTTAAGTTGGCAGAGAGAATCCTGACTGAGTCGAGTTTAGTTAACGGATTTTTTTTATAGTGTATTTTGCAATACTTGCGTCCCACTTAAGTTGTTTGGTAAATATCTCATACAGGTGAGTAGAGAACAAAAGAGCAGTGCCTCTCAGACCACAGGAGAGCAGCATCGCCTCTCGTCCTCCTCTGAACCCCCTGCTTAATGGAAACCTAAACAGCTTTTTAAGAATGAAGAGGTTTTTCAGTTTGTTGCTAAATATAGGCCACCTGGTGGGCGGTGGCATGTTCCAGAGCCATTTTCAACAAAGATGAGCCCCAGGTCCTGCCCAGGGCCCGGCGGGTGGCGGCTGCCGGTGGTCCGCTTTTCTCTTATGCACCGGCTCTTGGGTAAACACTGCAATCCTGCGGTCGGCTTCGACATGGCAAAGAGCGAAAGGACTCACTGTGCAGTTATACACAGCTATGGTGTGTTGTCTCTTCTGGCCCACTCAGTCCTGGTCCCTCCCCATCACAGAGGCCTGGGCAGGGGTCGAGAACCAGCGACAGACCTTGATGTCTGATTCCAGGACCCTGCTGGGAACTCCTGGCGAGGGTGGTGTTGAACTTCATCTCCTGGACTCCCCTGACCGAAGGTTTTCTGTCTCAATTAAAAACAGAGAAGACATCTAAATAGCCTGTCATGTCTTTTGTTATTTTGTCATTATTTCACAAATTTAAATGAGTTTGTCACTGGACGTACAACCCCAATTCAGGAAAATTTGGGTATTACATGTAAATAAAAACAGAATGCAAAGATTTACAAATCTCATGAACACATATTTTATTCACAGTTGTACATAGTAAACATATCAAATGTTGAAACTACGAAACTGTAACAGTTTTGGAAAAAATAAAGTTGTTTTGACTTTTATGGCAGCAACACATCTCAAAAACATTTGAACAGGGTCCTGTTTACCTCTCTGAAGCATCCCCTCTTCTAACATCAGTCTGTAAACATCTGGGGAGAGCAGCTCTTCTATATGAAGTCTCTCTGCTGAAATGGATGCAAGATGTCCTGCTGAAATATGAAAAAAACGTCATCTGGATGGGGACATATGTTGTTTTCAAACCTGTAGATACTTTTCTGCATTGATGGAGCCTTTCCAGATGTAAGCTGCTCATGCCAGAGACACTAATGCACCCCCATACCATCAGCGAGAGTTTTTAACTGTGTGATGAAGCCGGATGATCCCTCTCCTCTTTAGTACAGAGAACATGTTTGTGGTTTCCCCAAAAGAATTTCAAATATTGATTCCTCTGACCACAGAACAGTTTTCCACTAATTAGTTGCAAAATGCTCCTCCAGCTGTTTATTATTTATATTTTTTACTTTTACAGTTTTTTGCTGCTCCGTCCCAACTTTTTTTTAGAGATGTTGCTGCCATAAAATTCTAAACAATTTTCTTTTTCCTCCCTGAAAGTGATATAATTTATTAATTTAAACATTTGATATGTTTACCGTGTTCCATTGTGAATAAAATACAGGTTTATGAGATCATTGCATTCTGTTTTTATTTACATTTAACACCACGTCCCAACTTCTCTGGAACTGGGGTTTGTACAAATTCGACAAATTAAGTTTTGGAGTCAGGGTGGCCGCCACAGCTAATGAACATTAGAAAATACAACACAATGGGTATAATTCGGTCAGTTTTCAGATATTGAGCTGAAACCTAATGTGGCAGTAGCTGAGAATCGTGCCTAACACCAACCCTGGCCGCTAACCGATTGCCTAAAATCTCTTAATGCTTGAAAAGATGAAAACTTTGTCATTCAAGAAACGCTAGATGTAAGGTAAAAGGGTGATAAACCAAGATTTGATTTAGACAAAGTAAGGTGAGTCATGTTTGTTCCATACATTTCTATGTCCTGATGCAGAACGCCAAATCTTTTCCAAGTTTTAATGAAATAAATAAATGACTCAACAAAAAAAAAACGAGCCAACCAAAGAGCCCACTGTGTTTTTAAAACGCCTACCAAGCCTAAAGACCTAATGTAAATCACACACTCAAATGTTCAGGTTTGTTATAAAACAGTGACAGAAATATCAGGTCCAATCAGGAAATGCCTGAAACCCAAACTTTTCTATCAGCACGGCAGGATAATACGCCATTAATCATCACTTTCATTTCCAATAAAGAGTCAGATTAATCAACATGGAGGATATAACTGACCGCCCCGGTCCTTATCCGCCGAGGAAAACAAGGGGCAACAGCTAAGCTTTTATCCATTCAGCCCGGTTCCTGCCTTCCTCTCCTGTGCACGAAGATCATAATTCACAACGTCTCAGTGGCTACCTGCGCGGACCACAGGGGTGGCGAATAGCAAGAGCTGCGGCTTTCTAAGCTCCTTAGCGGTGCGAGCAAAAGGATTTACGGTAACTCTCAGACAAGCGTTCACAGCTTGGACTTTTTGGCACAAATTCGATATTGTCTCTGGCTGCAGATCAAGCCCACTGAACCCGAGGTCCAAAAGTATCCACACACACACACATACGCACACATAAAAAAAAGAGGATGTTTGAATGATAAATCATCGACATTTAGTGGCAGAACAAAAAAACAAACATGTCGGCCTATTACTGGCTACATTAACTTTAATCTTAATTCATACAGTGGGCACAGGATGGGTGGCTTGATTGACCGGAGATTGGCTTCTGGTCCAATCAACACGCTTTGGGGAGCAGGGGGGTCGAGGATGTGAGTTTTCCTGCATATTCAGCACAGGTGTAACAGTAGCCAGCGGGGGCCTTATTGAATATTAGACACTATTAGGCGCATATAGACCAAATTATCTTTCAGTTAATAGCCAGCCGTTTTTGAGACGCAGAGTTTATTTCTTTGTGTAACTGAACCGCCTTTCAGCGCCTCCTTTTAGCCCTCCATCACGAAGGACTTCTGCTTTTGATATAAGAGAAACCAGCTCGGCGAGATTTCCTGGACAGCGTTTAATGATCCGACCAGATGGCTACAATAGTTCCACGGAGTTAATATGCCTGACGTGCGGAGAGCACCAACTGTTTAATGGATTAATGTCAACATGGGGGCAGTTTGGACGCAACTGACGCGATTATCTTTGGTGTGAAAGCGTCCCGCGCGAGGCCGGGGCTGCATGTTGTTGAAGCACTGGCCGGGGATGGTGCCAGGAGGTGCTTCACGCAGCCGGAGAGGGCCAGATTTAAGGTCAGACAGGATGCACCGAGCCAAACACACCAGCCGCCACCCTGGAGAAAAAAGCTCCGGTGCTAATATTAGGAGGGAGACTTGATTAAGGTGCTACTATTAGGTTTTGGCATCCACGTCGGGTCCAAAGTAGGAACGCCCTCAACACTTCTCTTTGGTGTTCGTGGCCCCGGTCCTCAACGGCACACTACATGATATTATGAGGAGCCAGACCAAACATGCCACGGCAGACCACAGAGTTACTCAGAGCCGCTGCACATTCTTTTGAGGCTGAAATGCAACCTGGTCCTATTTTTCAGCAGCTTGTCAGACTCAGTGTGGTGCAGAGAGGCAAACTAGGAAGGGGAACTGTTGTCACCTCTCTATAGCCTTCAGAGATGGCAGCCGCGCTCGCGAAAAACGAGAGGACTGCCAGTCAAAAGACGTGCCTAGAGAAAGGGGAGGAAGAAAAAAAAAAGGAGCACACAGAAATGAGTTTATTGGTAAAACTCTGCAAGATGATGGACATATGAAGGCAAAGCACTAAGTGCGGCGACCACATGCGCTAACATAAACAATGCCGTCTGTGAAACTGAAATTGAAGTGACAACATAATGATTTGAGGCAAATTCAATTAAGTCTTTGTAGCCTTTGGAGGGAACTGCATGTCCAGCTGTTTGCATGATGCTAACAACATAACCTCTCTGAATTATGTCGACTCATTTTGCTGTTTCCTCTCTCTTCACTGAAACCTGTGGACAGTATCTTCGAGGGCTCGGCCCGGAAACAGCGTCGGGCATTCAGTGTGTCTGAGCTCGTCATCGGAGGAGTTTTATTTAGAAAAATACTTGTTATGAGAGCAGCGAACCACGTCCCCCGGCTCTGCTCCCAGCAGGAAGGCACGCAGGAGAGGAAGACTTTCAGTCACGCTTAATCAGAACAGACTTTTAATTCCTTCAAGGAATGCATATCGCCCACATTCGTTTTCACCAGAGTTTTAAACTGAGGTCTTTCTAGGTTCAAGAATGACAGAGTTATAGCCTTTTTGATCAAACAGTGA
>NC_051440.1:10305002-10344192 GCF_001649575.2 Kryptolebias marmoratus | reverse complement strand
CCCCCCCCCCCCCCCCCAAAAAAAAAAAAAAAAAAACATTAGATGCAGTTTCACTTGATACAGTAAGATCTTCAGGGACCTGTTAGCGCTCAGAGTATGCGCTGCGAAAGACTTTCAGCTACTATGACACCAGATTTTAGCTCATTATCTGTAAAACCGACTGTGTTTTGTTTATTTTTGTGTTTGGCTCGAGGAGCTGTGGCAGCAGCCATGTTGAATGAAATTGACACCAAAAGTCAATCAGTTGTAGCTGTACGTCCAGTGATTACTTCCTGAAAGTTTCATTAAAATCTGTCCAGTAATTCAAGAGATATTTTGCTAACAGACAAACTGTGTTGACTCCAAGAGTTAATGCCAAATTTTCTAAGAAAAAATCTCAAGCAGTGAGTAGTGCTTGAAGCATGTGTGAGGGATGACTCATAGCTACTACCAGCCCAAAATTTAGCTCAATATCTGTAAAACTGACTAACTTATAGCCAGTTTTGTGTTTTCTTCATTTGATTAGCTGTGGCAGCCATTTTGGATCGAGTTGACTCAAAAAGGTAATCAGCTGTAGATGTAAACCCAGTGATTACTTTCTGGAGGTTTTACTGAAATCCGACCACAGGTTCATGAGATATTTTGCTAACAGACACACACACAGAGACACGAGGAGCAGACATTATCACCTGTCTTTTATCTTTCACAATAAATAGTTGGCTAAAGGACACAGATAGCAACACATGAGCTACCAAATGCTGATATAAATATTAACAAAAAGAAAAGTTTGCCATGCTGAAAAATGTTCTTTTCATTTGTTAAAAAAGTTCAAATGAGGTGGAGCTCTTTGGCTAAAACAGCACCAGACCTGCAGGAACATTTACTTTATTGTTGTAATTGAATTTCCCGAAAAAAAAAAAAAAAAAGAAGTAATCTGGAACAGAAAATCGAAATTTGGCGCCACATTTCCTGGACATAAACGTGCATTTTTTCCTCCTCCCTGTAAAACAAAACAAAAAAAAGAAGCATAAACTATCTGTCAAACAAATGAGTTTTTACAGCAACGAGCTCCCTTTGCCTGGTCTGACCCGCAGCGAACGGTGGATTAAGTTTGCTAAACTCATTCGTTGACTTTCTGCTTCTTTCACCCTCCTGTCGGCTAATTAGCCGCGTTAGCCTTCAGCAGGCAAACTGCAGCAGCTTCCACATGCCTCATCTATTTTCTTTAAGGGTTTTCTTACGTTTCCTTCCAGAGCCTTGCATGAACCTTGCCTCTTTTTTTTTTTTACCGTTGGTTTAATTTAAAGACCTGTAAGTGGGACAGTAAAACGAAGAAAGTCAGCACATGAATCAGTTTAAAGAGCATCAGAGATGCATATAACTTCAAACGTACACCGGATACCTACAGCTAAGATGGACCGCTGAGATGGTTTTTGTTCTGCCAGGAATGTGTCCGTGACAGACTGACTGATGATTGAAACTAAATACAAAGCTTTATACACTTCAATTAAGTATATTTAGTGTAATCTGATGGAAAAGAAGAAAAAACCCAAGCTGAACAGCAATAAAACACATCTCTGCCTCTGCAGGAACACTGACTCACTGACGGTGACGTGATGCTTCTCTTTGCGAGAACCAAGGCGACGCGGCAGGTAACGTGTTTGCGTGTGTGTGTTTGTTTGTAGCGTTAGCAAAATATCCCATGAACAACGGGAGGGATTTCAGTGAAACTTGCAGAACGTAACCACTGGATGCACGCCCGAAGCTGATCCAAGATGGCTGCCACAGCTACTCAAATTGAGAAAACACAAACCTGGCTACAAGTCAGCCAGTTGTACAGATATTGAGCTAAAATTTGGGGTGTTAGTAGCTATGAGTCATCCCTAAATCATGCTCTAAGCACTACACACACTGCTTGAGATTTTTGGCTCAAACTTTGGAATTAACTCTTAGAGTCAACACAGTTTGTCTGTTTGCAAAATGTCTCATGAACCAATGGAGGGATTTTAGTGAAACTTGCAGAATGTAATCAATGGATGGACGCCTACAACTGATTGAGTTTTGGAGGCAACCCCATCCAAGATGGCCGCTACAGCTAACCAACCTTAGAAAGCACACGCATGGCTATAACTCAATCATTTTTACAGATGTTGAGCTCAAAACTTGGTGTGGTAGCAGATGAAATCGATCCCCATCACGTATTCTGAGTGCTAACAGAAAGCACGAGACCATCGTTTAAAGGTTTGCCATTACCTGTTTGGAGTCAAGTCTGTCTGTTAGCAAAATATCTCAGGAACTGCTGAATGGATTTTAATGAAACTTTCCGGAAATGATCATCTGATATACCTCTGTGAATGATTAACTTTTGGACCTAACCTGATTCAAGACGGCCATCACAGCCAACTGATCTTAGAAACCATAAAAATGGCTACAACTCAGTCAGTCTTACAGATGTTGCGATAAGACTTTGTGTGGTTTTAGCTCAGAGTTATTCACAACACATACTCCAAGTTCTACTCATTGCACAAGATCTTTGCTTAAAACTTTCGCACTAATTGTTGGAGCTGACTGTTTTTTTTTTCTGGACGGAGTCAAATAAAACATTCAGAAAGGAATCACTGAGTGTACATCTTCAGCCAATAAATCTTTGGAGTAGGCTTACTTCAAAATGGCTGCCACAGCGAATCAAAATTAGCCAACACAAAGGTGGCTACAACTCTTTTAGTTTAGTCCAAATCTCTGGCATGAACGGTCGCGGGCGACGTGCATTCCTTCAAGGCATGCTAGGCCTTTCATTTAAATCACGAAGGACTGCTCATCGGTCTGTATTTCCTCTCCGGGATGTTCAGTCTACAAGTTCCTCCAAGTGCCGGTTTCCACCGGTCAGAAAAAATCCTCCGCATTCCTGCTCTGGGTTCAGCCACAAACGCAGCTCGAGCAAAACTCCCCGCGAACGGTTTCAGGAGGGAATTGACTCTCCGAGAAACACGGCCAACTTTACCACTGAAATAGATTTCAATAAATTTTAATTTCCGCAGCCACTTTCCCCGGTCTCGAGAAGGTAATGAATTAGCAAACAAGGGGGGCCTCAAAAGCGTTCCCTCCCATTACTCTTTGCTCAATGAATTACCGTCGACCACACAAGAAAAACAAAAGATGGCAAGTTTATTTTGCTGCGGTGGGCCGTTTCAACACAGCAATTATTCACTGACACCGCCTTCAAAGGCTCCTCAGTCAAAAACATCAGGGCTCTGTGTAATACTTTGTCACAGCATTAATAGTTAAAAAATGGAAGGGTGTTTTGTATATTTGATCACTGACAAAAAAGTACAAACAGTAAAGCGTTTGTACTGGAAAGAATCTGGAGTTGCAGAACTGACTAACACGGTGCAGAAAAGTCTATTTTGAAGCAAAAAATGTTTACTTTTTTAATTGTTACACAGATCCATGTGAATCATATTGATAAAAGTACAGTAAAAGGTTAAAAATCTAACATTTCTTTTAGGAGTCCATATCAAATGTCACCTTTCATGCCAGACTTACAGCCATTTTAGTCAAATTCGCACAATTGTTAAGTGCGATCGCCATGATATCGTGCTCGGAGCATATGTTGGGGATGACTCTCGGGTACCACAACGCCAAATCTTAGCTCAATATCTGTAAAACTGACCGAATTAAAGCCTTGTTTGTGTTTGCTATGATTGCTTTGCTGTGGCGGCCATCTTGAATCAGGTTCCCTCCCAGAGTTCCCCAGTCGCAGGTGATCGTCCAACAAATACTTTTTGAGAGTTTCAGTGAAATCTGTTAGCAGATATTTCTGCTAACAGACAAACACACACACAACTACTTTATATAAATAAGATGTTTTATGCAAACATGTATTGTTTTTTTTATTTTTATAAATATGTCCTGGAAAGTCCACAAGCTTTACAGCTAAAAAAAATAAAAAAAGCTCAATAAATCTGAATATTAAGTTACAAAAACAATTTTTTTAAAGACTAATTCAGCAAAGAAGCACCAATAAGCATTTGTTGTAAGCATCCAAAGAAGGTAAAGTTAAATAAATTCATGGTAATTCTTTAAAAACCCAATAAAAACACAGATGCAACGTTAAAACTGTTTGTATGAAGATGTGTGGTATGCTTGACACGTTATGGGATTTAACAAACGTCTTAAAATACAGTTTTGTTGAATTTCGCTGCTCTCGTTGAAAGAAATGCATGTGTGTGTTTGTTTGTGCGAGCTTGTATAACTGTGGGTGTCTGTGTGTGTCTGTGTGTGTGTGTGTGTGTGTGTGTGTGTGTTTAAGTGGCCTGTGTGTGGCCAGACTCGCAGGGCTGATCTTGGCCCCCGGCTCTTGCTGGCGTTCAGCACGTCTGTAAAGAAACAGCTGGAGGCAAAGCCAACACCGGTCGCGCTCAGGAGCTCGGGCCCCGCCAGCAGCGACAGATTCCAGAACTTTCGATGGACCTGCGTCGCCATGCCAACGGGTCTTGGCACGCCACCACCGTCCTGATCCGAGCACCTGGCCCACTGAGGGCTCAGAATCGCCGCTCCTGTCACTGTGTGATGAACAGCTCATTTACAACCCAAGTGTTTGTGTGTTTTTGGGAGCTTTGGGGCCAGGGAAAGAAAACAGCGAGGCAGCGGACCTCCTGTGTGTTCCCTAATCAAACAGAACCTTAATGTTGCAGAATAGCCAGGCTCGGACTTCTTCATACTGTGGAAAACCCACAAAGAGGGACATTCAAAAGGAAAACGGCATCATAGAAAAGGAGCTAAAGAAGGATTTATTTTGTTTGTCTTTGGTAGAAAGTTTTGTAGTTTTAAATTGAACATAGAAGAGAAACGAGGCGGAGAAGAACTACAATCAGGCTACAGACAAACTGCAGCTAAACGCTGACAGCTGAAAGACTGCTGAAATTACTGAAGCTGAAACTGAGTTAATAAAACCTAAAGAAGCAGAAGGCTAGCTAAAAGTTAATTATAACAAAATGTTGGTTAAAAGCAGCAAAATCTTAGCAAAAACCCAAATTAGCAAAGTAGCAAAATGCTGGATAAAAGTATCAAAAGGGGAGTTAAAAGCTAAAGTAGCCGAAGGCTAGCTACAAATAGCAAAAGGCTAGCTAAATGCTAAAAGTAGCAAAAGACAAGCTAAAAGGGAAAGATAGTAAAATGCTGGCTAAAAGCAACATTTTGCCAGCTAAAAGCTAAAGTAGCAAAAAGGTAGCTAAAATGTAAAGTAGTAGAAGGTTCGCTAAAAGTATCAAAAGGCTAGCTAGAAGCAAAAAGTAGCAAAAGGTTGGCTAAAAGCTAACAATAGCATAAGTTCTATTAGCATTTAGCATTTCAATGTGGAAAACATCTGTAAATAAATTAAATATCTTAAAAGTAATAAAAAAGACAAAACCAAAAGTCACGGTTGGATACATCAATGGCTAAAATAGCAAATACTAAGCAGAAGTAGTTAAAAATGAAAAAAAAAAAAAAAAAAAAAAAAATGTACACAATGAAAAATCAGGAAAAATTAGTTTAAACATTGAATCCTTCAACATTCACACACTTAAAATCGTACACATTTTTCACATATTCATTGACTGAAATGGTAACTAAAGACAATTTCTTTGGACAAAGTAATCACCATTTCACTTTGTATTTGACAAAGGTGCATGGCCGTGAGAAGCAGGGGCGTGGAGGGCGCTGCAGCATTCCTTAACTGTTAATGAATTAATAAAAAAAAACAAAACAATTGATTTGTGCTTTGTATGTTCAAATTCCAATAATCTGTAAATCTTGTCTGTAAAACAACACTTTGTTGTATATCTGTAACTTAAAACTCACAAATAAATGGGCAGAGCAGCATCAGGCCATGACTGCAGTTCTATAGATAATATCTGTCCAAAATAAACAGCATACTGTTCTTTTAATGTTTGTATTTAAAACAGCATGCAGTGTGTTTTTCATACGCATATGTTAAGTAACGTAATATTCTTCATCACAGGGTATAAAATCATACTAATTCACATACGCTCACAGCACCCTCCATCTGAAACACAGCTATGTAGAGACTAGGCTGTTTAAATATACTCAAAGACTGTTTAGGAAAAAGTTTGATTTATTTAGTTATTTTTTAACTGGGGTGCTCCAGTTTATTCACCAATGATCCTGATAGACTCTTGGTCCTAAACAAACTTAAAAAAGTGAATGATAATGATAATAATAATAATAGTTAGTTTAGCAGTAAAGATCGGGAAAATATAACAGAATAACAATGGCTTTGTTTTTGTTAAAGAAAGGTATTGTAATTAGTTTATTTAATATACTTAATTGTTCCATTCCATATTTATTCTTGGATCAGGTTTCACTTACATTCCTGTGAGACATACAGTAAAAAGAAATATTTACCCAATTCAACATGGCTACCACACCCAACAGGCTGGAGTCAACACAAAAATGCCTTTAATTCAGTCAGTTTTATAGATATTGAGCTAAAATTTGTTGTGGTAGTAGCTGAGAGTGATTCCCAACTCATACTCCGAGCACCTGCAGAACACCCGACATGGATGCATTCTGCTAAAAAAAGTTACCGTTTTAATTTCAGCTGTTATATATGAATTACCATCAAAATGAAAAGCTTTCCGTAGTTACCTCCGCCAAGGAGGTTCTGTTTATGGTACGTCCGTTTGTTTGTTTGTTTGTGGACAAGATTACTCAAAAAGTTATGAGCGGATTTTCATGACATTTTCAGGAAACAGTCAAACAGGGTACAAGGAATGAGTGATTGGATTTTGGTGGTGATGCATTCAAAGGTCAAGGTCAAAGGTCAAGGTCACAGATCAGCTCTAACTACGCAACTATTTAATGGAGGAAAATTAAACTGCGCAGTTGGACACCTTTTAGGTTAAGGGTGATCACGATTGAGTTGAAGGTCATGGGGTCAAAGGTCAACATCACAGTTGACCTAGTTGCTCTAACTCTGCAGCAGTGTAATGTAGGAATGTCAAACTGCACAGCCGGACACCTCAGGGGTCAACGATGACGCCTGTTGATTTCAATGTTTATGGGGTCAAAGGTCGAGGTCACAGGTAACCCCTTTGTTAAAACCTTGTCTCTGTTCCTACATTTGACCCTTTGTTTCCTCCGCCGAGGAGGTTCTGTTTTGGGTCGGGTCCGTTGGTTTGTTTGTCTGTCTGTCAGCAAAGATCAGGTAAAAACTAACGAACAGATTTGAAGGAAATGTTCAGGAAATATTGGGGTTGGAACAAAAAGCAAAAGATTCAATTTTGGTTCTTATCCAGATTATGATCTGGATGGCACTATTTTTTAATCACCCTGTGGCCTTGGAGGAGGTTTGTGCTCTCTGAGCGCTTCTAGTTTTAAATAAGAAATCATGTTTGGACTTTTTACTGAAACACAGTTGGATCCGTTCAAACACTCACAGAGTCTGACGTGAACTGGATGGCTTACATGTGAAAAAAAAGGCTTCTCTGATATTCTAATTTAGGTGGTTATAAAATGCCAACCGTGCTCCGGACAGAGACTGACCCTCGACGTTGTGCGGTGGGACTTTTCCCTCCGTTCAGAGTTTTTTCCACATGACCTCTAAACAAAGCATGAAGAGCTGTAGGGCTCTGGGCTGAAAGATCTTGGGTCGTTCTCGCTGCAGTCGTGACTAGTTGCTCAAACTCAATTATAGAAAACCTTTTTCAAAACTCTGTGTTTAAGGAGGAGAAATAGGAGGTTAAGCACATCATAAAAATACACATTTTCACCTGGTTTGTTTTGGCTCGACGTTTTCAAAGCGAGCCAGTTGGAGAAGAAAACTTTGAATTGGTGTGTGCAGGACAGGGGTTGTTCCTTACTCCATCTCCCTTGGATGTAGTTGCCACCCATGATTTTCTAGTCTCTCTCCCACATTAGGGGTGGAGTATAGAGAGAAAACATGATTTGTGCATGGCTGTCCGGCTTGAGAACATTTTGATTGATGGGCAGCTGAAGAACACAAGCTGATCCTTATTAGAGGCTAAAAGCTGCCAGCTCTCAGGGATGCGTGGGTTTGTCCTGCTTGGTAAATGATCAGGTGTTTGACTGTCTGGTAGGAAGGAAGTCCTTATTAATTTTAAGAAGGCCAAGGCTCAGCAACCTCAGGCATGCCTGCTCCCACACACAAACACACACACACACACACACACACACACATTCCCATCCCGCTCTCTCTGTGGTTCATTACTGTACAGGAGGGTGGGTGTACTCTTACATGAAAAGTCCTGATTGGGAACAGATATCTACATCTGTGAAGGTGTTAAAATAAATCTGTGGACATCGCTTCTTGGTTTTTCTCTTCTCCAAAGAGTGTTCTTTTTGTTTCTTTTTTAAAGCCTGTACTTTTTAAGGGGCTGCAAGGTGGCACAGTTAGTTAGATACTTCGATGAGGGCCTCTGTGGAAAGGTTATGAACCACTAATAATAATTAATCTGTTGTAGATAGCTCTTTGAATGATCTTGGTTTGGAGGAATAGAGTTTATTTTTTCTGCCTGGACTGACAAGCTAACAGCTAGTCCAAGACCAAAGTGGATTACTTCTGTTTTAGAGCAACTTAAGTCTTAAAACTGTTGTCAGTTTCATATTACATGGTTATTCATGCAGAAATATTATGATATTCATGGTCCAGGCTGCACAAAAAGTGCTTCAGCTGCTCCTGCAAATAACTGTAAAGTTTTATGTCAATAAAAAAGTTTAGTTAGCCAAAGTTTAGTTGTTTTTTACTTTAGATCTCAATACTGGAATGGTTTTATGCAACGTCATCCATCCCACTTTCTACCTTTAATCTAAACAACTTGGAAGCAGAATTGTGTAGAGTTAGTTTTCTGATTCCCTCAAATAAAAACCTAATAAAAAGATACATCACATTCAGACTGGGCACCTGGTAAATGCCTTTTTACACTGCCTGGCCCCCCAAAAAAGTCGCCACCTGTATTTAACTAAACAAATAGGTACGAGCTGCCTATTGGATAATTACTGCATGGGTGATTATGTTTCAGCTGGCAACAAGTTATTTAACCCCAACTGGTGCAATGAGTTCCTTCTCATTTCTTAAACAACCATGTGGAAAGACACATCCCGTGGTCGTGGAGAAGATGTCAGCCTGTTTGAGAAGGGTCAAATCATTGGCACGCATCAAGCAGAGAAAACATCTACGGAGATAGCGGAAACTACTAAGATTGGGTTAAGAACTGTCCAACGCATTATTAAAAACTGGAAGGTTAGTGGGGACCCATCGTCTTCGAGGAAGAAATGTGGCTGGAAAAAAAATCCTGAATGATTGTGATCGGTGATCACTTAAACGTTTGGTGAAAACGAAATCAAAGAAAAACAACAGTAGAACTCCAGGCTACATTTAATAGTGAAAGTAAGAGCATTTCCACACGCACAATGCAAAGGGAACTCAAGGGGTTGGAACTGAACAGCTGTGTAGCCTTAAGAAAACCACTAATCAGTGAGGCTAACCAGAAAAAAAAAATGCTTCAATTTGCTAGGGAGCAGAAAGATTGGACTTTGAGCAATGGAAGACGGTCATGTGGCCTGATGAGTCCAGATTTACCCTGTTCCAGAGTGATAGGCGCATCAGGGTAAGAAGAGATGCAGGTGAAGTGTTGCCCCCATCATGCTTAGTGCCTACTGTACAAGCCTGTGGAGGCAGTGCTATGATCTAAGGTTGCTGCAGTTGGTCAGGTCTAGGTTCAGCAACAGTATGAGCTCAAATAATGAGGTCAGCTGAATATACTGAATGACCAGGTTATTCCATCAATGGATTTTTATTCCCTGATGGCACGGGCGTATTCCACGGTGACAAGGCCAGAATTCATCGGGCTCGAATTGTGAAAGAGTAGTTCAGGGAGCATGAGACCTTGTGACATTGCAGAAGCTTATCGAAACAATGCCACAGTGAGTGTGTGCCATAATCAATGCTAAAGGCGGCCCAACAAAATATTAGAGTGTGTAACCTTTTACCTTAGTTGTGACTTTTTTTCGATCAGGCAGTGTATTTATATATATACAAGATTACAGAACTTTTAATGTAGAATCAAATTGTAAAAAAGAACCAAACAACAGTAACAGACAGATCAGAGTTTTCTGTTCGTCTTTTATAATGATATTACACGCAGTTTGTGCTTGTAAACCTTTCTGCAAAAAGGAAGTATGGAGAAACACCTAGGACAAGCTCTTCCCTTCATGTTCAGAAGTCACCTGAAAATAAAGTGTAAATCAGAGCAGCTTTAAGATCTCCATCTTTAAACCTAAAAGGCAGCTGGAATATGGAAATCCCCCCCTTCCAGCGACCCGTGAGGCGAACATATCACACCTACACAGCCACTTCACTCCCACCATTAACACCAGACTTTAAGCAGCTACAACAGCTCTTTCCCCCTGTAATCCATCTGCGCCACAAAGCTCAGCGCTCCCCGGGGGCAGAGGAACATAAACATGTTCAGATTGCCTCAGTGTTTCCAACGCCGCCCATGTAGGCCGTTCCCCATCCGAGAGGAAGAGGATCCAGGTCTGAATCAGTGCGGCTTTATTTACAACTCCTGCAAAACAAACTTTAAAAGGGATAATTCCTTTCTGCTTACGCTGCGGAGAGGCAGTGAAAGCCCGGCCTTATGTTACAAAGTCGTGAGACCGTCGGCTGCACAAAACAAACAGTTGTGAGCTCTGACTTCCTTCCTCGCTTCACAAGGGGACGCAGCTCGGAGAAATATGTTGGCCCTTGTGAGCAAATCCGCTTCATGGGTTTAGACTGTTGGAAAAACCGCAGCGGGACAGAAAACAAGCTGCCTGGCCGGAGCCCATGTTTGACTTGCACTTGGTGTTGATTTATCTCCTGCCCAGAGTGTGTAATTGAATGTCTAATGGACTCACTGTTCATTAGTAAATTTACACTTCTGTACGTTAACAACATTGAGGCCAAGGACGTGTTCTAATAAAAGAGAAAGCTTGCTCTATTTTGGACTTTCTGATCAGAGGGCGGGTAACACCCACAACAAATTAAAGATTTATAATAGTTAGTATAAAGATTGTGTCACCTTTATGTGACCAATCCATAAATATGATTCACTGACCTGTGTTTGTGTTTTTGGTTGTTCCGTCTGAATTTGATAAAATACAATATTTGAACCTTTTTCTCAATTATCCACTGAAGAGTTGAACATGTAAGCAGTGTCTTACCCCTTTTTGTTATTTAATAATGCCGCTCATGTTTACTGTGTCTGAATACTTTAACCACTTAAAATACAAGGTTTTTATACTTTTCCCAAAGCCAAATACAAGCACTTTTAAAGTACTTTTAAGGAGGTTTGTAATGTATATGTGTGTGTGTGTATGTGTGTGTGTGTGTGTGTATGGAGTTCATATATACACATAAAAGTAAATGTGGCTGCACCTTAAACAACCAAAAATATATGAAAGTAACATTCCTGGAAGAAATGTATAATGCTCACCGTCTTCCACATCAAAGTTTTAAACAAAAATTTCTCACAATCTGTTAGAGCTCAGATTATGCATTGGGATGACTCTCAGCTACTACCTCGCCAGATTTTAGCTCGATATCTGTAAAATATACTGAGTTTGAACCATTTTTGTGTTTGCTAAGGTTGACTTGCTGTAGCAACCATGTTGAATTGGGTTGACTCAAAAAGTTAATGAGTTGCAGATGTACATCCAATTATTACTTTCTAAGAGTTTCATTAGAATCTGTCCAGTGGTAGATGAGATATTTTGCTAACAGACACACACACACACACACACACACACACACACACACACACAGAAGCAATTACATGATCACCTGCAAGATGGGCAGAAATTAAAACACGCAACTGTCAGTATAGAAACATCACTGTTCATCACATTTGTATATTTACCATTGTTTTATTGAAAATTCTTAAATAAAATACAGATACAGGAAGTGAGCACGCTGCTCAAACGAATCAACAAATCTGTTCAGTGTAGGATTTGTTGTCGTGACAACAAAGTGGCTCCCTATGAACTGAGCTTGTCTGCAGCAATTTTGCAGCTGAAATTATATTTATTTAATATATTTTTGAAGAACCAAAACAGAACAAATAAAAACGAACAAAGTAGTGCATAAATAGGTCATTAAATTAATTAGTAATCAGTAAATTGTGGAATAAATTTTCTGTCTCTGATAATCTCCCTCTTAGTTGGTATCCCTGTTTATTTAAGTTTATTCTTATTTATTGGTTCTTTTTCATATTGTTATGTTTTCCTTCCTATTTAACCTTGTCTTTATTTCCCTTCACCTTTCCTCTCTACTTATTCCTTTAAAATGATTTATCTAAGACTGATTATGACCTACTTATGGCGACAGGGAGTCGATGTTTGAACGGTTAGAAACGGGAAAGTTTCATCGATAGATTCCAAACAATCCGAGGCGCGTTGCCATCTTAGCTTGGAATATGGAAAACAAGCATTGCGTTGGCATTCGTTCTTTCCATGTTTTGAAACGATGACGTATTCCTGTACTCCCCCGGTGTCTGCAACACTCCTTGTGTTTGCATGTTTCTAATTCTCATCCATCATTTTTAGTTATAATTATGATGCAATCGCAGCTTTTGTAGCTCTCATCTTCTCCGAGTGAATCCAAACCATCAAACACTTTGACTAACTCTGTGATGAAATGTCAGCATGTTATGACAATGTCAAGTTTTCTGAAGGGCTCTGTTTGGGTTTTCCTCGGATTTATGCAAATATACGTTTGTACATTGTTAGCGCAGGTTTGCAACAACTTCCTCCCTCTGTAAAGGGAGGCTCAGACTCGGGTCTTAGAAACACCTGGGTGACTTGTTGCGAACCTGCACGAACAATGTTCAGATGAATATTTGCATAAGCCACAGGAAACCAAAACAAAAGCCTCCAGACAAAAACCCCCCAAAAAACTGACATTGTCATAACATGTTGAAATGTCATAACAAAATCCCAAAGATATAAAGATAAACCAGTGATCTTTGTTCTGAGGCAGTAACACAAATAAAACCGTAACAATCAAGACAAAGAAATGTGAAAGAAATAGTGCACAATTAATAAAATCTAACAATTAATTGTAAAACTTATACAGAAACACTAAATAAAGGTCTATAATAATAATCAAAATGTGAAAACAAAAGAATAATAAATGAAGTAAGTTAAAATTGAAGAGTGACACAAAATCAACAACTACAGTTAGAAATAAATAAAGGTCATCAATTTCTGCTGCAAATTATAGAGCGAATAGATCTAAAACTGTTCAGTGTTGGTGCATCTGGGCTGATAAACACACTAAAGGTTTTTCTTTCCTCTGCTCCTGTAAGCTCACCAGCCGTTTTCTTCACAATTGTTGTCAATAAGTTGAAGGAATAGTTTGAATGATCAAAAGTAGTGTTCTGTGGAGAAGTTATATACTGTCAACATCTTACCTGCTGTAGATAGCTCTTTGAATGGCCCCAGTCTGGAGAAATCAGGATAAGTTCTGACTGGAAAGCCGAGCTAATGACTAATCCAAAAGGACTAAAGTGGATTGCTGCTGTGCTAAAACAGCTCCAACATTTTGTAGAGGTTTATGCAAATGCTGCTTTATAAACCTCAGACCAGTGGTTCCCAAACTTTTCAGCTTTTGACGTACAAAATAAAAGTGGAAGAGACTTGTGACCCCAACTATTGCTGGTTAAGTTACACAAACACAACTAATAAGACAAGGAGCATCATGAAGTCATATATTATTTTATCCATTTATCCATCCATGACCACTGTTTTTTTTTCTTTATAACAATTGACGGTAAATATGCCATTGACAATGATTACATTAATTTGAGTCCTGTAGACTGTCTCCAAACCCCACACTTGGTGGTTCATGATCCACATTAGGGTCCCAACCCCAGCTTTGTAAACCGTGGCTGTAGCCTGCTGTCATTTTGACTTTACACAATAATTGCCATGGTAGACGGTTCAGGTCCTCAGTAAGTTACCAGTAATGGTCCAGGTGAAACACAGAATCATCAGCAGACCTGGTCGGTTTGCTTCTCAGCTGACTGTAAACCACGTTTATTCCCGTGTCGGACATCGAACTGAGATCAGATCATTTAGGATGAACAATAATGCCAGGTCTGAACAGCGTCTAAGATTTATGTGATTCCAATGATGCAAAACATGTAGATATTACATCGATAAGCTTCTCCATTTAAATTAATTGGCAGCTTTGTCTAATTTTAACATTGCGTTTGCAAAAAATCATAAAAAGGGTGGAAATACAGAATGTTTGTGGGAACTTTTCCATGAAGTCACATCAGGTCAGTACAGAGCGATGCTCTCAGGAGAATGTTATCTTTCTTTTTTAATTTGTTTGCACTTGAATAATTATATATTTCTGTATGACGTGACTTCATTTTATTCTCTAGTTAGCATTGACATCCTCTTATAGTCTAAAAGTTTTGAGCTGTATTCGGTGCTCTCAGTCTCTCTCAGACAAGCAGAAAATGGCGAGGTAAAGGCTGAGGTCTGGAAACGCGGTGCCGGTCCCTGTGCCCTGGTGAGAACGAAGCGGGTGGCCCCCGCTCGGCACAGGATAAAGCTGTCCAGAAGCTGCCTTCAGCATCCGCGTCTGTCTGCCAAGCGCTGCGAGCGTGTCCCAGGGCAGGCGGGGAGGACAAGGCGGCTCAACAAGGCCTCTGCATTGAGCACAGTCCATTTAAAATAACCTATGGATAAATAAATACAAGACCAAAGTTCACTGTGCAGTAATTGGCCAGGAAACCAACAGAGACAAGCTCATTTACTGTAAATGGATCAGCTTTGAGTCTGAGAAGTGCACTTGGCTAACACTGCGCTCTTTAGAACGATTTGGAAATTTCAAGCGAGGCTTTTATTTTTTTCTTACATTGAAATATTCAAACTGAAATGTCTTGTGCTTTCATTAGCATAACAAAGCTGTACCTGTATGTAATAGCAAATAAACAAAACAGAAAGTGAAATATGGAAACATGCTGACAGAGGATTTAGAATACAACCTCAGTTCAGACAAATCTGGGACGTTGTGTAAAATGTGACTAAAAACAGAATGCAATGATTTGTAAACCACAACAGAATACAACAGAACATAGTAAACATATCAATTGTTTAAACTAAATAGAATCTTTTTAAATGAGGTAATTTTGAATTTGAAGACAGCAAGTCAGTGAGAAAACTGGGTGTAAAATAAATGCTTTAGAGAGGCTGAATCTATCAAAAGTAAAGATGGGCAGAGGTTTATCGCGCTGCAAAAAACTGCATCTAAAAATAGTGGAACAATTTCAGAATAATGTTCCTTAACAGAAAATTGGGAAGACTGAATATTCTATCATCTACAGTTCATAATATCAAATGATTTCAAGAATTTGGAGAACTCTGAACTCAAATGACAAAAGAATGAAAGTCAGTCTTGGATGTCTGTAATCTTTGGGACGTCAGGCAGCTCTGCAATTAAAACAGGTCTGATTCTGTTCTGGACATCACTGCATGGACTCAGGATCACTTCCATAAATCATTGTCTGTAAACACAGTTCACTGTGTGATCTACAAAAGCTGCTTAAAGCTCTATCAGGCAAAGAAGAAGACAGACATGAACACCATCCAGAAACAACTCCGTCTTCTCAGGACCAAAGTCCATTTAAAATGAACTGAGACAAAGTGAAAAACTGTTTTTGGTCAAATAAATCAACATTTTAAATTAAATGGATGCCACGTTCTCCGGACTAAAGAGGGAAGGGGGCATATGGCTTGTCATCAGCTCACAGTTTAGGAGCCTGCCTCTCTGATGGTATGGGGCTGCATTAGTGCCTCTGATGAGCAGCTTCCACGTCTGGAAAGGCACCATCAATGCAGAACAGTATATACAGGTTTCCCGTCCAGCAAAACATCCAGCAAAGAGCCAGGATTGTTGAACAGCCAGAATCCTCCATCAGATAAGATTGGGACAACATTCCCTCCAAAACCTCCAGCAGCTGCTCCCCTCGGTTCACAGATGTTTACAGACTGTTGTTAAAATAAGAGGGGACCCTTCACAGTGAGAAACAAGGACCTATTCAAACTGTTAGAGATGTGTTTCTACCATCAAATTGAAAGTTTCCTTATTTTTATTTATTTATTTTTTCAAAAAGTGTTACTTTTTTTAGTTCAAACATTTCATATGTTTACTATGTTCCACTGTGAATAAAATAGGGGTTTGTGAGAGTTATTTAAAATTTTGAAACTTTACACAATGTCCCAGTGTTTTTTTTTTTTTTTTCAGAATTAGGGTTATAAATTAACATGCAGAGAAACAAAAAGAAGCGTGACCCAATCTGGCTTTTTCAGGGTCTGGATGTGAACTTTTGATACTTTTTGACAAAATACAGAGCCATGAACACATCATCTCTTTCTTACCCAAACACACACACAACCACACACAACCATTCACACACATATAGTGGTTAGTTTGGCCAAACTTGTTGACCCACTGGCTTAGCTGTGGTTGCACGCTGGACGCAAAGCACTCATTAACGATTTGAGCCCGCTCTTCACTTGTGCAAACAAACAGACTCAGCCATCATTACCGTAACACTGGTGCGTGTGGTCTCCTCAGTCAGACCTCTTTTGATTTGTCACTCTTTGCAGAGCCAGAGGCGATGTAAAACGGCACAATATGTCAAGTGAGTAAAGGGACATGGAGCGAGCCAACTTGTGGCATGTTACAAAGTGGCTTAAACACATTTTTTTCCCCCCAACAGCCTCAAATATTGCACAGCAGTTGCAGCATTGGTGCAGGAATCTGTTCCACAGTCGGCCCCCGAAGCCACAGAAACATAAAAGACCACAGTGGGGTTTTATGTCGCGTGTAAAATGCCATCATAACTGCCCTCTCAACCAGCTCCACTTTCTGCCCTGAGACAGAGCTATCTTTACATGGACGAGTCTGACTGTGAGCATTAACGTGTGTGTTGTTTGGCAGCTGGGAACAAGTTTATGGTAATGGTTTGGGTGATAGGTCAGGGGCGTGAGGGTGGTGGTGACTGTTGATGGCTGTGAGGGGTTTCAGGCAGCATCCAGCTGGCCTGGGAGCTGCCTCTGAGGTCAGAAATGTGTGTGTGTCCGTGTGTGTGTAGGGGTAGGTGGATGGAGGTTTCAGACATTGGGCAGCTTGTGGTTTGAGTTTGCGGGACAAGTGTGGGCTAAGATCTCCACCCCCCCCCTTCCCTCTCCACAGAGTCTGTAGCAGAGAGTCAGGCACCCCCAACGTGAACAGCTGCCAAGAGAGAAATGCTAATGTGGTGGGCACCTCACGAGGCTGCAGGTCTAAGACTGATGCTGTGGACTTGTTATTCTGCTTTCTGAATCACTCCAAATGACTGCTAGCCCATGATCAAAGGCACGTTTTAATCACGCGCTGAACAACATTCCCCAGAAACGAAACGGAGCTGGGCAACCCTTAAAGGAATGCAAGTCGCCCGCCGCTTTTCACGGCTGAGTTTAAGTTCACAAAGTTTATCTGATAGTGCCTGGAGTTTGAGTTGTGAATGACTGTCGGCGACTCCAGCGGCAAATTTTAGTTCAGTATCTGTAAAAATTCACAGATGTGTAGCTGTTTTTGTGTAAGGTATGGTCAGTTTGCTGTGGCAGCCATCTTGAGTTGGATTTAACCCAAAAGGTAATCAATTGTAAACCTAATGATTACTTTCTGAAAGTTTCAATGAAATCTGTTCAGTCGTTCTTGAGATATTTTGCTAACAAACCGACGGAGATGATTCCAACACTTAACATTAAAGTTTCAAACACAGATCAGTTAGACCTCAGAGTATAAGTTAGGGATCAATCTCAGCTACTACCACACCCAATTTTAACTCATCAGCTGTAAAATTGACCAAGATATAGTCACGCTTTATTGTGGCAGCCATCTTGAATCAAGTTGACTCCAAAAGTTAGTCAGTCGCAGATGCCAACCCAATGATTATTCTCTGAAAGTTTCATTAAAATCCCTCCTGTGAGTCATTAGATATTCTGCTAACAGTACAGACAAACACACATACACGTGGGCGTAGGCAAAAACATTATTGCTCCGTCTTCGTCAGTAACGAGCGAAAAAACCCCCACTGCAGGTCAGATGAGCGCAGAGCGGTGCCAGGCAGGAATCGTTTCATCTTAGAAATACATTTTACAGGCAAAATATCCAACGGCAGGTATTTCCTGTCTGAAAAATAATGATTTAATGCACCTATGCACTAGACCGAGTCTGGACAACACGCTTTTGTCCTGGCAGGACCTCCCCGACTCGGTGTCTCCAAGCGCTTGACATTTATGGTTAACATAAAAACAACATGTAGCTGTAAATATGAAATCAACCCAGAAGCACTACCTGTGGAGGATTATCATATATCAGGCAGCCGAAACAGAAACAGACAAATCTTCCAGCTACTTTCACATCAAATAAACGCGTGACAGAGGAGGCCATGTTTGGGTAACCCTGAGCAGGAATTAGGTAATGTTCAGGATGTATGCCTCTTTAAGTGCTGGAGAGGCGACCCTTCTTTAACACTCTGACTCAACAGCCCATTGTGCATTGTGGGTCGGAACCTGAAGGAAGGAGCTACGTTTACAGCGTCTAAATGCTTTATTTTCCTCTCTGTGATGGCCCACAGACTGCACTGAAACTTGGCGCCAAAGTGTTTGAATTGATGATATGTTTTGTTCAGAGGATGATCAGTATCAGTATCACATATTCTGTAATCAATTAAAGGGTTAGGATTCTCTGAAGGAATGCATATCACCCACCTCCTTTCAAAGTTTAAAGAGTTTTAAACTAAGATTATCTTGTGTTGAAACAATATGCAGCTTCAGCCGTTTTGGTTAAATCTTAAAAATAACGTTATGTGAGGTAAATATACGTTACACTGACTGAGATATTTTGCCAAAACGACACACACGGAGCCATTTAATTGCATTTGTGATTGCGATGGGAACTTTCTAAGTCTGCAACAAAGACTATGTGGGACCTGTAAAAATATTTTGAGTCTAACTGCAGGAGGCTGCGCAAACCGGTCCGCTATCAATCAAAGGAAGACGATGTTTGAAGTTCAGCACTGATTAATTGTGACGTTAATCATTGTTTTCAACTGGCTGCTCATTAATTTGTGAAAAACGCTGCGCTGCTGCCAGGGCTCGGTGTTACTTTCTGTTTGGATTGGTTCGGGTTTTGGGTCTGAACGTCTCCAGCTCCTTCTCTGTGTTGGCCACTGTGTCTGGAAAGAAAGGATTGTAATTAGTGAGGCTCCTAATGACTTATTTCCCTGTCAATTTAAAGGAATTTTAATGTAGGAGTAAGGAAACACTCAGACGGCCTGCACGGTGGGGTGGTGATTCGCACAGTTGCCTCACAGCAAGGAGGAGGTTGATGGTTCAAATCTCTCCTCATTTTTCACCTGGTATTCTGGTTTTCCCCGACGGTTCAAACACACATATGTTTAAGTCGGCTGGCAAAATGAACTTAGGCTCATCGTTTGTCTCATGAGTCTTGGACTTGTGACATGTCCAGGATGGAGTTTCAGTCCAGATTTGCCATGATCAGTGCAGTGACAGTAGTCTGGACCATCTAATTACAGTATTTACCACACGCTGCTATGGAAGGTGGGCGATAATGTAACTGCTTTGTGTGTGTGTGTGTGTGTGTGTGTGTGTGTGCATTGGTTTGTCTGACTGTTAGAAAAGCCTGTTATGAACCACTGAACTGATTTGAATGAACCTCTCAGAGAGTAATCACTGGATGTTCGTCTACAACTTTTGGAGTCAGCCGGATTCAAGATGGCCGCCACAGCTAATCAACATAAGTGAACACAAAAACAGCTCCCCCAATGTCATCCCCAGCACAGACTCTGAGCGCTGACAGTGTTTACTCTAAGAGTTAATGCCAAAGTTTTAAGCAACGATATTGTGCAACATGTTGCTCTCAGAGTGTGTGCTGTGAATGACTCTCAGCTACTACCACACCAAACCTTAGCTCAGTATCTGTAAAAATGACATACTTATGGCCTTTTTTGTTGGCAAAGGTCCAAGTTAATTATTTATAGATGCACATTCAATGGTTGCTTTGTGAGCGTTTCATTAAAATTTGTCCATTGGTTCATGAGATATTTTGCTAACAGAGGAGGCAAACAAGCACTCACACACAGACATGGGCAAAAACATTATTACCCTTTCACCTTTGGCAGCAACCATAAAATGGTTATAATTGTAAAATCATAGTTTATTCATCTCAACACAACTCAACACAACACTCTCGTTAATTTCTTTGATTTTTCTTCATTTTTTACCAGAAAACATAAAATTTCACTGCATGAACAAGTACACTGCCTGAGCTAGATTTGTCAGTTTTGTGAAATAACAAGAAATATAACTGAATTAACAGAATAGATATGGTAAAATCAGGAAAAAATGCATGTTGATGTCTTTAAAAAAGAAAAAAAAATGAGTTGAAATGAAGCCAAGCCCTAGTAAATGATGCTGAACCAACACAAATACATAGCTGAAAAAAATAATTGCTTAAAGCGAACAGAGAGCCATAACGTTCCTTTCAACAAATTATTATTATTCCAGCTCCTTAATTTATGTACATCCGAAAACAAATGAGTCTTGTAGTAAATTTAAACTCAGTACATTTATGCTATGCATAATTCTTTTGTGTGTAAGGAAAAGGTGCTGGAAATTGTGTTTTAAGCCAAAAGAAAAATAGAAAAAAACCATCTTACAGTAAGGAGAAAGTAAAATCCTTTGGTACTTTTTAGGTGAATTTCATAAAACCTCCTCTTGGAAAATAAAAGACACGGTCAAAGCCTCAATAAACCACCAATAGAAAAGAAAACAGGTTGGATCTATTTAACGTCGATCTCCTGAGCGGCTGTGACTAAAACACGGCCTCAGTGGGAGAGCTGCTGAAAAGAGCTGAACCAGAGAAAAGCCGAGGAGGAATACGGCGCTCTCCTCAGATGACAGTTATGATTAGTAGGTGTGAATGAGTTGCAGAAACCTCTTCCAAGTGCTCACAATACGACATTATGAAGTGTGCTTCTGAAATGGTCCGTACAGCAAGTCACCGTTGAAAAAACCATTAGGAGGGAAAAGTAACTCTGCAAAAGTCATTTCTCATGTGAGGTTTTCCAGGATAACAAACCTGAAGTTCTCGTGTGAACAAATCAAAACCCTGAACGCAGTAAAAAGAGGACATTATCAAATATGCTTTAAGACCTAGAATTATGTTCTCCGCAGCCAAACACTTGGCTAATTAAAGGAAAAGCATTTCTTGAAAGAATGCATATCACCCGCCACCGCCAACGTTTTAAACAAAAATCATCTTACGTTGGAGTTGTAGCTGTTTTGATCAAATCTTGAAAATAACACTATGTGCAATCTCATCTGATACTGTGATATTTTGTGTGAGCTTTTTGCCCTTGGAATATGTGTTTTAAATGACCGTCAGCGAATATCACACCAAATCTTAGCCTAATATTGGAAATATTCACCGAGGTATACTTATTTTTGTGAAGAATAAGGTTGAGTAGCACCCATCTTAAATTAGGTTAGCTCCAAAACTGAATGACTTATAAATGTACATCTAATAATTAGTTTCCGAGAGTTTTATTGAAATCTGTTCAGTGGTTCAGGAGATATTTTGCTAATAGACAAACAGGTCTGACTCCAACAGTAAATGACAAAGTTTTAGACAATGTGTTGCACATTGTGTTTGGGTAAAAGTGTGTGTTTGGGACGATGCTCACCACATTTTAGCTGAATGGCTCTAAAACAGTTAATGTCTGTTTTGTGTTTTCTAAATCTAAACGTTAGTCAGCTGTAGATCAATATCCAATGATTGCTCTCTGAAAATTTTCATTAAAAACCATCCAGTGATTCACAAGATATTTTGCTAACAAACAGAGTTGATTCCAACAGCTAATGGCAAAGTTTCAAACACAGCTTTTGTACAATCAGTTATTCTCATTATATAATTTGGGGATCAATCTCAGCTACTCCCACACCAAATTTTAGTTCAATATCTGTAAAATTAGCAACATTTTTATGTTTGCTAAGATTGCCTTGCTGTGTCGGCCATGTTGAACTGGGTTGGCTTTGAAAGGTAAGCAGTTGTAGACGTACGCCCAGTGATTATTTTCCGAGAATTTAATTAAAATCTGCCCAGTGGTTCATGGGATATTTTCTGTAAAGATACATAAACACACAGGCGTGAACAAAACCATCATCGCTCCACCTCTGCTTTTGGCGGTGGGTGATAAATATGACATTTGTGGTTTTATATCAGTTAGCAGATTCTTGAGTTTGTTAAAAATGGGTGAAAAATAAATATAATAAACTACCGGATGAAGACCATTGGAGTGAGACTCCAAAACAAAAGCAGGAACCATGTCTGCAACTTTAGTCAGAGTTTATGACATAATAGGGTGGGTCTATACAGGGAATGAGTGAAACACGTCTAAAATTAGATACTCTATACATGAAATAAGTGTTTCTCTGCATGCAGAGAGCCAGTTATTGGGAACAGGAGGGTATAAATGCATCACAACCTGGGTGGGTGGTCGTGTGTTTAAGTTCTGAATGTGTGAATGTGAAGTAGTGTAAAAGGCATGAAAAAAAAAATGGACAGGAATACTGCTCTGTGTTGAGAGTGCAATTTAGCATGAATCAAAAGCAGCTTTCCTGGCTCCTGTTCCTTAGGCTGCTGTCTGCCAGGAAATGGGATTTTTTTTTTTTTTTTTTACAGGTGAAGTTCTTGCAGAAAGGAATCAGATGAGATATTTTTTCCCCCTCTCCTAATGTTAACGTGTGTTGGACGTTTGGGGCAGACTCTCTGGAAGCAGAAGAAAGTTGAATTTTGGGACAGCGTGGGGGTCCTTGCTGCCCTCTCCCGCTCCAACCTCTAAAGTCTTTCTGGTGTCTTGGCTGAACTGAATGATGGCTGCTTCTAAAACACTGAGCCCTCTCTGATAAATAATCAGCCACCAGCAGCTCTCCCGACTGACCCAAGACGATTTGACCAAACGCCACAACACATAGAAATAATTTAGAGTTTTATTTAAGAAGAGAAAGGTATTCCAGCTTAACAACTATATGACTCAGGAAATGGGACATAAACTGAACACATCCTGGTCATTTTATAAAAAAATACAGCTTCTTCACTCGATGCCCACCAGTCAGCTGTGGCGCTAAACACTACTTATTTATTTTTCAGTGATCCAGTATTACAAATCACCATTGATCCACAGACACAAAATTCTAAAATCTCAAAAAAATTGCATGCAGTCAACTAATTGAAAAGGGAGCAGGGAGAAGAAAAGCCTTATGCTTCTTTCTGAATAAATGACCAGAGTGCAGGAGGCCGAGCTGACATAAACATTCACCCAGAGCTGAAACGCAAATACAAAATCAACTGCACACAATATCATCGGTCTTAAATATTATTATTCCATGAGCTCATACCATCCCATTAGTTTTTTCTTTATAATGAGTCAAAACATGATGGCCAGAGAGCCCATTCAGCTTACATCAGAGAACGACAGGATGTACGTTTTCCTCCCGTGTTGTACAGCTAGGTTTTGTTGATAGTTTACCATAAAAAATGGAGAAATTTCTTCAAATGGAAATGAATAGCAGTAATTTAAAAAAAAGAGTCGGGTTTGGTGCTACTTCTGAGTGAAAGAATGAATGATGCACCTAACCCAGCAATAAATCAGGTTCACAGATTTCTCCTTTAGTTGCTTTTATTCATTTTAGTTTGAGGACAAGTTTGTTTTTTTTTTAAACACAGAACCCTCCCCCTGACAATTCATACAGCCGACTGCCATGCGCGAAATAACTATTTTGACAATTTTATTCAGATAATAGCAGAATAAACTAACAAAGGAAGCTTGTCATACAACCTGGGAGACAAACGTAGATCCTGTGATTTTTCTGGGGGTTTCTGAACTGGCCTTAAACAGCTGGCGTCTCCACATGCAACCCTTTTGGTCAGGTCCTACCAAACGTGGTCCAAAGACAGAAAAGAGGCAAACCTGCAGCAGCGTCACTGGCAGCCATGACTCATTCATGCAGGTGAAAGGTGAAGGTGGGGTAGTGCAGTTAAAGCGCTACTGTAGCTCAGTTTGCTGGAAGTTATTATTGGTGTTGAAGGCATCATACCACAGGTTTTTGTTCATATGAAATCGGTTGAGGCAGTACCCACAAGTGAAAGTGCCTTAAAAATGGACACTCGAGCATCAGAACAGGGCTAGGGCGTAACTAACAACTGTGGCCGGTCTACCAGATCATAATTAAGAAAAAACAACAAGACTATTTATGCTTTTTTATGCTTTTTATGCTGCATCCTGGACAAGACACCAGGATGCAGCATAAAAAGCAGCTCGGTGGGGGTGGTGTGATGGATTGAACCATGTTCTACTGGGAAACTTGGGTCCCGTCAGTCCCGATGCTATTTTTACACGTACCACCTACCTAAACATTGTTGCTGACCAACTTCATACCTTCGTGGAAACTGGAATCACTGATGGCAGTTCAGCAGAAAAATAAAACCCTGTCCCACTGCAAAAAATGGTTTCAGCATGGCTTGAGAAACATAACGGGCTCATTGCCTCATTCAGACCTCAAAATTCCCCAAATCCTCATCCAATCAATCATCCATAGGATGTGTTTGACAATCAGATCTGATACAGACAGGTTTACCTCTCATTTTACAGGAGCTAGAGTGTCTCTGAAAGCTAAATCTTGCGAACAACCTCTAGTAGAGCTTAAAAGCAGAATCTAAAAGAAATAATAAAAAAGAAATAACTATTTAATTCTGGAGCAATGGTCCTGGCAAACATGTTGCTTGATTGTAGAGTTAAATATGCACTCTTTGGACAGTTCTTTAAAAGGTCCAGACTCACATCACCACTACACACTAAAGATCATAAGAGAAAAACATGAATGGCATAAATTTAGCAAATATCCACTTTTAAAGTAAAAGCACTGGATAAAAAGCAGGATTTCCACCTAATGATGGAGCTAGATAAATGTGAAGAGACCACCGTCTGTCATTGTTAAACTACGACTTTGTACCACACCTCAAATAATATGTAAGAAAATCAGTTCTAAAATGAAATAAACCAAAAAAAAACCCGTCAACCTTTACATGTTTCCACTCACACCTGTTGCTGAACCGTACAGGCGTGCAGGATGTAGACATTGTGACACTAAAAATAGCTGAACATTTTATATCAAACTTCTTAGCTTTTACATGTATGACTTTGCCAGGAAGTTAAAGGGATAGTTCAGATCTTTTGAAGTTATGTTCTGTGAAAAGATGAAGAAGAATTAACATCTTACCTGTTGCAGATAGCTCTTTGAACGGCCTCAGTTTGGAGATATATGGACTTGACTGATGAGCTATTGGCTAGTTAGTGGTAGCTCAACAATGTAGTCAAAATTAAACCTTGTTTGTGCAAGAAGCTATCTACAACAGGTAAGATACAAGTGTTCATAACCTTTCCACAGACCTCCACTTCAAACAATCTGAAGTAACACACAAAAAAATATAATTATTTATTCAACACCTTAACCGTGAGCCTGGGGTTATAAGCAGCTGCCTTCATGTAAAGTTCTCTTTTCTCTATATTAGATGAATACGAGAGCCTCAGAAGCCACTGTGACCATTTGGTGGTGAGCTGGTTCACTGGAGAGGACTGAATGGTCTGCAGTGAGAGGCTGTGGGTTGGGTTTCTCTGAGGTTATGGTCATTCTCTCCTGGGAAAGTGGTTAAGGTCTGGGTGTTTACCTTGGAGTATCCCTGCCCCTCCCCTTAAACCGTTCACTCTTCACTGGGTAACTTATGATCACCTCTGTTAATGCACACCTGTGTCTGTTTTTGTCTTTTTTTCTTATCCACAAATGACTTATCTTATTTAGGGATTTTATCTGAAGAGTGCATACACAAGTATTAAAAGTGACATTTTTTCCTGTTTGTGTTCAGCACTCTCGTTGTGTGCTGCAGACGAGAGCTTTTCCATGTCGCAGCAGGTGTGTCTGTAGGGCAGAGGGGTGGGACAGAGGTGAGGGCTGGGAGGATGGGGAGGGTGTAAAGCCAGGACAGGGGCTGAGGTGGTGCCATGGATCTTCACCTAAAGCGGGGTTTAACTTTCTCTCTCTCACACGGGCTCACTCGCAGCACCGGACTGCGGTGTTTTCTCAGCTCTGCTCTCAGCTTGGGCCACCAGAGATGATGCTTCAGTCTGACTCTTCATGAGGTTCCGGCAGAACGGAGCAGAGTTGCGGCTCTGCAGTTGATGGGCTGCTGCTCCTTCTATCTTTATCCCTCTTTTCCTTTGGACTCCGGGGAGAAATAAATAGCTCGACACACACTGTTGGGAGGCAAATGAATGGATGAGACTTGTAGGGATTTTCCCAACACCAAAGGATCTGGAAACAGAGCTCTGAATGGACCAAACTGCCTTTGGCTGAATCATTATTAATCTGTTGATTATTTTTGCCTGATGAGACCTTGGATCTGTTTGTGGAATTTCACTGGAAAATAAAAACAAATACCTTGTAAGTCCCACTTATTCTTCCATTTTTAATAAACTTGGACGATGTCAAATACTCAACAAATGATTCATATAAAAGAGATAATTGACTGATAATATCATTGTGTTTTTTTAGGTGTTTGGCTCAAGCATGTCCTCTTTAAATTTGCTTTATCAGTGGATTCTGGCTGTGTTCTTGCTCTGCTTCCCTATGACTCTTGAAAGGAGACCAGTTGATGCACTTATTAACAGAGCGTGAGTCCTTTCTTAAAGATTTTTGCAAAACTTTGAGAACTTAGAACAGTAGCCTGCACAGAGCACCAAAGTTAAAAGATTGCCTACCCAATGAATTTAAGATTTCATGCAAAATTGTTGATATTTGTTATTGTTTTTGTTTCTAATTTAGATAATACATTTTACAAGTAAAGTAAAGAGCTTTTAGGTTTGGTCTTAGACTCAGATTAGTGATGGGTCTCAGACATGTTTGTGCTGCCACCTACTGTACTGAGGTTTCCTGAATCCTGACCTTAAATTTCAGCACTTCTATAACTATACCACACATAAAATCAACTGTGGTGTCAAATTAAATTCTAGCAAAAAGCTAAAAAACACACAACTTTATTTGTAAGGATTGTAAAACTGATGCTTAAATTAACTAAAAATGAATAATTTATAGAGATGTTAGGAGTTTTTTAAGTTTTTCCGTGCTTTAGGTGAATGCTGACCTGTCTTTCTGTCATTTTGTTTCGATAAGGAGGAGGTCCGTGAGCCACACCCAGCTGATGCACGACAAGAGCCGCTCCATGCAGGAGTTCAGGCGTCGCATGTGGCTGCAGGAACTGCTGGAGGAAGTGCACACGGCCGATAAGCCTGCACCGCCTGAGCAGAGCAGGACCCAGAGCCAGACTTTCAATGTAAAAACTCTTCTCCAAAAGCCCCCGGGGGCCACCAAAGACCTCCCAGAGAAGTTCAGCGCCGACGGGGACGGTCCTAACCTCCCCCAGGAGACCAACAAGGCCATGGCTTTTAAGGACCAGCCCCTGAAAGTGGCCACCAAAAGGAAAAAAAAGGCGAGGCTAGGCCGGCGCCGAGACAGCGAAAAGAAAAGGAGGCGAGCGCGGTCTGCCTTTAACGTGGGGCCATGAGGGACCCAGAACCGTGCTCAGAGACTCGCCAGGACCCTTTATTTGGTGCTGCACTAAGACACTGCTACACACTGACTGAAACCTGACAGACTGTTCACGGCACCCGGGCTGTGCTTGTATGATAATAATGTTTGTATTTTTGTTTCCTCGTACTTCCTGAAGTTGACATCTTCTTGAGTCCATATTTATTTGGAAGATCTTCACACCTCTGTAACTTGGATGTTCTTTAAAAAAAAAAGGGGGATTCAATGTATTTTCCAACCAGGTGTCCACACAGATAGAGCACAAGAGGAAGTATTTATTTTTTTTTATTTAGAACAACCCAAAATGAATAAATAAAAAATAAATAATAATAATTATGAGACCAGCTTACTTTTGGCTCTATTTGTGTTGCTTATGATGGACTCGGAGTTATACAAACTAATACATTTGTTCAAATGGTTCGGCCATAATTTATTTCACTATGAAAATCTATATTTATTTTGTGAATGTATTGTGGTGCTGCTGACTGAATTCCATTATGCACTTTAGTCACATCCTGTATATGTTCTTTTGTGGTTGAGTTTTAATTTAGTGACTCTTGTTGATGGTACTACTTTCCTTTTTCATCTCAGATGCCTCATGGACTCATAACTTATTGGAAACATCATCAGACCAACTTTCGTTGTTTTACATAAGTTGTTTTTTTTTTCTTCTGGAAATAAGCCAAAGTCAGGGGCTTTCAGACTCAATGTTCTGGACATGCACTGAGGGAATGCTGTACATGTTTCCAGTTAATCAAACAATAAAATGTATCCAATAGATATAGATCTAATTTGATTCAAGGTGTCTTTATTTACCAACCCATAAACTGCCTTTTCATTAGCTATATACAGCATTAATGACAGGTATAAGTAAAGTGTTGTGACAAATTTAGGTTGAGCATTTAAGTCAGTAAAATGTGCAGTGGCAACAACATTTAGTTTATTGTTTTAGTATTTTACAATACATCCATAGTTAGGTTGTGGAGGAAACAGATCCAGGAGTGAAACTCAGACATCCCTCTTTGCAGCAACACTCTCCAGCTCCTCCTGGAGAAGCTCAAGGTGTTTCCAGGCCAGAGAGGATACATAAACACTCCAGTGAGTTCTGGGTCTGCCCTGGGGTGTCCTGCCAGCAGGAAGTGCCTGGAAAATCTCCAGCATCAGACCCCCGAACCACCTCAGTTTACTCCTTTTGATGCGGTGGAGCAGCGATTCTACTCCGGATGATAGAGCTCCTCAAACTATCTCTAAGGCTGAGCCCAGCCACTCTATGAAGGCAGCTCATTTCAGTGGCTTGTATTCAGGATCTTGTCCTGTGATCCACACCTCATGTACATAGCTAAGAGTTGGAATGTAGATGGACCGATAAATTGAGAACTTTGCAGTTCAACTCAGCTTCTTCTTTACCACAAAAACCAAAGCAACTTCCTCATTACTGCAAACAAGGCCCAGATCTGTCAGTCCATTCTACCATTACTAGTGAACAAGACTCCAAGATGCATGAACTTGAGGCTCATACTGACTTCCGACCAGGAGAGCTAATTCCACCCTTTTATGGTTGAGAACCATGGCCTCAGACTGGCCTCAAATATTCTGAACAATTTGTCCAGTAATGAATCAAAAATCTGTCACTGTCAGAAACTGCACAGCTAGCTGGCAGACAAAACTAACATCTTTGAAGCCTAGTTCCAGATAGGCCTCAAATTTTAAATGTCAGATTAATTAAGTTGTTATGCTGGCAGAATCAGACTACAAGAATAATGTTTATAAAAATATATTTTTTAAACAATGCATTTTTTACTCACAATCAGACATTTAAGCTGTGTGTCAGTGTTTGCAGGCAGTACCATTGATGTATTCAAAAAGACCTTTTTATGACAAATTCTGCTAACTGAGCTAAAAGCCCTTAAAGAGTCTTGAAATCTACAAGATAGATAAACCATCCACAAGTCACAAACCAAAGTTAGCCACTTGCTGTTGTACAAGTCAAACAGAGCAAGTTCATCTCGGTGAGAAGTCTGAAAGGTAACATGGGATAAACACCTGAGGTCATGTTTTCATTCAAAGCATGGCCATTTGATTGCTTCAAAAAGTTCAGGACGTCCCTCATCAAATAATTTTGTTGACTCTCTGGTGAGGGCAGAACACAGATAAGCTGTTATTGTCCCACTTGAGAACATGTGGCATCTTAACGGCTGCTGCGTGAAAGACACAGATACTGGTAATGGCAAGGTTACCAAATGCGTCAACGTCAGCTATATCCTGTGCTAACAGCAACCGTGTACACCACAGGCCATTAGCTGACACAGAGCCATAAACGCTGTGGAAAAAAAAAGCCTGATAAAGCCACTGTTAGGAGACTGCAGATCCTACTGGAGAAATCAATCAAAGCGATGTGGAGCAACATTAATATCTCTGGAGGGGGTGGAGGGATGAGGGCACCATGGATTTATAGTGTGAGTGAAGTCACGAAACATCTATGCAGATGTTTGGGGTGGGGCGGTAACAAATCAAAGAGTAATTTAGCATTCATAAACCAGCTTATAAAAGGTTCGTATGCTGTAAGTGTTCCTTCGAAGAGCCACACTAAAAATGCATTTCGGTTTCTCAGTGTATACAAATATGACTACTTCTCTTAAATTACTGAGAAATGGAAATGAAATCTCCCCCTGCATGTAGTTTATGTGAAAATTCACAACATGACATTCATAGAACATCTTTCAGTTAATTCTTACATGCATTAATACAGTTTTAAGATAATAAGGCAATATAACAATGAAACCAGAATCTGTATAATGTATATTCTTTTTTCCCCCCATAGTTCAATACAATAACAAATATGTTACAGTGCTTTAAAGCTTTAACAGTTTATAAGGTATTAACCGTTAAAACAAATCTTTATATTTATTCATTGCTACAGCATAAAGATGAGAAACATATTATGAGAAACTTAAAGTTATTCTCATAAAGCAGCTTTGATCCTGCACTGTTCTGTGAGCAGCTGGACACCAGAGACCATTTCTCTTTAAATCCAGCCAACTAGAATCAATTTGGCCCAGGTAATGTTTGCTTTGTGATCCTCCACATTTAGCTCTCGCACTTTGTAATGAGTCCTGAGAGGCGCCCGCCTCTGCTTTGTTCAGAACATTTTAACAGGACAAAAAGAAAATCATCCAGTGCTCATGATGTGGATAGTTCAAACACGACGAAGAACAGACAGCTGAGGAACAACAATGGTAAATACATTGGAAATTATTAATAAAAGTTTTTTTTAAATAAAATGTGTAGATGAACACCTTTCTTTGTTAACTGCAAACATTTTTTTTTATTTCTTTATCTCAATTGCAGTTTTTTTGATGTAGATTTTTGATTTATTTTAGATAAGAAACAAAAGCTTGCATTTTAATATTCAGTCTTCTGACATTTAGGTATCCTCTTTCTCTGAAGGTAATGTGAAATATACAACTTGTCATTGTTATTGATATTTTATCTTTTTTTTAAAGGATCAATGTACTGTTTTACAGCTACAGTGAGAGAGAAATTTCAAACAAAGGCCATTTTGTTTTGGTAAAAAAAAAAAAAAATTCCAAAATACCTTGGATTGTACCACAAACTACCAATGATACATATCCTCCTCCCATTACATACAAATAAGGAAAAACGCATACTTGAAAAGATTGAACTATTAAAAGATGTAAAACTCACACTGATTTTTTTTTTTTTAATTTTCTCAGGTGTCAGGCTGATGAGAACATGGCCGTTCCCAATACCTACGGCGTGATCTTTGCCTGTATCTGTGGGGTGATTATGGGCATCGGTCTGTGCGCCAACCTGCTGGTCTTCTCTTTGTTTGCTAAGAACAACACGCTACGGAAGAACCGCCTGGACATCCTCCTCCTCAGCATGACTCTGGCCGACTTCCTGACCCTGCTCCTCATCCCCTTCACCCTCCACTCTGCTGTGAGTTACTCTTGGCCTCTCGGCGAAATCTCCTGCAAGGTCTACCAATTCCTGCTCGCGTTCAGCCTGGCGGCCAGCACGTACTCCCTGTGCGCAGTGTCCATGACTCGAGCCATGATCATCACCAACCCCTACCAGCCGCCCACCATGGATCTAGTAATCCTCATGTTTGTTTTGGTCTGGGCCCTGAGTTTCTTCATCAGCCTGCCCCTGCGAATGTTTGCCACCAAGGAAAGTCTGAACCCAAGCCTGGCAAACTTCAGCTTCTGCCTTCCAACCATTCATGAGCACCACTACCAAGTGGTCTTAAGCCAGTTTGTGCTTTACTACTTTGTTCCAATGCTCGTCATCGCCTTCAACTATGTGCGCCTGGCGCTTTTTCTCCACAAGAGCCCTGTAATGTCAGTGTCCAGTGCCAGGAACAGTCGCAGAGCCTCTGTCATGGTGTTTTTGGCAGCTGCCGTCTTCTCGGTGTGCTGGCTGCCTGGTTATGTGCTGGAGCTGTGTGTGTACCTGGGGCTGTATCGGCAGGGGCACGCTTGGGATATGTTCTACTTTATTTGCACTATGCTGCAGTACCTGCACCCCAGCGTCAACCCTCTGCTGTATGTGCTGCTGTCTAAGCGCTACCGCCACAGGAGGGCAGCCTGGCTCTTCGGCTTCAACAGGAACCGAGTGCAGCCGCAGGTCACCAGTGTTGCCACAGACAGCCTTTGAACTCAGCCGGTCTGTTTACGAGTCAGGACTGCTGATTTATGCACATCCAACACGTTTGTGTGTTTTTAAACATTCTGCGATTTCTCTAATTTCCTCTAAAAGTGTGTTAAATTACAAATTACCAAGTAATTTTTCCTGAACTGATGCACAACAGTAAAAGGAGTATTATTTTTGTGAGGTTTTGTTTTAATAGCAAAAATACTATCCTCTCAAGACAGTACCCCACAAAACAAACCTATAAGTGCAATTTAAAAACTACGTAATGATAAACTCAATATATATTGAATTGCTTTTTCGTTTCTATTTTACAACAGGACATTAAATGAACACAATTTTTGTAAGTTGTGTTGATTTGTATTGATTATTGAATCTATTGGTCTGATTAACATAAAAAAACCAAGCAATATAAACACATTTTTAAGTATTTGTATTGTATTTCTTTTGTGCACCAGTCTTGTGACATGATTTATTCTGTTTTTGCACTATTATAAACATTGTTCCCATGAAATGCTGACTTTCTGGAGACATGTGCAGCTAAATTTGTTCTTGTTATGGTGACAAACTTTGTGTACATTTTCCAAATTAATAGATTTGTCTAATGAATAGAAAATGAATGCTGGTTGAGTACCGTTGGTACTCGTGCAAAATATACTTTGAACAGGACAGGTTAGTGAGTATATCTGACAACATGCCATTAAACTGGAATATATGCATGAGTGAACAGATATTTTTTCCCCCACCCAGAGTAAAGCTGGCCTCTGTTCACAGGGCACTTATTCTTCCAAACAGCAACAAATAACTCAGTGGGATTTGCTGCCTCTGCAAAAGATGGCCATTAAATGTGAGCTATATGATCTGCTGGTATTAAACTACATGAAGAGTAAGGGAAAACCGTGTGCTAAACTGCAGCCTCTCGCCCTCATGCAGTTAAATTGAGCCATCAGAAGTGACATTTCAACAACCCTGAACCTAATCGTACGCTGGACAATATGACGAGACACTTTTAACAGTGTGGTCGCAGATGTTTCAGTTTATTAGTTAAAATGACCACAAAGTGATAAGATGCACAAGGAGCAAACCACAGACCTGGAAAAACAGAACGAATGTAGATGGCTTAAACGCAGGATTTGAACTTGTCAAAAGTTTAAATCTGTACTTGCTGCCTTGGGTGTTTCAGATTTATTTATGCAGCGTCATCAAGCTTTGTTCACTAGTTTGTGAATATTGGTGCAGTTTTATTGCCCACTTTTTCTTCTAACAACAGTTTTAGTTCTTCACAGCAAAATTCAGCTGACTTTACTTTGGGGCTTCATAAGGTAGTCTGAGCTCATTAAATATTTCTGTCTGACAAATTCCTTCTGTCAGTAAAGACTGGGGTTAAATTACATACCTAATATACAAACTTTAACATTAAAGGTCATATGTTTAACAACAAAGGGCTAGGTTTCCTAGAAACTGCTGCCTAAGCGCCAGGTAAATCAACCCAAAACAAGCTTTAGCAAGCCATTTTTAATAACACGCACACACCCACACACACTTCTTCTTTTTCTATCATCTGTTCCCTTTTTAGGGGTCGCCACAGTGAGTCATCCTCCTCCATCTCACTCTGTCCTCACTCCAACTACCTCCATGTTGTCTCTAACTGCATCCATATATCTCCTCTGTCTTTTTCCTGGCAGCTGCATCTCTAACATCCTTTTACCAATATACCCACTGTCCCTCCTCTGCACATGTCCAAACCATCCTAGTCTGGCCTCTCTAACTTTATCTCCCAGTCCTTCAACATGTGCTGTACCTCTGATGACCTCATTCCTAATCCTGTCCATCATTGTCCCTCTCAAGGAGAACCTCAACATCTTCAGCTCTGCCACTTCCAGTTCTGTCTCATGTCTTTTTGTCAGTGCCACTGTCTCCAAACCATACAACATGGCTGCTCTCACCACTGTCATATAAACCTTTCCTTTGACCTTTGCTGCCACCCTTTTGTCACAAATCACTCCTGAAACTATTCTCCAGCCAGTCCACATGTACACAAACACACAAACTGAAACACAAACCATGCCTACCTGCTAGTGCTTTGTCACCCAGGCTGCAAACGATGCACACCCACTTTCTACACTGCAGTCGGTCATTACAAAAACAAGTCAGTAAAAATAACATCTAAACATTAGTGCAAATTGTAATTTTTGGGCCTGCAAATTAAAATAAAAGTGAATATAGCAGTGGTCAAGTGTTCCTGCTGTAATGACTCTGCTCCCCTTCATGGGTCGCACCCCATAACTTGAGAACCCTAACACTGTAACATTCCCCTTGATGCAGTCTACTCTGAAAGGGCTTTAAACATTTACGATGACCGAGTCTCATCCATCTTTGTGTGGACAATTTCTTTATTTGTCTGCAGTTTATCTGCTGTTATTTCAAAAGAGTAGACAAATTGTTTTGTCATTGTACAAAGATCTAATTATCTATGAAAGCTCTTTGTGCGGTTTTCTCATTTTATCAAACAGTTGCACAGAACTGAAGTCTGCAGTTTTATAGCCTTGTGTATTACGTTAGCTTTGCATGCAACTTGACCATTTGTGTGATCATCCGATTTCACAGCTTTGAGCTAACTAGCTGTTTAAACTGAGAGAAAACTGAGTCCCCGAGCCATTATCACCGACATGAAAGTTTGTGTCACATTATAAACAACTGAAAAACAGAAGAAAAATGTGATATCTTCATATTTCTTTACAAAAAGGTGTTTTAACTTTACAAAAGGACACTTTTTCAGCAACATTATCTATGTTCATCAACGAATTAGTGTAAGTCCAGTGCATACTTTTAGCCAGCTGCATTTTTCAAATCCCATAGAGACCACATTCTTGACACTCTCCCCATGTTAGTCAATGTACATAGCTGACAAAAAATAGCTGCGGCTACACACTGTAGGATCAGACGGCTCTTGCTATGAGCTAATCGCTCCATGTGCCGTACAGGCAAGTGTCAAAGGAGTGTTGTCTGTTTATTTATAGGAGTTTCTAAGGTTCCAGCACTGGGGTTGCACTTTAGAGACAGATTCAATTACAGCTCCAGTGAAAAGATAAAAATACCTCATCTATACAGACACAAACATAAGGATGAATTCTTTACACGAAACTAAAGGCAGCATTTATTGAGATGCATTTCAAATAGCTGCTCATCATAACAGTATCACGCTCTAAAAAAGAAACTTGCAAACTAAAAATCAGTATTTATATTGCTTCATATTTATGCTTTTTCTTCTATTTTGTCAAAATTAGATGCACAGTAAAACATAAACATAACTTATACTGTAGGGATCTGGAGCTTCTAGCCCCGCCTTGGGGCGGTTCCTCCAGTGTTCTTCCTCCACAGGTGATCCAGATTCAGCTGATGAAGACTGCCGGTATTTAAGCTTCCAGCTGAGACCAGACCTACGCTGGAGCATCGAACCTCCTGGATATCTGGCCACGTCACGGAACCTTGGACTCACGGATACTTACCTGGAACAACTGGATACTCACCTGGACGGGATTACTGGCTAGTCGAGTTTCTGGATCACCTGAACGCTTCCTTCATCTCCTCCTCACCGCTGGACTCCACCTGGACCTATCCTACCTCAACACCCGCACTGTACAGATATACCACTTTGTAAATAAAGCACTTAACCTCAGCTGCTGTCTCCGTGTCTGGTTTTGGTCTCGCTCTCTGGACATATAACCCCGCGTTCTTGACAGAATGCTCCAGCCAAACTATTGTCCTGAGCAACGCCAGAACCAGAACTAGCTTGGATAAGTTAGGAGTAATCTCAAGTACCTACCGCTATTAATGTTTCTTGTTTTTTGTAGTTCGGGAACAAGTTTATGTGGGTTCGGAAGATTGCAACCAAGATGGCGGACACTTCCGGGACCGAGGGGTCCGAAGCAGCTTCCGTGCTTGCCCGTCACGAATCTTTGATAAACGCCCTTTGGGAAAGACAACAGTCAGAGACCGGTCGTCTCGATCAAATTACTAGTCTCGCTCAGGATATCAACCAAAAACTTTCTTCGTTAATTCCACAGACCTCCGAATCCATATCCGTTTCCGCTCCTTCTGCCGCTTCTCTTCCGGTTTACACTTCCGGACATTTCCGCGAAGTCCCGTTTCCAACCCCCGAGCACTTCACGGGCGAAATTGGTAAGTGTGCTGGTTTTCTGCTGCAATGTTCGCTGGTTTTTGTATGTTCACCTCAGTCCTTCGCTGACGACGCTTCAAAGATCTCATACGTCATTGGGCTGCTACGAGACAGAGCGTTGAAGTGGGCTGAGGCTAAATATAGCTTTCGTGCTATCAGATTAACATCTTTTAACCAGTTCATTGAGGATTTTGAACAGACTTTTGGCACCCGACTGAACGAAACTGAAGTTACGCAGAAATTGTGGAATTTACGGCAAGGGCAACGTTCGGTGGCTCAATTTGCCATAGATTTCCGCACTTTAGCCGCGACCTCCGGGTGGAATGAGCCCGCTCTCAAGGGGGTTTTCATTCACGCTTTGCGAGATAGTATTAAGGATCAGCTAGTCGGCTGGGACGAACCACGTTCTTTGGACGATTTGATTACATTGTCCATCCGCTTAGATAATCGCTTAAGGGAGAGACAGCGTGAAAAGACGGGTTGGGTGGATAAGCCAGAGTGGAACAATGTCGAAGCTAAAATGGAGTCCGAGGCTAGGAGAGTGGAAAGCGAACCCATGCAGGTCGGGAGAGCGAGACTCACTCCAGAGGAGAGACTTAGGCGGCTAGAGGCTAGAGAATGTTTCTATTGTGGGGAGAAGAATCATTTAAAGGCTAAGTGTCCGTATTTAAAAGGTCAGACTCACTAGGTGTCCGGGGGGTACTAGTGGGTAGTTTTGCTCAACCCCTCAGATCACGACTGTTTGTGCATGCCACCCTCGTCAACCATCAGAATAAAATTCCCATACACGCGTTAATCGATTCCGGTGCTGAACAAAACCTCCTTACCAAAGATCTGGTAGAACAACTGCAGCTAGAAACCATACAATTATCGTCACCTCTTCCGGTTATGGACATTTCTGGTCAGGTTATCACCCGTATTGCGTTGAAAGTTTCCCAAGTTCAGCTTATCACGTCTGGTAATCATAGAAAAGCAGCTGATTTCTTAGTGTTTTCTGCCCCATCCTCTCAGCTGATTCTAGGGTTTCCATGGTTACAACGACATAACCCTGTTATTAACTGGTCAGCCAAAAGAATTGACTCATGGAGTTCTTTTTGCTTAGAGCATTGTCTTCAGTCTGCTTTGTCCACCCCATGCACTAAGGAAATTCCTAAGACACAGACCAATCTCACTAAAATACCCCCGGAATATCACGATCTAGCAGCAGTCTTCAACAAGGCCCGGGCCCTGTCGTTGGCACTGCACAGACCTTATTATTGTGCTATTGAGCTGTGACCCGGGGAGCCATTACCCTCTAGTCGGTTGTTTAACCTCTCGGGTCCGGAGCGGGACTCTATGAAGACGTATATAGAGGACTCACTAGCTTCAGGCATCATACGACCATCTACCTCTCCACTAGGCACAGGGTTTTTCTTCGTGGAGAAAAAGGACAAGAGCCTGCGCCCTTGCATCGATTACCGGGGGTTAAACCACATAACTATTAAGAATAAGTACCCTCTTCCGCTCATTGACTCAGTTCATCAGCAATTTCATGCCGCCAAGGTCTTCACGAAGCTGGATCTCCGCAACGCTTACCACTTGGTAAGGATCCGGGAGGGGGACGAATGGAAGACTGCGTTCAAGACCCCTCTCGGACACTTCGAATATTTGGTTATGCCTTTCGGCCTCACTAACGCACCTGCAGTTTTCAAATCCCTCATCAACGACGTGTTACGTGATTTTTTGAACATTTCTGTTTTTGTTTACCTGGATGATATTCTCATCTATTCCCAGGACCCAACTCAACATCGGGCTCAGGTACGAGCAGTGCTACAACGACTCTACCAAAACCAACTCTTTGTAAAAGCGGAGAAGTGCGAGTTCAGCGTCACCACCGTCAGTTTTCTGGGCTTCATATTTGGACAAGGCCACTACCGGACCAACCCAGAGAAGATCAAGGCGGTGACCGACTGGCCCACACCCTCTGACCGCAGGCAACTACAAAGGTTTCTGGGATTCGCAAATTTCTATAGACGTTTCATTCAGGACTACAGTAGGGTTGCCGCTCCATTAACTAAATTAACATCCACCAAACAGCCTTTTTCTTGGTCCTCTGAAGCTCAGTCCGCATTTGTGGAGTTAAAGTCTCGTTTCGTTTCAGCCCCCATACTGCGCCATCCAAACCCAGAACTACAGTTCATCCTGGAGGTGGACGCATCTGACTCAGGTGTAGGGGCCATCCTGTCGCAGAGATCCTCCGAGGATAATAAGGTCCACCCTTGTGCCTACTTCTCCCGCCGTCTTACGCCAGCTGAACGGAACTATGACGTGGGCAACCGGGAACTGCTGGCCATTAAACTGGCGTTGGAGGAGTGGAGACATTGGTTGGAAGGTAGTGAACTACCATTTGTCATCTGGACGGATCATAAGAACCTGGCCTATTTGCAGACAGCTAAGAGGTTGAACCCCCGACAGGCTAGGTGGTCCCTGTTTTTCGGGAGGTTCAACTTCACGATAACATTTAGGCCAGGTTCCAAGAATGTGAAGCCAGATGCGTTATCAAGGCTGTGGGCTAATCCGGATTCCTCGGAAGAA
>NC_051440.1:10300923-10303647 GCF_001649575.2 Kryptolebias marmoratus | reverse complement strand
CTCCCGCCCGGTTAGTGGATAACCAGCCTGCATTTACGGTCAACCGGATAATGGACGTCAGGCAGAGGGGCAGGGGGCGCCAGTTTTTGGTTGACTGGGAAGGTTATGGGCCTGAGGAACGCACATGGGTCCCAAGATCCTTTATCCTGGATCCTACCTTGATCACAGACTTTTATAGAGCACATCCCGAGAGACGTTTTAGATCGCCAAGGGGCGATCATTGAGGGGGGGGTACTGTAGGGATCTGGAGCTTCTAGCCCCGCCTTGGGGCGGTTCCTCCAGTGTTCTTCCTCCACAGGTGATCCAGATTCAGCTGATGAAGACTGCCGGTATTTAAGCTTCCAGTTGAGACCAGACCTACGCTGGAGCATCGAACCTCCTGGATATCTGGCCACGTCACGGAACCTTGGACTCACGGATACTTACCTGGAACAACTGGATACTCACCTGGACGGGATTACTGGCTAGTCGAGTTTCTGGATCACCTGAACGCTTCCTTCATCTCCTCCTCGCTGCTGGACTCCACCTGGACCTATCCTACCTCAACACCCGCACTGTACAGATATACCACTTTGTAAATAAAGCACTTAACCTCAGCTGCTGTCTCCGTGTCTGGTTTTGGTCTCGCTCTCTGGACATATAACCCCGCGTTCTTGTCATATACTTTTAATGGAGTACAAATATTCTGTCCCAGCTCACACAAAACAACCACCCTGTTAGCAAAACAATCATTCCAGCAAGATGTTAAAATTTTTCCATTCATTTTCTTTACCTGCTTTTTTACTTTCCAGGTTGCGGGAGAGCTGGTGCCTATTTCCAGCAGTAAATGTGGGAGAGGTGGGGGACACCCTGGACAGGTCCATCACAGGGACACATGGAGACAAATGAGACAATCAACCATTCTCACCCACCCACACCTGGGGACAATTTAGAGTTACTAATTAACCTAGCGCATGATTTTGGTCTGTGGGAGGAAACCAGAGTACCTGGAGAAAACCCACACGTGCATGGGGAAGGGGGGGTGAACCTGCAACCTACTTACTGTGAGGTGACAACTCTAACCACTGTCCCACCCACAGGGAGAACATAAATGACATATTAATAATAATAAACCCCCTAGAGAACACTGACTCTTAGCTCTCTGGTAGCTTTGTTTCTAACAACAAGGTATCGCTCCACCAAAGAGAAAACTGAAGAAAGGGGATTTTCTGCAAGGCGTGGTCAGATTTGCTATCGGTCACGTAGCAGCAACACAGTCCAGATGGTCAGCACCAGCCCCGTCTGACCTAATATAACAGTCCTGCAGCCTGTTTGCACCACAGAGCTTACTGTAACAGGGAGGCACATGACAGGTGAGGTGCAAAGAAGGAAAGCGCTGGAGTTAACTCTAAGCAAACTAAGCTCCAGAACAAGGGAGGCCTTGTAAGTGCCAGTGTAAATGTGGTACTTCCTACAAAATAAATAATCAGAAAAAGAAAAACCTGCACTCACTTCAAATGACTTAGTTGTTTGTACAGGCAGAACATTTTTAATGATTTAGCTGTAGTTTGTTGTTTTTTTCTTCAAAATGAACAAATTTTCAATAGGAGAAAGCAGTCAGTTTAAAGGTATAAACTTTAGAGTTACCACATGTAAGAGAAAAGCAACAGATATGTCAATAACTGATGTTTCTTGTATTGTTTTGGGGGGGGGTGATGTGCAAAAGTCAAAGAGGATTCTTTTGAAACTTTATTCTGAGCATCATATTCTTAGTGTGACTACAAGAGGAGGCTGAAAATCATTTTTATTAGATTCATGTTGCTGCTGCATCCGCACAGGCCTTGCAGTAGTATTATTGGATGCATTTTTTATGTGTTGTATGGGCTTTACTGCCTTACCTATTCACAGCTGAAAAGCTTATAACTTTAAATATTTATACAGAAGGGTTACATTATGGGTACCCAGCCTCAATGACAAGCCCCGAAAAACTGAACAAGATGACCAGAAACGGATGATTTGACATTTTTTGTCCAATGTTTCCAATGTAAGATGAATCCATGAACTCAATTATTGGATATAATTATTGTCTAAATCAACCCAGGTGACATCAAATAAATCAGTGAGCTTTTGTTTCCACAAATCCAAGTGCCCTCAGCTGCAGCACCTACATAAGCATATAAAATATACCTGTCAGGGTGTGGAGAAGAGGAGGCAAACCCAGAGCGCAGACTCATGATGAAAAATGAAAACTAATTGTATTGACTATTTGTCCATAAAAAAAAAAAAACTTAAGTGATCAATGTATAACTCAAATAATCCATTGGTGCACATTAGTTTATGGTCTTACGCAGTATGTCATAACTCGGGAGGTTTTGTCCAGAAGAGCGAAACCAAGACCAAACACGGAGACGGAAGTAAAGGTAAGTGAGTTTATTTACAGGGTGAGACTATATACAGTGGGCGGTATCCGGAGCGGTAGATCCAGGAGGTGAGTGCAGTGCCGATGAGAGGAGGAGCAATTTCCAGGAGTTCCAGGAGTGACGAGTTAGATCCAGCAAGGTAAGTAGCAGCGTGGTTCCAGGTAAGTGATCCTTAGTATCCGTAGTTGTGGCATGGCAAGAAAACCTAGGACATAGGCAGCAACAAAGAACGTGGTTAATACTAGGAGCAAGAGTTCAGGTTAGACGCTGAGGCGGAGAATCTAACCCAGTAGGTTCGATGCTCCAGCGAAGGTCTGATCACCGC
>NC_051440.1:10298210-10299622 GCF_001649575.2 Kryptolebias marmoratus | reverse complement strand
TCCACAATGGTGAATATAACTGTGTGCCCTTGCGATGGTGGTAATCCAGTGACGAAATCAATTGCGATGTGAGACCATGGACGACTGGGTATGGGTAGTGGCTGTAACAAACCGGCCGGAGGCGATTACCGCTCTTAAAACGGGCGCAAGTGGAACAGGCCGAGACAAACTCTTTGACGTCAGCAATCAGACTAGACCACCAGAAGTACCGGGTGGCCAACTTGAGCATATGATTTACCCCTGGATGGCAAGAAAACTGCTGAGAGTGTAGCCAATCCAGTACTCTAGGTCTTACAGCAGCGGGGACATAAATCTTGCCGGGAAGACCTCCTCCGGGGTCAGGTTCCGTCCGTTGGGCCTCCTGAATCTCCCTCTCAATATCCCATGTGAGGGCTCCAATGATCAGGGATGGGGAGAGTATTGGTTCCTCTTGCTCGGAGGAACTCTCCCGGGACCAAAGCCTAGATAATGCGTCTGGCTTGACGTTCTTGGTTCCCGGTCTGAAAGTAATGGAAAAATTAAATCTTCCAAAAAACAGGGACCACCTAACCTGTCGGGGGTTTAACCTCTTGGCTGTTTGAAGGTAAGCTAGATTTTTGTGGTCCGTCCATATGATAAATGGCACCTCGCTCCCCTCCAGCCAATGTCTCCATTCCTCCAGTGCTAATTTAATGGCCAGTAGCTCCCTATTACCGACGTCGTAGTTACTCTCGGCCGAAGTTAGACGCCGAGAGAAATATGCACATGGATGGATCTTATTGTCTTCTGTAGACCTTTGTGATAAGACGGCCCCTACCCCTGTATCTGATGCGTCGACCTCTATGATGAACTGTAGTTTTCGATCAGGGTGACGAAGTATCGGGGCCGAAACAAAGCAAGCTTTTAATTCGCTGAAAGCTGATTGTGCTGCAGGTGTCCAGCTGAACGACTGTTTGGTGGACGTGAGTTGTGTGAGAGGGGTTGCAATCTTACTGTAGTCCTTTATGAATCTGCGGTAGAAATTGGCGAAGCCTAGAAATCTCTGGAGTTGACGACGGTCGGTGGGAGTGGGCCAGTCTGCGACAGCTCGGATCTTCTCAGGGTCTGTCCGATAAAAGCCCTGCCCAAAAATAAAACCCAGAAAGTTGACTGTGGTCACACTGAACTCACATTTTTCTGCTTTGATGAAAAGTTGGTTCTCTAGAAGGCGTTGCAAGACTGCTTCAACATGGCTCTGATGTTGTACTGGATCCTGTGAGAAAATGAGGATATCATCAAGATAAACAAAAACTGAGATGTTAAGAAAATCTCTCAAAATGTCATTAATTAATGACTGGAATACTGCAGGAGCGTTAGTGAGTCCAAATGGCATGACGAGATATTCGAAGTGGCCGAGAGGGGTTTTGAAGGCTGTCTTCCACTCGTCCCCCTCC
>NC_051440.1:10293416-10297277 GCF_001649575.2 Kryptolebias marmoratus | reverse complement strand
CCCTGCTTTAAGTTCCATAACTTCTGCGTAATTTCGGTATCTGTATATTTAAGTCCAAACGTCTGTTCAAAATCCTCAATAAACTGATCAAAGGAGGTTAATTGAATGGCCCGAAAACTGTATCTAGCCTCTGCCCATCTTAGTGCCTTATCGCGAAGAAGCCCAATTACGTACGCGATTTTTGCTGGACCATCGGCAAAAGATTGTGGCGAACGAGCAAATACTAAATAACATTGTAAGAGGAAACCTGCACACTTACCGATCTCCCCCGAAAAAGGCTCGGGAGTCGGCGAGGGAACCTCACGAAAATGTCCGGAAGTAAATACCGGAAGTGATGTGGCTGAGGAAGCGGATACGGAAGGGGACTCGGTAATGGTGGGAACCAGTGATGGCAATTTCTGATGAATCTCTTGAGTTAGCAAAGTTAATTGGTCCAAACGACCCGTTTCGGTTTGTTGCCTTTCGCACAGCGCATTAATCAGGGATTCTTGTCGACCGAGTTCTGAGGCTGTTTTAATGCGTTCTGACTGAGTACGGATTCCCGCCATCTTTGCGGTGAATCTCTTGCCTACGTATACTATCCGCAGCTTTAACCCGCGTCTTGGAAACCGGTTGTCTACGCAAAAGTAGTTTCCTTTAACCGGTTGGTGCTGGTTTCGACTCACTCTGAACATTTTGGTTTGGCTGGAGCATACTGTCATAACTCAGGGGATTCTGTCCAGAAGAGCGAAACCAAGACTAAACACGGAGACGGAAGTAAAGGTAAGTGAGTTTATTTACAGGGTGAGACTATATACAGTGGGCGGTATCCGGAGCGGTAGATCCAGGAGGTCAGTGCAGCGCCGATGAGAGGAGGAGCAATTTCCAGGTGTTCCAGGAGTGACGAGTTAGATCCAGCAAGGTAAGTAGCAGCGTGGTTCCAGGTAAGTGATCCTTAGTATCCGTAGTCATGGCGTGGCAAGAAAACCTAGGACATAGGCAGCAACAAAGAACGTGGTTAATACTAGGAGCAAGAGTTCAGGTTAGACGCTGAGGCGGAAAATCTAACCCAGTAGGTTCGATGCTCCAGCGAAGGTCTGATCACCACCTGCTGCTTAAATCCTGGCTGGTCTCATCAGTGGTATGAGGAACACCTGTGGAACAATGATTAGTGGCGCCGCCCAAAGGGCGGAACCAAAACCCAGATCCTCACAGAGTACAAAGAAAGGTCAAAAAACGTCCAAAAAACTGCAAATCCATTTTTTGGCTTTATTCCCAGTTTCTTGTCTGACTCTCCTGCTCTGCTGGCCAGTTCACCTGATTGTCTCACCTGCTCAAGACTGATCGCCTGGTAAAAAACCATATGACCCCGAATGTGCCTGAAGTCTATGTATTTATATTACCCATATCCCAAACAAAATAAATGTATAAACTAAACAAATGAATAAACTATAAATTTATTCTAAACAACTAAGATTCAACAAAAATTAGAAATTCACCAGAAAATAAACAAATCATCAATAAACTAAATTTAAAGAATTAGCAAAAATAAAGAAATAGCTCCTACACTAATTTATTAAAATAAAAGAATCAAAAACAAAGTCTGACGTGGCAGCAAAAAGGAAACTAAATACAAAACAAACTACGGTAAATCCAAGAACTGAACATACAAGGGCAAGAGACGAGCAGAACCAGAACATCAGGGAGAATAGACCAACGAACCAGCGAGTAGGTGGAGGAAATGACCAGGTTTTAAAGAAGAGGGCAATTAGGTGAAGTGGGGACAGGTGAGTGATAATGAGGAGCAGGTGGAGATGGGCGCGGCAGGAAAACAAGTGACTGACTGAGGAGAGGTAAATGATGACAGGAAACAAAGACACAAGGAACAAAGACTAACAAAGATAACTGAATAAAATAAACAATAAACTCAAACTGAAACATGAAGACAATAAACTGAATAGAAAAACCCAAATCCTGACAATACCATATCTGCTGAAAAAGGATTTTAACATTTGGTGTCCACACTGAAAGACAAAAAAAGGTGGTTTTCAATAGCAATATTAGATAATTACAAATAAATTCATCTTAACTTAGAACCCAGCGTGCATTTGAAATCCAGAAAATATTAAACTAACAATGATCATATCAACTAAGTGACAACACACACACACAAATATGGCTGCGCCCTAACAGGGTTCAACAGAAACATAAAATACCTCGTAAAAAAAAAAAAAAAATACCGTGAGGCTTTTGAAGCCATGGTTGATTAACAACCCATGTGTGGTCCTCCTGTGAACTGATCCCCTCCTGCAGTTCACCCCGGCCTGGAGTTTGGACAACACTGTCTGCTAAAAAAGGGAAAGGCTTGATCAAGGAGTGAAATCTTAATCCGAGGTAGGCGTGGGGATGAGACTGGCAGAGGTAACTCCAAGGAGCCTGTCCTCCGGATCTGAGTTCTCCAGTTTCATGTATTGCCGCGTGCCTCATTGCCAATCAGCAAAAACACCGGGCTAAAATTGGTAGCTATCAAAATGCAAGAACTGGCAAGTCGCTCAACCGGGGTATCCGCTTTCCTGCGTGGAAGCCCTGGGTTCGGACACTTCAGTGTGATCAATGTGCGTGCCACGGTAATTTACCGAGGCAGTAATGGGGAGGGGATAAACATATCTTAGGCTCGCTTAAAAACGTTCACACTAATAATTAGATGCAGATGCACAGTCTTCACATCTTTACTGTAGACTAAGGACTAAAATGTGTTGCCAAGTCACCTGCTGGTGTGGACTTTATATGAATTAATAACTTATCACTCTTTTCACTTTTTAAAGAAGAATGGGATGCTTTGATCAGAGATCCAATAAGCATTTCCAGATGTACAGTTTTACTTTATTATATTTATATCTAACTTACATCTAGGCTCAGTTTGGTGAAATACCAAACTGAAATATACCATTTTTTCAAAAATGCCTTTTTAAAATATGAATATATAAATGAAACAGTAGCTCAGCTGCATAAAGTACTGTGCAAATATCCTAAGTCATACCTATTTATTTTTATTTGACTTTTCTTCCAAGAAGCCAGATTTGTAATCTTTCAAGTGGTCTTGATCAACAGTTTTTCAGGTTTTCTGAAGATCTTTTATAAGTGTTCTTCAGACTTTTTTCTACTCATTTTCAGAGTACTTCTTTTCTTGTCATTAAATTACTTAACTTTGACTTATGAATCATTCAGACCTAAAGATCCTAAACACAAGGTTTTCAATTAAAGCATTTTTGACACATGAAGGACAACCAAAAGAACCGATTTTGAATTCTTAGAAACGTTGTTTCAACCAGGTTGTCACAAAAACAATATTTGTTCCCATTGCTTTAGCTGAATCTCCAAAACTATACCAACAATAACACGACCATGACACATTTCTCAGGTCTTGGTTTTTTCTGTTTGTTAAAGCCATCGCTTTCAGGTATTGTTTTATCTCCTATAGGTTTATTTTTATTATAGATCTCACTCTTTATTTCACCCCACTTGTCCACTTTGCTCATTTTTAATCACACGCTGCACAAGATGCTGCCACGGTCAGATACAAGAACTATAAAAAATGACTTTCAGAAAGACAAAAACAAAATCAGAAAAAAAAAGATCTTCAGGCACAAGAACTAGATGGATAATAGAATGAAAAACAGACAAGATCTGTGAGGATCTGGGTTTTGGTTCCGCCCTCTGGGCGGCACCACTAATCATTGTTCCACAGGTGTTCCTCATACCACTGATGAGACCAGCCAGGATTTAAGCAGCAGGCGGTGATCAGACCTTCGCTGGAGCATCGAACCTACTGGGTTAGATTCTCCGCCTCAGCGTCTAACCTGAACTCTTGCTCCTAGTATT
>NC_051440.1:10262689-10293162 GCF_001649575.2 Kryptolebias marmoratus | reverse complement strand
ACCGTTTGGATCAAGACTTGTACCCGAGACTCACCTAGCTCTCCTTCTCTTGCAGACCGCTCCGGATACCGCCCACTGTATATAGTCTCACCCTGTAAATAAACTCACTTACCTTTACTTCCGTCTCCGTGTTTGGTCTTGGTTTTGCTCTTTCTGGACAAAATCCCCTGAGTTATGACAAGATCCAAAGGAAAACTTTGAAAGAACTTTATAAAACCTGAAGAACAATTGATCAAGACCATTTTTAAAAAAATACAAGAAGGTCTGGCTTCTTCAAAGAGATGTGTTGTGCTCAGGTTGTCTTTCAAGGACCTGTGCTTAAATAACATACATAATTGTTCTTATACATATTCACTCGTCAGTCATATGGGAACAGCAGATCGATACTTACACAGACACAGACTGTTAATAGATGAACTGCTGGGAGGATCCAAAAGTTGGTGAAGCAGACTGGTAATGAAATAAGACACTTCATTAATTTGAGAGACAACACAAGAACGCTGCGAAAGCAGGAACACTAAAGAGATGAGCTCACAGAAAACCCTAAAACAAGACTCCCAAAAGTAAGGCAAGGTGGATAACTCCGACTAAAGAGCAGTGAGCACAGAAAACTGAGGGAGCTAATGACTTAATGAGGAGCAGAAATCATCAGGAATCTGAGCCAGGTGGGACATGGGAGCAGAAAACATGACCAGCAGATACAAAGGAGGACAACAAAACCAAGAGTATTTACAGACTGACACACACCCGCACACACGCACACACACACAGTGCAAATCCATGACCTGGGGCTCCTTAAGAGGTGAAAGCCAAGACGAGCCTCTGACAGAAGCTGCTACTGTGATAACCTCACGTCTGTAATGAGTTAGGAAGGAAACTTACCCTGCTTATATTTAGACAAAGATAAGCTTCAAAAGATCAAATGCAACAAATTAAACTGCTAAAAAAGTATTCCTTTTACAGGAATAAAAGTCACTGTGTTCATAAAAAAATACTCTCTTAGTTCCATCAAACCATGACTGAATATCTTTATTATCAAAGTCATCTCTTTGCCTTTCTGTGACAGTCAGAGTGGTTTATCTCAACTAAAGATTGTATCTACGAATCACAATAATGATAAGTATTTATCATAAAACATAGCACCTACAATCAATATGTTTTTCTCCATGTTTTCTTTAAAGAATAATTAGAAAGTAGATGTTCTCTGGCTGTGAGTGAATACACAGTATCTTGTTTCTGAAGGGCTCTCCTGCCTGCATGGGTCGAGCCATTAATAACGATGGGAGGTTCCTCACTGTCAGCAATTGTGCCCCCTGCCAGCTTTATGGCACGTACCCCTCAGTCCTCGGCTCAGATCACGCACTCACACGTACAAAGCCTCCTATATATATTTAAACAGAACCCAACGACAACATAAAGACAGGGCACTGAGCACATACGTCATCAAAGATATACTTACATTAATACAGAGGTGGTCGTATCATTAATAAGTCCTAATTAAAGCTACTGGAAGAATCTTATATGTTTACGGCCTTTTTTTAGCTCTAAATAATGTGCAGTTTTTATGGAACCGCTAAAAGGCAATTAAAAAAAGGGTCCCCTTTTTGAAGGAAGCATAATACAAATAATTTATTTGAAGGTCTCTAAAACTGACTGAGTTGAAGACATTTTGTGTGAGCTGTGACGGCCATTTTGACTTTTAAACATAGAACTCAACTGTTAGCACCAGGATTATATGGAGGGTACAGTCAGCTACTACCACCCCAGATTTTAGCTCCACATCTCTAAAAATAACTGCGTCATCGCCATTGTTGCGTTGCCAAGTCAGCTGTGGCAGCCATTTTGAATTGGGTTGACCTCAGTAACTAATCCGTTGCAGAGGAACCTCCAGTGATTATCTTGATAAAGTTTTAATAGTCTTTGTACAGTGGTTCACGAGATATTTCACAGAGCGTCCAGTTTTAATGGGATTTAACGCAGTCTCCATTCAATCTTATGGGTGTTTTGTTGGAGGCAAAAGACATTGCCATGGTAACTCAGAATGCCAATAAAAGTACACATCAACGTGCTTTTCTAATGGGAGGAACCGATACTGTTTTTAGCACTAAATGGAGGGCCTTATTCTGAGTCATTTTTTATTTTAATTTCTGAACAAAAAGCAAACTAAATAAAATTATAATTAGAATAATTCTTTGACCACCAACATATTTCATGAAGTCGTGAGAGAAAGGACTTCTTTAATCTGCTAAAAAAAACCTGTAGTCAAAAGATTAAAAGTAAATCTTTTGAAAAACGAACGTCCCCACAAAAATATATATCTATTTTAAAAATTTTGTGTACCCCTCACCCATTTTACATCAGGAAGTCAGTTTCCTCACACAAACAAACTGATCACAGAGTCACCATCTCCTAATAAATCATAAAGGATAAGAAAAAATAGAATAATTTGGTCAGGCATAGAAAACATCATCCCATAACCCCCACCCCTGCTCTCCACCCCACACTTTTTATTTTTTTATTTTTGCCTTTAGGAGCTTCCATAAGTATCTGAGTCACGTGTCAGTTTCTGAGCTTGTTTGTTACTGTTTGTTTCCTTGGATCCGGTCTGGGCCTGACACCTCTGCCTGACTCAGGCTGACATGTGGTGCTGCCTATATGCTAACATTAGCATTAGCAGCAGGTGGCACGGAGCCCTGAATGTGATGTTTAACTTTAAGGTCCTGTGCTTTGTTCAGTCATGGAAATAATAACTCACACACACACATACACACACACAAAATCATGCTCCACAGAGATTTTGTCCATTCAAACCTGACAGCAAAAAATAACCCTGTGATTAGTTGGGATCTATCATTAATGCAAAGCATCCAGATTGGTTTTAGTTCCACTGATTAACACCCCTGTGCTATTATTGTTCTGCTCTTGTGGTGTCTGACACGCAGCTTTATGAAAGCAGTGAAAGTGCACAAAAACGGAGCTATAATTAGATTACAGAGCTGCAGAGTATGTAGGTTATTTACCGCAAAACAACTTTGAAACTTTTAGCATTCAGCCCACGGTAACAAACGAAGACTCAAACTACTAAAGACAACTTTGAACTTGTTTTGATGAGGCATCTGGACCTCCCCCCACGTTCAAAGTTTTACAACTGAGCCCTTTAAGTGCAAGTATGTTATTTTGGCTGTGGCTTCATGAAGGCGCTGTCCTCTCCCACTGCTCAGGTGTCAGTCAAGCCAGCACTTTCCACTGGCTGCGTCTGTCATGGCCCCCCATTATGAGAGGCTCTGAGATTCAGGGAAATCAGGTTATATTGGTTTCAGAACACATACACATATAAAAAGCATCAACTATGTTTACTTAAAGACCTAGCATTCCTTGAAGGATTACATATTGTCATCCCAGAGTTTAGGATCATCTTATGTTGAAAAATGACAAAAGCCGTTTTGGTTAAACCTTGAAAAAATAAACCTTTAAGGATATAATTTCATGCAATATTGCAAAATGTCACACTCGGATTATGTTTTGTGAATGACTCTAATTTTAGCTCATCAACTGTAAAACTGACTGAGATTTATCCGATTTTCCATTAACTAATTTTGATTAGCTGTGGGAGCCATCTTGTTTTAAATTGACTCCGAAAGTTAGTCAGCTGTAGATGTGCATCCAGTGATTATTTCTTGAAAGTTTCATTGAAACACGTTCAGTGGTTCATGAGATATTTTGCTAACAGACAGAGAGAGTTGACTTCAAATAGTTGATGGCAAAACTTTAAATGAAGCTCTTGTGCAATTTGTTAGGTCTCAGAATATGTGTTGGGGGTCAATCTCAGCTACTACCACACCACATTTCATGTCATTATCCATAGAATTGACCGAGTTAAAGCCAATTTTGTGCTTTTTAAGATTAGTTAGCTGCGGCGGCCATCTTGAATCAGATTGACTCCAAAGATTAATCGGTTGCAGATGTGCATCCGATGATTACCTTCTGAGAGTTTCATTAAAGTTCGCCCAGCGGTTCACGAGGTATTCTGGTAACAACACGATCACACCGGGGGACGAACATTATCCCCCGCCCTTCCCTTTCGGGCGGCGGGCGATAACAAGCCGAACCTGTTCGTCCCATTCACCTGTCGGTTTCAACGGGGTGGGCTGCGACACGCAGTCTGGAGGTTCCCTGTGAGACAAGAATAACCCCATGATTTCATGAATGAAGGACTTGCGGGAAGAGGAGCTCCATTTCTGAGTGGACCCTGGAGCTGGAAACAACTCGGGGCCCCCTTTGGATTAAACCCCCCCCAAATCTGAGGAGATGAAGGTTTTTTTGTAAAGCAGCAGAACCTTTCGGTGTAAATGCTTGTTTTGGATTTTATTGTATTGGAAACACTGAGAGGGACAGCAGCAGCAGCAGCAGTATCACCCGGTGTTCCAACATGGGGAGGGCTCTGGAGTTTAAAACGGTGTGAATATGATAGCCTCCCGGAGCCTTATGCAAGTGGAGATCTGTGCGCGCTGTAGAAAGTTGTCAGTGCAGAGGCTCTAATCTGACAAGAGGGCGGTGTAAACAAACAACAACCAAACAACTTTGGATATTGACAAGTACATCCCGCGGCTGAAGGAGGGAAACAAAAGGCGGAGGAGTGGGGGTGCGGGACGGTTTTAATTTGGAGGCGCGCATGAGAGAAAAATTCAGGAGGACGCACGGGCAAAAGGGAAAGAGGAAGAGGAGGTGAGTGACGGGTTTGCCCTCAGAGGGGGTAAAGAAGATGACCGTGGTGTCCCAGGACGGTAACGAAGAGTCTGTGGTGGTCCCCCCTTCGCTGCGAGATGCTGCCGACCTGGAACCAGCGGAGCAGGAGTGCAGCGAGAGGGTGGTGGTAAACATCTCCGGCCTGCGCTTCGAGACGCAGCTGAAGACCCTGGCCCGCTTCCCCACCACGCTCCTGGGAGACGCGCGCAAGAGGATGCGCTTCTTCGACCCCCTGAGGAACGAGTACTTCTTTGACAGGAACAGGCCGAGCTTTGACGCCATCCTCTACTACTACCAGTCGGGCGGGCGGCTCAGGAGACCCGTGAGCGTGCCCGTGGACATTTTCCTGGAGGAAATCAAGTTTTACGAGCTCGACGAAGAGGTGATAGAGACGTACAAAGAGGACGAGGGCTTGTCCAAGGAGGAGGAGCGGCCGCTGCCCTCCAACGAGTTCCAGCGCCAGCTGTGGCTCCTGTTCGAGTATCCAGAGAGCTCGGGACCCGCGCGGTCAATCGCCATCGTGTCCGTTATGGTCATCTTGATATCGATTGTTATATTCTGCTTGGAAACGTTGCCCGAGTTCCGAGAGGTCCCCCCACAGCCCGAGACGCACCCCAATGGGAGCGCGCAGAGCAAGGCGCCCAGCCCCTTCACGGACCCGTTCTTCATGGTGGAGACGCTCTGCATCGTGTGGTTCTCCTTTGAGTTCACCATGAGGTTTCTGTCCTGTCCCAGCAAAGCAGCTTTCTTTAAAAACATAATGAACCTAATAGACGTCGTGGCCATTGCGCCCTACTTCATCACCCTGGGCCTCGATCTGGCGGAGCATCAGGGCAGCAGCCAACAGGCCGCCTCCCTGGCCATCCTGAGGGTCATCCGTCTGGTGCGCGTCTTCAGGATTTTTAAACTCTCCAGACACTCCAAGGGCCTGCAGATCCTGGGTCAGACCCTCCACGCCAGCCTCAGGGAGCTGGGGCTGCTCATATTCTTCCTGCTCATCGGAGTTATTTTATTCTCCAGCTCGGTTTTTTTCGCTGAGGTGGAGGATCCCAAAACCGTGTTCTCCAGCATCCCTGACGCGTTTTGGTGGGCCGTGGTGACCATGACCACCGTGGGCTACGGAGACATGTACCCCTCCACCATTGGGGGGAAATTCGTCGGATCCCTGTGCGCCATCGCCGGAGTGCTGACCATCGCTCTACCTGTCCCGGTGATCGTGTCGAATTTCAACTATTTCTACCACCGAGAGAACGAAGAGGAGGAAAATGTCCAGTACATCCACGTGACGTGTGGACAGCCGGAGCAGCTGCCCTCTTTGGGGGAAAGTGACTCCATGAAGAGCAACCAGTCGCTCTCCAAAACCGAGTCCTACCAGGGGAGCGACGATCTGGAGGTTCTGACACATCCAAACGTCAGCCAGCCAGAGACATACACAGGGAAACTGACAGATGTGTAAAAGAGGAAGATTTCATTGTTAATATTATATTTATTATTGGTGAGTTGTGTTGGAGTGGAGTTCAGGCTGGTGTTTTACGCACGCTTGTTTTACGCACACCTTTATAAAAAAAACAGCCAGAAGGTTAATTAAATCTACGTTTTTCAATCTTAATTGAAGGATATAAAGACATTCCACTTTACTGTTGGAGCTTCTTATTGCCCCCCTACCACACACGTACACACACATTCGGTCTTGTCTTTTATTAGAACCACATGACATCATAGTAGCGCGTATAAATAGTGCACCAGAGCGCATGTCATGTCCACGCGTTTGAGCTTTTTGGGTGTCATTTTACGGTGTTGGATGTCAGGCATGTCATTTTAAGGCGTTGACTGACCTACGAAATGGTTAGGTTAGGGGTTAAGAGTAGGGGCCCTACCTTGAGGAGACTGCTAATGCGCGTAAAAATGATCCAAAAAGAACAAAAAAAACCAAACAATAATAATCAGGGAGTCGTGCTTGGTGGTGGTAGGGCGAAGAAGGACGCATGTGGAATAAATTTGGGTGCTTGAAATGGAATTATTTAAAAACTAAAATTCTAATAACAAAAGTTAAATGCTGTATTTTAATTTATTTTTTGATAAAGTGCGAGAGGAAAGTTCAGCCACGCATCCAGAACGCAACAAGCTACAAGACATTATTGTGTCTTAACAGAGCTCAGGTTTGCAGATGTTTGTGCGCAATTGCTGGAGCGTGTTTGCTCCTGCGAACTACAACAGGTTGGATTTGAGCAGAATGTACACTCAGAACGATGTAGTTAAACCCATACAAGTAAATAAAGGAGTTCCTCTTATGATCAAGTACCTCAACAAGTCTAAAGACAACTTTATTCACGACACAGGAAGTGTCTCAGACAGCTTGTAAATCAGATAACCAGAGCTGAAATAAAACATGTAACCCAAGCGCCACTGTGTGGATGATTGACATCCATGCAAAAAAAAAAAAAACTTTCATTTTTTTTGCGCTGTTTGACACGCAATCAGCCAAGCTCGCGCTCATCAAAGAAGGTGGCGGACAATAATGTTTCTCTCCGTGTGTTTTAGATCCAACCCGATTCAATAAGCCTACAACAAGCGGCTGACTTTCAAAAACCCCAAATTGGCTAAAACTCTTTCATTTTTACAGATACTCAGCTAAACCTTGGTGTGATAGTAGCTGAGACTGACCCCCATCTTGTACTCTGAGTGCTAACAAATTGCAGAAGATCTCCATTAACTGGAGCAAACTCTGCCAGTCTGTTAGCAAAATGTCTCATGAATCACTTGAAGGATTTTCTGAAACTTTCAGGAAATAATCAGTGGATGCACATATACAACTGATTAACCTTCGTAGAAAACTGAAATTAAGATGGCCACCACAGCCAAATAACCTTAAAAGACACAAAGACGTGCTGTAATTTAGTCAGTTTTAAAGATGTTGTGTTAAAATTTTGTGTTTGTAGACAGGGGTCATTCACAACACACCTTGCAAGTGCTTCTCATTACGCCTGACCTTTGCTTAAACTAAAACTTTTGGGAGTCAGTGCTGCTTGTCTGTTAGCAAAATATCTCATGAACCACTGGATATAATTTAATAAAATGTCCAGAAACTAATCATATTTATATCTACAACTGATTAACTTTTGGAGACAATTCACTATAAAATGGCCACCACCGCTAACCTATTTTAGCTAACCTAAAAGTGTCTAATCCAGTCAGTTTTACAGATATGGAGCTGAAATTTGATGTGGTAGTAGCTGAGAGTCATTCACAACACAAACTCTGAGTGTGACATTGCATGAGATCACTCATAATTTCATTTTCCAGCTTTGATCTCTTCCACTCTCTGATGGGTTTTGTTTTTCTGCTTACTTGCAGGAGGCAGACGATCAGCTGAGGTTTTGGTTCATCTGGAGTTCTCTTCTTCTCCAAAAAAGAAAGAAAAAGAAAACACATATATACATATGATGGATTATTTTTGTAATGGATTTTTTTTTTGTTTTGCAATGTTGGAACACAACAGATCATCAACACTCTTGAGCAGCTTTTGTAAATGCATTTGTATAAAAAGCCTGATGTATATATCTGTATATATTGTATTTTTGTAATTTTCAGCATTTTTCATCTCATGCTCTTATTGCAAACCTGCCTTTTTTTTTCTTGTTACAAATGTTCAGAATGTTTTGCTGTCTGCTGAAAACAAAAAGAACATCTTAATGTGCATGACCTGCAGTAACTGTAATATAAAATGTAATAAATTATCTATTTTTCTAATTTATACATTAACGTGAGTTTAATAGAATCCATTTTATATAAAAATGAATTATAAATGATTAAAAAAACATTTGATGATTTTGGACTCACAAGACATTTTCTAAAACTCAGTGAAATTCTCTCTCATAACGAACTCTGACAGTGATCGATGTGGAAAGGCTTAGAAGCAACAAAAAACTATGAAATTATTGAAATATGTTTGTCATAAATAAGCAAATTAGAAAAAAATCTGATGAGTGGCTTTTTGAGCTGAAGGTGTGTTTTTAAGTGTGGCCTCTGCCAGCTTTCTGCTTCTTTTAGCTTCAACAACTCAGTTTTAAGTTCTTCAGCAGATTTCAGCAAAGTCATTCAGCTCTCAGTGTTCACACTGCATCCTCCCAGGAAATACTATTTTTCACCTATTGTGCTTGTTTTGTTTGGGAGTTTGAGGTTTTCTCATATGAAGACACTATTTGCGCTATCCGTGGTGCTGAAAGCAAGTTTTTAGTGTTCTGAAAAGTTAAATTAAATGAAATAGTCTCTTATTGCTTGACTTCAGGGGCCAAATATAACAGTGTCTTCAGGCTTAGCAGTTTTTCTTATTGCCACGAAAGGTGGGTTGCATGTTGTTAGTTTGTCTGTCTGTTAGCAAAATATCTCATGACACCACAGGATTGATTTTGGTTAAACTCCCAGGATGTAATCATTGGATGAAAATCTATAACTAATTAACTTTAAAGGCCAGCCCTATACAAGATGGCCGCCTTAGCTATTTGACCTTAGCAAGCACAAAAATGGCTACAATTCAGTCAGTTTTACAGATATTATGCTAACATTTGGCGTGGTTGTAGCTGAGAGTAATACCCAACACATACTATGAGTGCTAACACATTTTGTGAGAAACTTTGGCGTTAACTGTTGGAGTTAACCCTGTTTGTTTGTTAGCAAATTATCTCACAAACCACTGGATGGACTTTGATTATACTCTCATAAAGTAATCACTGGATGTGCCTCTAGAGCTGATTAACATTTAGAGGCAGTCCCGTTCAAGATGGCTGTCACAGCTAACTAACCTTAACAAACACAAAAATGTTTGCAACTTAGTCATTTTTACAGATTTCGAGCTCAGATTTGGTGTGGTAGTAGCTAAAGGCAATCCTCAACACATACGTAACACATAACACGCAAGAGCTTTGTTGAAAACTTTGGCATGCCAGGCGGCGGGCGATATGCATCCCATCATTGCCATCAGTCAGCACCACTGAGGGCTCTTGTGATGTTTGGGTGTAATTCTGCCACAGCCTCAAACCTTCATGTGAAAGACTGAAAATGTGCAAAGATGGCATTTGTTTGCTTCAGACTGGAGGATTTGTCTGTCTTTGCAGTCTGATTGCGCCAGTGCTGGCACACTCTTGTTTTGTGGTGTATGAAGAAGTTCTGCTCCTCCAGTCGAGCCGCTCTGCATTGCGTCGAAACCCTCCCCCCCTCCTCCTCCTCCTCCTCCTCCTCCTCCTGCTGCCCTCCCTCTCCTCTCCTCCGCCGTGCTCGCATGTTAAATGCACATCAAGACATGCTTGTTGAGAAACCCTTCGATGGCGCGCCTGTGTGTTTCCTCAGACGTCGTTTTTTGATTTTGTTTTTGTTATTAGAAGAATTTTTTTTTTTAAATCGTGTTCGCCGTCCTGCGCTGGAGCACCTTCTGCCCGTCATCCGGTCTCGTGGCAAAACAAGCAGCAGATTTCTGCTGATGCAGTGATGTCTGGAAATGCCAAGGGCTCGCTTATTGCCCCTTAATGTATTTCCCCCCCGCGAGCTGCAGCGCCAGTCTCTCCTGCGGAAGACTTTCAGCTCTCCTCACCACCGTGCCGGAGCGAAAGCCACTTTTGCAGCTTAACGATCGCATCTTTTTTCCCCATCCCAGGATCTCTTTTTTCGCCTTATTTTCAATCAGGTTAATGAGCAAGCTAAGGTTTTAGGCTCTTTTTTTGTTCCTGTTGTTTTTTAGTAGGTGCCACCTAAAGTTCCCACCTGACACCCACCGGCTTCCTGCTGTTGGATGATTTTACTCGAGGCTAAGACGCATTCGAGACCTCCAGAGACCAAACAAAGGTAAACTGCTGACTTCCACAAAAGTTGTCTGTCAGGTGATTTTAGTGTCACGGAGAGCTTTGTGTACTCATGCTTCTGCTGTAGTGCTTTCTTCTTGCCTTTATCCATTCAGAAACGGCCACTGTGGGCTTAAATGCATGCAGAAAGCAAGAGTTCCTACAGTGTGTGAGTGAAACGCTATGCATCACATTGCAACTCAGTCTGGCGTGAGAGGATAAATCACAGCCGTGCTCTTTGGAGACAAAGAGTCCCAAAGTTTGTAAGAGACACTGAGCCAACGTTGCTGCAGAAATTCGACACGAATGAAGAAAATGCCCGAGTTATGGGTTCAAAACACCAGTGATGGTTCCAACCAACTCACCAGTGAATGTTTGTACTATAAAACAAATGATTATAACCTCTTCTGGATCGCTGCGGTAATTGCAGCCTCATAGACGTGGAGGAATAAATAAATAAATGAACTGCAGAAGAAATGCTGAGCCAGCAAATATCTTGGCTGTTTGATTCCATTATCCCTCCCTCCTCCTCCCCCCACCCCCCTGCTTCCCTCCCTCTTTCTTTGGTTGACAGAAGCAGCAGTAGCAACTGCTGCACATGCACTGGAGAGCAGCAATGGTCAAGTCAGCGAGAGCCGCAGTGGAGCCGCACTGAGGCAAAGCAGCCAACCACCCCCCCTCGCGACTGGGGACGCCTCCAACAATCTAAGGGGTGTGGGAAGCTGAGGAGTGGAAAATTTTCTCCCAACCCTGAATGCCCGGTCAGTCCGACTAACCAACACCCCTGCACAGTTCCCACTCCTCCTCTTCTCTCGCCACCTCCTCCACCCCCAAAATGACAGTAGTAGCGGGGGACAACATGGATGAGACCTCGGCCGTTCCGGGACACCCTCAGGACGCCTACCCCCCGGACCACAATGACCACGAGTGCTGCGAGAGGGTGGTCATCAACATAGCCGGCCTTCGGTTTGAGACACAGTTAAAAACTCTCTCCCAGTTCCCGGAGACGTTGCTAGGCAACCCCAAAAAGAGGATGCGGTATTTTGACCCCCTGAGAAATGAGTACTTCTTTGACAGAAACCGCCCGAGCTTCGATGCCATCCTGTACTACTATCAGTCCGGGGGGCGACTAAGAAGGCCAGTGAATGTTCCCCTGGATATGTTTTCAGAAGAAATCAAATTTTACGAGCTGGGAGTAGACGCCATGGAGAGGTTCCGTGAGGACGAGGGTTTCATCAGAGAGGAGGAGCGTCCTTTGCCTGAGAAGGAGTTCCAGCGTCAGATCTGGCTCCTCTTTGAGCACCCTGAAAGCTCGGGCCCCGCCAGAGGGATCGCCATCGTGTCTGTGATGGTCATCCTGATTTCAATAGTCATATTTTGTCTGGAGACTTTACCACAGCTGAAAGAGGACCCGATGGGTCGATTTGAGAGATCTGGGAACATTACTATTTATTATAAACCAAATATCCTCACTGACCCCTTCTTTGTCATTGAGACTCTTTGTATAATCTGGTTCTCCTTTGAGTTGATAGTACGCTTTCTGGCGTGCCCAAGCAAACCGGCCTTCTTCAAGAACATGATGAACACGATCGACATCGTGGCTATCATCCCCTATTTCATCACACTCGGCACCGAGCTGGCAGAAGACCCAGATAATGAGGGGGTGGGGGAGCAAGCGACATCTCTGGCCATCCTCAGGGTGATCCGTCTGGTCAGGGTGTTTCGGATCTTCAAGTTGTCACGACACTCCAAGGGACTTCAGATTCTGGGGCAGACCCTGAAGGCCAGCATGCGAGAGCTGGGATTGCTGATCTTCTTTCTGTTCATCGGAGTCATCTTGTTTTCCAGCGCCGTCTTCTTTGCCGAAGCGGAGGAGCAAGGCTCCCAGTTTGGCAGCATCCCGGATGCATTCTGGTGGGCTGTTGTATCCATGACAACTGTGGGTTATGGGGACATGGTCCCGGTCACTATCGGGGGCAAGATCGTAGGATCTCTGTGTGCGATCGCTGGAGTCTTAACAATTGCACTCCCAGTGCCTGTCATTGTGTCCAACTTCAACTACTTCTACCACAGAGAGACCGAGGGAGAGGAGCAGGCCCAGCTGCTCAATGTCAGCAACCCCAACATCCCCTCTGAAACCAACTCCAGCCGCCGTAGCTCATCAACCGTCAGCAAGTCAGAGTACATGGAGATTGATGGGGATATCAACAATAGCATCGACAACTTTAGGGAGGCAAACCTTAGAACTGGCAATTGCACTATAGCCAACCAAAACTGTGTTAATAAAAGCAAGCTGCTTACAGATGTTTAGACATCATATAGGTAATTTAGGCTCTCTATGGTACTGTCACATGTGAGGTAGACCACGAGTTAGAAATGCTTCATTTACCTCCTTCCCAGAGAGCACTCTATGCATTAGGCCTACAAACATGCTCAGCCATAAGGAAAGAAAGTCAAGAAAACAAAGCTTTTAAAGTATTACCCATGTAGATAGAATATCTAATTTTACTGATCCTACAACTATATAGTTAAGTCAAAAAGAAAACATTGATTATTACATGTATACATGGCTCCTTAGAGGATGCAGAGCACATCCTGTCTTATGAGACATTGGCGTAACAAATTCAAACCTTATGCATGGAGTTCAGATACCATTTCAGCAAATTGCACAATGCACCAGAAATGACTGCAGATATTCAAGCCTCTGAGCCAAGAGGTAACCCGCCAAGAAGTTAGATGACCCCCCCTCCCTTAATTCCCCCTAGTCCCCCAGCCCCACAATCTCCTCTCCTCTCCCGGCAAAGGATCTGCTACTCAGCAAAGCACCTTATAGCAGGAAGACTGACCTCCCTCTCGTTTGGATGTACACAGATGGCGATCCGCTTGCTTCACGGACATCTGCAATGCTGCTGTTTTGCGGCAGCTGCTGTAATCGTGTTATCACCAAGTGATTCAATGCCATGCCCTTTATAGATGCAACACAGCACAATGATAAAAGTAAGCTTTCCACGAGCATGATCTAGAGACTTTCCATGTCGATTATCAGCGTGCATGAGACATATGTCACAAAGTGGGAAAGGATGTTCATTTCCCCACTTCTCATATGTTGTCATACCTGAGTGCACTGGATGAGTTCTTATTTTTATTTTTTATTTTTTTCTTTGAATTGCTAATCATTTAGAAGTATAGAAACTGAATGTTAAATCTTTAAGAGAACAGTACATAAATGAGATCATAGCATGAAAAAAGTAACCTGCATTATGGCTTATCGACCTAGGCACTTTTGTATCCTCGTATATTTAATGCATGATGTGAGTATACAGCTCGTTGCAGTTCATGCATTCTGCAGTGCCCTATTGTCAGGGAAACTGTGGAAGTCAAAAATTGGGGTGTTTCTGAATTATGAGCAAATAAACCCACAATGAGGATGCAGAGTTTCCAATTTAACAGTAGACAAAAGAATTGACTAAATATTATTCTTATTATTACAATCAAAAATGCATATAGTCATAATAAGCACCAGTTACAGTAATAATGCAGTGCATGGACCTTGTTTGAACAAGAAAAGTTCACATGTTTTTAGTCACGCTTCCATCTCCACCACTAATTTTAGTACAAACAGATTTCAAAACGCACCGAAAAGGCTCGATACCAAACTTCATCTCACATTTCAGAGCGTTATTCTGATATTAGTTGCCAGTGCCTTTATCCCTTCCACCAACAGGACCGGTGAAAGTGCCTCAGTGGTTTTTGTGTGTGATTGAGCTTTGGTGTCGAAACGGCTGCTGGTTGAGATGTTAGACGAGTAAGGTTCAAACAGCAGGGGACAGCGGTCGAAAAAGCAGAAGATACAGATGCCGTCATGCACAACTTAGTTTTCATGCTGATATGCACTTAAATACGCCATTAAGCAGCGACGCATTGTACTCTCGGCATGTTTACTATACTAATCCAAAAGGGAATGTTGGATTTTTGCTCATGCCTCCATTTTTCTTTGTGCACCATGCATCCTTTCAGGGTCTCTACCTCAGTGAGGTCATTGCAAACTTGCTACAGAGCTGCAACCTTTCAGTGCAGGGCTTCCTATATACCTATACACGAACATAGATGTATATAATGCAAACCTTAAGTGTAAACTGCAGCGATGCAATATTGAATGTGACAGTCCCAAAGCCTTTACACAAGCACTTACATATAGGGCAAGTAGGGTACCACAATTATGCCCCAACCCCCCTTTTTTCCCCCACTTAAAGCTGCGCACAATCAGGCCATTCATTTGTGAAGCGTTTGTAGAAATGGCATGACACCCCCTCCCCTTCCCTCCCCTGGATTGTTTTAGAAAACGAGCATAATCATTAAAGCGGTCATATTGCAGTTATTGGGCATTACAGCGCACATCCAAATGCAGTCCATTTTGATTTTATTTTTTGTTGGTTTTGTTTTGCGGTGTTTGCTAATTTTTCATGCATGTTTTTATTTTTAGACATGTCAACTGCAGGTAGATTGGGACAAAATGTTACTTGAAAATCTCCAGCTACTGTACACCAATCTACTATCAGTTCTGAGAGAACTTCATCTATATAAGAGTAAAACTCTGAGCTGTACTGTGTGCTTTTCTCCCCCCTCCTTTCTTTGAAATCTAACTCTCCTGACAAGATTTTAGAAAAAAAACCCTCCACTGCAGAGCTACTCGAATGTCAGAGCTGTTTCTGTTGGTGCAATGGCCGTCCTTTGTGGTGCTAGTACACGACTACCACTATTGTCTTCCTACAAGAGCAAATGAAGCAGAAACAAGCCTTCATTAATTGTTCAAAAATGGATTGTTCATTCAATTATTATTTTTTCTTTGAATTTCTCATGTGATTGATGGTTGGAGTTTAAAGAGCTGATTGTCACTTTGTTTGATCTTTGTACTGTACTTTTGAAGAGTATCATCCTCAGGCAAATAACTTATCACAAGAAAAAAAAAAGAGGCGATTCAATTTATCTTGGCTTTTTTGTACATTAGGACAACTAAGATATCTAAAAGCACGTACTATAATAACTTATATAGGACAATACAATAGCCTCAAATACAGCTATCAAGAAACTGTTTGCTATGATAACATAATAATAACAGAAATGAGTAGAATTTGATACAAACAATTCAAAGTAAAGTGAAGAAACTGCAAATGATACCCTCATATTAGCAGTGAGGGCAAGAACAGATGGTGCTATGCATTGAATGACCCCAAAAATGACCATTTTCAACAGCAATAGAAAGATATATAACCTGTTTATGAGATTTTTATTGTTGTTGTTGCTGCTGTATAATGTGAAAAACTTACCTACTTTGACAAAGACAATAGAGTTATTTGACAGGAACTCACAATAGCTCTGATTGTTTGTTCTGGTAATGGAAGCAGGGTCAGGTCTTATAGGCAGACATTTTATTTAGGCCCCCTTCACATTGGATTAGGACCCCACGACGCTCTCCACCCCCTACGTGACCTATCAGAACTTGACTGGATCGGAGCCAGCCTCCTTCAGCGTGAAGGCAATCATGATGCTGCTATGTCTTTAGCTCTTGATTTACTATTTATTACAAGTTATTTATCCATTCATCCAGAGTTTAAAACAGTTTAATCACCAAATAGCATGTTCCTGCGACGGTCCTACCACATACACCCACGAATGCACCACATCGCTGGCCCCATCTTGGCGTGACTCTCTCGAGCCGCGTCAGATCACAACACGCTAACACGGCGCTACCGCTACTGGTATCACATCTGCACAAGGTTGTTTCCACAACCTTGTCACGATCAGTGGAGTTTTCCTACATGTACGGGAGGTTTTGGAAGCTCCACCATCAGTTTCACCTCGCTGTGGAGAAGGAAATACCATTCACGAGCATGAGAGGATGCAGGTGAAGGGGTTTCCTGTGCAGAACCCCGACCACATTCACCTGTTGTCCTTCCTCGTCCAACAAAACTGACCGTGATGAGGACAGGGCATGAGGCCAGTGTGGCCAGTCCTGCTTCCACGGTGCGGGCATCATGTCATGGATATATATAGCTTTCTTTATGGAAATGCTGCTACTTTCACACTTCACCTAAAATATGATGTGTGGCCACCATGTTAATAAAACCAAAACCTTGCTACAAAAGTTTTGTGTGTGCTCAAAACCCCCCCGTGACCCATCATGACCTGTCACATGTAATACTCGCCTGAAGACCTCGACAAGACCCAGCGAAGACTATGCACGTTCTGGCTGATTTTTTACATCGTAGATCAGGTCTTTATCCAGAGTGAAGGGGGCTTTAAGGGAAACAAATAGAGGCTTTTTAAAAAAAACAGTTTCTGGTTGGAACCAAAGCTTACAAATGGCTTGATCAAACCTACAACAAAGTAGTTCACTTGGAGGAAGATTTATCTTCAGTTTATGGTTTAGAAAGACAATTACCAATGTTTAAATGGTTTTACGTATTGATTTGTTTGGCTCACTGTCAGGTTGTTATGCTTCTGCAAAAAAAAGTGCTAAAAGAGCTAAAAATGGCAACAAATTAATAATATTCTAAAGTGTCACAAGAACAAAATGCTGTTTTATCTACAAGCTAGACAAAAGTAACCACTATATTCTGCAATTATGTAACATGTTTGTTGTGCAATCTTCTTTTTCTCTGTTTTTATTTTGTTTGTTTATGGTGACACTGTAACAAACAAGCCTTATACTGGAATATGAAAACAATAAGTTCCTCCTGTAAGCCATGAAAAATAAACCCACTGTATGATGACCGCTAGATGATATGGACTATTAAAAAAAAAAAAAAGAAAAAATGTAGTTTATGTTTTTGGTTTAAAAAAAAAATGGAACAAAATATATGATTCATTCCTGTTCACACATTTTTCTTTCAATTTTCATCAGACTTTCCTGCTGAACATTCTGCTATAATCTACAGAAACCTACTGATTGCAAAAATAAAAACTGCATGGGCGATGGAAGACTGCATGAGCTTTATTTTTCCAGCTGCGGATCAACTAATCACACAGTTGCATCGTATTGAACAGAAACCCTTTGCTCTCATCTGCACCGAGGCTTCCTGTAAAGCTCTGTCGTGAACGTGGTTGTGAAAAGCGTCCTTTGCTGGATTTTTAAGCACCTTAGCGCTGGCTGCATCACCGGGACGACGCTGGGGGTCCGAGCCGTGCTCGAACTGTCTCCGTGGGGTGTTCAGGTTGTGCTTGCTAGACTCTGAATGTGAGCAAGGACAACAAGGGCTAGTTTCTTAGACTCTCCTCTAGGACTCAGAAGCTCTATAAAGAGACACTGCAGTGATGCTGGTTTATGGGAAACATGTCCATCATGTCTAAAACAGGACCATATTACAATCCTCTGCACAGAACTCAAGGCATTCTGGGTTTAAAAAAAAAGTCTTGATGCTGGACTGCTTTTTTTGCCTGCTGTGGAAGAATGGGATTGAATCTTAGGATGTCGTGTACCTTGATTGAAATGTTCTTGTTTGTTTTTAGAAGTCTGATGGCGACAAATTTGTATTTTCCGTCAGGAATGCACATTTACCTGCTGTTCTGAGGAAGCTGGGCCTTTTTTTTTGAGCGCAGCACTGAAGGACTGATGAAGTCTTCTGCTCCTCGTTTCATCCACAAAGCGAACCAAACTCTGTTATCTAATCCAGCTGTCATTGTCATGTTGTGTTGACCAAGGATTGTGCTACAATGTGTTCAGTTTGTCAGATGATGACAAAGGCATGGTCTGTGATCTATGCGAGGGTTATTTGTTTGTTTATTTCTTTTTTCTTACATCACTTATAAATTCATCATACATTACCTTCAATAAATTTTTAAGGATCTGCTTGTGTTTGCTCATTTCAGCTCAAGGTTGGTTGGAGGGTTAATCTCACCTACAGACTTGCACAAACTCATACAAGATAGTGTAAAAGTTTTGATCTACTCCTCATTTCCTTATACTTTGCCTCTAAGAAGCCAGTCATTCTTGGAATCTTATAATGTGGCCTTGATGAACAGTTATTTAGGCTTTCTGAAGGTCGATGTTTCAATGTTTTTATTTGGATTTTGGCTGCTTTTTTACTCACTTTCAGTCCAGTTTTTGTACCTGATCACGACAACAGCGTGAGAAGACAAGTGGGGCATAATAAAAACTTTCTATAGCAACTGAACAGCGCCTGAAAGCACTTTAAGAAACAGGAAAAATATCCACCTAATCCTGATTCAACCTTAGAGATATCCATCATCCTTCATCTGCTGTATGTCAAGTTTTTAGCTAATAGCTCCTTGGGAATCACCTTGTTGTTGTTAAAATGCTATTTTATGTGCCAAGTTGTGTTATCTTTGGTATTTTTCGAAATTCAGCAGAATAAATTGGAACAAATGGTGTGGTTGCTGATGAAAAAATGCATGAAGATCAAATTTAAAATGCCATATTTCCTGGTTCGTTCTTTGAGTTTAAATTCTTTTTTATGTCTGAATGATTCATAGGTCAGAGTTAAGTGATTTAACAGACAAAAAAACAATACATTTCTCCGAAAATGTTCAGGTAGTGGGCAAAAACGAGCAGCAACGCAGCCAAAGATTGAAGTAAAATTTTCAGAAAACCTAAAGAAAATACAACTTTTAGGACAGTCTGCTTCCTTGGTAGCAAAATATAAAGATCTGAGGAATGACTCAAGACCTGGATGAATACACATCACCCTTACTATGTGGCACTAACAGCAGAAATATGCTGCAGCGTTGCAGGTTTCAGTCTACCACAGTACTGTTTCATCGGAGCCATTAGCTGTAAATGATGAGACTAATAGGTCACTAATCCTCCTGTCCCAGGAGGGGATCACTTACCCCTGTCACCACTTGCAAGTTGTTTCACACCTCAAAGGTGTGAAAAGCTGCTTTCCCTCACAGCTGACACTGATCTGCAGAGTGAAGAGGTATACAAGGTGCATATATGCAATGATTGCAATCTTTTTTATTATTAATGCCTTTTAATTATTAAAAAATTACTGAATATATACTGCCTATAAGATATCTTAAATATACAATCCTATTTGCAGTGGCACATTTCACCTCTCTAGAGATACTTTTAGCACACTTTGGTTTCAGGTGCAGCAGTAATAATTAGGATTTTCTCCTTTCTTATGGTACATTCAGTTCCTCCTGTAACAGAGAGGCAGCCCTGCAGCAGGACAGGACTTCCTCCAAGCTTTACTGCAGCTCATATTTTCTCTTGTTTTACTGACTTTACTTCATCATTTACAAACAGCCTGATGAAATATGTTCTCTTTAACCTTCATTCTTGCAGCCACGGTTGGTTTCATGTTCTGCTTACGAAACTAGCTGAACTCCAGGTGGCTCGAAGCTCTTTAAAGAGGCTTCATGTTAATACATTTTTACAAAACTAAAAAATCCCACTAACAATTAATTGAACAGAGGATGTGAAGATCTTCTCCGTAGTCTTAAATGCTTATTCTGAAGAAAGTATTTCTGAAGTTAGGCACTTCTCTTGCCTTCGCCACAGTGAGAACAAAAACAGGACATTATTCACCCCCTTCACAGTAAAACGATGATTCAGGTCAGGTGAACATCACAAATGAAGGCCAGGTGAGTCCGATTTGTTGTCTTTTTTAAATTAAAAGATTGCCAGTGCATAAATGTCCTGATTGTACAAAAAAAAAGCAAAAGACAAAACCCAAACGTCTGCAGGTCATTCGTCCGTGTCCTTCTCAGTTTTCCTGTTTCTGTTTGTTTGACAGTGTACGGTGACCTGAAAAGAAGTGAACCTCTTCCCTCTGCATTGCCCTCAGGAAATGCAGTACTCCTCACTCTGCAGGCAGCAGCAGTAAGGGTGGGGTAGGTTGGCGCTGGTCCCACTCTTCCTCCCCACACACACACACACACACGCTCTCTTCTACTCTGACTCTGCCCGTCTTCGTCTCTCAGGCTCTCCTTCATTCTCCCTCTCCTGAGTGCTAATAAGCTCCACTGGACTTTAATGACTAAAAGCATCACAGAGAGAAGAGAAGCTCAGTCATCGTGGAGGACTGCACATGCAGTATATGGAACAAATACACAAGTGTGCAGCTCTTATTTATTTCTTCTCTCACTTACTTACACTACAGGATCATGTCTGATTTTAATGCAGTGCTGTCTGAAGATCCCATCCATTCAGCACTGGTCTGTCCACTGGGTTCAAACATTTCCAGTATTTTTTACTACTGCTAATATTTGAAGGCAATAATATACTAAAAAGAGTAAAACCCACAAACTTAATGCACTTTTAAATTGAGAGACAAACCATATATGATGCTAAATTGCTGAGTTAAGTGTGCACCAAGTGATAAAATCTGTGTCTCCTCTTCTCTTTTAAATGCTGCCAATTAACACTATTAGTTGTGGGGTGTTTAACTTGTTGTTGTTAATTCCAGTCATTGCAACTTTTCTGGATTAAAAAAACCCCACACCGCTGCCTTCAAATTGAATAAAAAAAACAAATGAAAATAAATTCTTCAGATGTTGTCTCTGAACCATTTTAAGTCTAATTCTAGAGATGAAATTATTAGAATTTTGATGATTTTTTGTTTACAATTTATACAGCATCAAAACCTTTGGGACAAGTAGTTTTAGCACTGACAGAAGATTTTGACCAGCCAGACAGGAGCTCCTGATGAGCAGCACATGTATTTGTGTTATTCAAACTACCTTTTGCACTGCTGTTTAATTTTTCTCAAAAAGTAGTATTTCACTGGGTTTTGAAGCGCTACCTAGAATAGAAAAGGAAAGATTAGAATAGCATAGAATAGAATAGAAAAAATAGATGGCAAACAAGTAAAACAGTAAAAAAAATAATAATAATAATTATAGTGTAGTAAAAAAACAGAAAATTTGAATGCAGCCCCCCCCCCCAAAAAAAAACGAGATACTTTGGCCCAAATTGATCAACAGATTGCACATCTTCTGCGAGCATAATTAAGCATTTTGCTCATCCATCTAATTCTGAAAGCCCTTGCCAAGGGAGTGTCGTACTTCAACCTGCGCTGCCAACCAAACAATGTCTGTTTGCATTGATGCAGATTACTCACATTTAAATAAGTTAATATGCGTGCAAAATACACCCATATTTATGCAAATAAATCCCAGGGAACAAAGCTTCTGATTCTCAAAGCCCAGCGCTGTTTGAGATACACAGTTAGTGTTAAATATTTGCTATCCCCTGAGGAGAAAGGAGACAAAAAAGAGCAATTTGCTGCACCATTGCCTTCACAAATAGAGGGCAAGCATGTCAGGAAAGGTATAATTCATCCTTTTCTCCAGTGATGATTGTCAGACATTGTTGCTTCTACAAACAATTAGTCAAATAATTATATATGGTAGCTGATTATCTTGCAGAATACAAAACCTTTTGACAGGTAACGCTTCATAACCAGACGATAAACACAACTCAAAACTGGGATTTTAATGGATCTCTTTCTTTCTGTCACTTTTGTGCCTCCTGTGTTAGTGGCAGAGAGTCATATTTAACCCTCTTGAAGCCCTAAAGTGAGAGAGAGACGAAGAGATGTAGAGAAGCTCTTCTGACTTTGGGTCAGTTTGACCTGAAGGCGACAGGAGGGTTAAACTACAGCAAGGACACCTCAATAAAATGCATAAAAAGAGCACAAATGGCTCCCAACTGCTAAACCTAATGGTCATGTTTGCACCAACATGTATTTATTGCTATTTGCTCTGTGAATACAACTCAGATAGTGATTTTTTTCCAAGTAATGCACAAAATTGAGCAAATACAGGTGCTGGACAATCTTAGTAAATCTGGGCCTCTAGGTATAAAGATTGTGTAGAAATACCCCAGAATAGAAACACATGGAAACAAACAGCAGACAGTGTTTGCAAAACAAAAAAGTGGCTAGTAAAAAAAAAGGATTTGTTTTTATTGTCTCAGAATTGAAATCTTTCCATCATCAGTCTGCGTTCCTTTAAGCACAATAAAAATGACTGACAGCAGCAAAAATATTTGTGATAAAAACAGTTTCCTAAAACTTGGTTTCCTTATCCTGCAGTTTCAGCGTATCCTGATGATGTGACTTTGTCTTGGGAAGCTGGGGCGTCTTGGCCCTGAGGCGCAAAAAATATAACAAGCTCCAGCTGCCTCGCGAGGAAGAATTGTTTGTTTTTGCATGAATAGTTTTCATAAGAAAATAAGAGAGAGTGCTGAACGATTTCTCCTGCAGTAAGTATGTATAAACTGACAGATGCTCAGATGCTTGCTCAAAGCCTCAGGTTTACAAAGGTGCCCAGATGTCAATATCACCATGCAAATGAGACTCGTGCTCTTTAAGTTGTGGTGGTTTAGGCTGGTGTCCTGGTAATCCCTGCTCAGCATGTTGGAGTAAATGAGGTGCTGTCGGTCAGCGCTGCAGTTGGCCTTGAATGATCCTCCTCCCGCCTCCTCGGTGAGCGCTCCAGAGACCTTTCCACCTGCCTCAGCACGTCTTCTTCAATGAAAAGTCACCTGTCAGCTGTTAGGTAAATGTGTTTAAGGAACCGAGCGCTTACAGGTAAAATTTTCCACGGCTGCATGTGCTGATTATCTTACTGCCTCTGTTGGTTTATACGCACACACACGCACACACACACACACACACACCACACACACTGATAAAGGATGGCCAGTTTGCCTGAGTCAGGCTTCTTGATATTCCCAGATCGATTTCTTTGAAGACAGACACTCATCCTGTATCCCTTATACAAAAGTGCCACGCCATTCCTGTTGATGTCATCCAAAATGTTTCTCAAGGGCTTTTTCATTCAGGCCCAATCAGCTGTGCACGCACAGTATCAGATGATTAATCTAGATCAAATCACAAGTGTCCTCTGGTGTTGACTTTACAGCTGCAGGAAAACCAAATCACTGAGATGCCGCTGCACCACACAATCGCTACTGAATATTAACAATGTTCAAAATAGCTTCGACAGCAGTATTGGACACTCTGGGGTCTAACACCACCCGAAGATGAGGTCCAAGTCCCCCCCCCCAGCCCCACCCCGTCAGTCCCTGAGGTCCTCTCTTTGGCCCACTTCCTTTTTGCATTACCTCCATCAGACCAAGCTGCTGACACACTTGTTTAATAATTAAGGGGCACAGCCATAATTTTCTCGTCCTTGTGGACGTCCACAAATGGTCTTGGTGAAACTCCGGACAGGACAATTAAATTCACCCCTTTGCTTCAGGTCACCAGTGTAACTTCAGTGGCAGCTGGACAAGAAAGACGGATTAGTTTTATTCTGAATAGTTTTTTTTCTTTCTGCTTTTACCGATGTGAACATGTTTGCTCACTGAGAAGTATGAAGTTAACCATGAAACCTTGGGACAGAACTCAACAAGAAGCTGAGACTTTCAGTAAATTTCGCCCTACAAGCTATAACAACTTGTGCTTTAATGTGTTTCAAAACACATTAAACACCTCAAGCACATGAAGGTGCACTTCGAAATGGGGCTCTGTGGAAAGGTTACAGACAATTAAAATTTATATATTGCTTTTTGAATGCAGTTTTTTGAATTTCAGGTTGTAAAAATAAATTAATTCTCACCTGACCAACGAGCTAACAGCTAGTTTGAGCAGAGCCATCCACCCAAAGTGGATTACTGCCATATTGAATTTAAAAAAACAAATCATAAATGTTGATGTGAACACTAATTTGTAACTTCATATTGCATTCGGTCTCAAATTAAATCGTTATTCTGGCAGTAATAATATGATATTCCTGCAGGAAGGGTTGCAGGCTGCACCCAAACTGCTACAGCTAGCTGCTCATGGCACTTCTTGTTCTTTTAAATAACCACAAAATTTGTTGTAAAAAGACAACAATTTGTGAAATTGACATTGGTGTAAAAGTTTATAAAATGGAGTTCACATCTGTGGAAATCCCGTTTGGTCTGCTTGGCTTAGCTAGTTTGTCAATCCAGTCAGGATTAAACTCTGTTTCTCCAAACTGAGTTTGTTCAAAGATCTGTTTACAAAGAGATTATTGGTTTAAAAGCCCCACTTTAAATGATCTGAACTGATCTAATTATTAAAAATCATTAAACACGTGTTGTTTTGAACAGTATCTTTCTCTCTCTGATAGGTCTGCTGTCATTCTGGACTCGTCCTTGCAGTTTGGGGCGGCGTGGAGCTCAGCTTACATGCTTCTCCCGCTCACCGGGCAGCGTCAGCATCCTCATCCGGGTGAGAAAATTCAAAAGTTAACATCAACAAATCCGATGCCGTGACCTTCCTGCTTCAGTTACATCACAGCGCAGCACCTGGGGAGGCTGGAAAACACAAAAAGCCACAAAAGGATATCGCCATGAAGCACGAGGGCCCCGCTGAGACACACAAAAACACTCAGTGTTGTTCCTGCAAAGGTCACCCTGATGCTGGGAAGGCTATTTAATGCTTGGTTTGCTCAGTGTGGGAAATGAGTTAACTTTCAAAGAAGTAGTTCAAAGTTTTTTACCTATTACTCTTTTTAATAATTACAGTTGTACACTGATGCAGTTCAGCAAAACACTGTTTAAAGAAATCTTTTCTGTGTTGCTACAAACTGTACAGGGATAATTTTTCATATGGACAGCCAAGAAACATTTCAACTACTCATGAGGCTAAAGCAGGACGTTTTGGCTGCAGTGTTTAAAGGATGGAGGAAAAACAATGAAACTGAATGAAAAGAAAACAGTTTTGCACAGAGAGCTAATCAGGATTTGGGCTTTGTAGTAATAAATAATAAAAATCTGATTCAATGGAATCAAACAAGAGGCAATCGGTAAAATAAAGCAGAAAATGAAATGAGGGTTGCTTCTACAACAGAATAATAATCCTAAATCATGTGAAGAAACTGATTTTCCCTCCTAATTTGAATGTTGATGAGAATCGAAGAAACAAACAAAAACATCAAACCAAAACCAAAAGCTTATGAATGCTCTTAGAGTTAATTATGTTTATGTGTCAAATTTTTGCTTTGTGCTCTGTGAGTTTGGTGTCAATTGAAACTGGAAAAGATGAAAATAAAAAAAAGCTATGAAGCCTGGAATTTCTAATTGTAATTTCTTTTAAACTCATCCTCCTTGACAATTAGGTAATGCTTCGCTCAGTTCGCAGCTCAGAGAAACAACATTTAATCAGAGGTATATCTAAACAGCTAGATCAGCCTTTTTTGTCGTCAGAGGTTACTAGAAAGAACAAACTGTTCTTGTCCACTAAAAAACAGAGCTGCAGAGCTGCTACATACTGATGGAGGAGTACGTCAGCTTTCCTGGTCAGGACACATTAACTGAGCTGCTGGAGGAATTTACAGTAAAGGCTCGTGGCAGTCAGCTGAGAGCCATGCGCGCTGCAAGAAAAATCCTTTTTATGAAACAGGATGAGCGCAGCCTCATCTGACGAGTCAATAAATAACACAATGGGTATTAATTATGAAACTAAGCTTTAATTTTTGCCGTCTGCCACGAAACATGGGTGATTATGCCACCGACTGGATCTGTATGCTCATTTGTCCGTCCGTTACTGAAATATCTCATGAACCAGTGGACGGATTTCAACGAAACTCTCAGAAATCAGTCACTGGGTTTACATCTACAACCAATTAATTACAACCCAATTCAATTTTTGTAACCAGGTTGCTGTTCACTGCAGATTTCTGCCCAGGTCCCCCTTGAAAATGAGATCTAGATCTCAATGGGGTTTACCTGGTTAAATAAATAAAAAAAAAAAAAAAAAAAATAAGATGGCTGCAACAGCTAACTGGCTTTAACAAACACAAAAAAAAAAACAAGTCAAATGTGCAGATATTGAGCTAAAAGAGGGTGTGGTTGTAGCTCAGCTCATACTCTGATCATTTACACGTGAGAACATTATTTAAAACTTTGTCATGCAAGCAGGCGGGCGATATGCATCCCTTTAGTAAATGCTAATTTTATTCACTTCAAGCCTTCTTGTTTCCTCAAGAAAAGGGGAATGTTGGAGTTATAGTTTACAGTTTTATGTCTTAATTTAACCCATAATTTCATGTAACATTATTTTAATTATGCAAAGCTGAAAACATTTAAGAGCTTAAAGCACGATCATTTTGACTTTAAACACATAGTTTGTCCAAAATCGGAAAATTGTCTTTGTACAAAAGAAGAAGGTGGCAAACATTCAGACTAGATGCTAAAAGAATACTTTTTTCTTTTTGGTGAAACAACAGCTGCCATAATAAAATCCACGTACATTTAAATGTTCTGCCAATCCCCTTTTCTGACCGATCCAACATCTGTGCTCGAGTTTTTAACGGCCTGCCTCCTCTGAGACCGAGCAACCTGTGAAAATGATCATTTTTTGCAGCGCAGGCAGCTCGGCTGGTGAGAGGGCCTCTCAAACGAGCTGACAAATGGTGAGAGTGCTCTCTGCTAAGAGCTGTCCCTGCAGGATTTCCACGCAGGCAGCCAAACACAGCACTGAGAACCTGCATACAGAAATATATCGCTCATGATCATAAGGTGATCTACAAAACAGGCAGGATGGAAATAAGCAGCTCCACAAATTATTAGGTCTGTCCTGATACTAGTTTTATTTTCAGACCAACTTCAGTTTAAGTATCTATTGAATATCGATAGAGCAGTTGAGTACTTAAACATTACACAGCGACTTTAAAAACACATTTTTAAATTTAAAACAAGTTGGATCTCCTTCTTTATAGGTCTACAGTTCCTCTGACTGTATTTGCAAATCCAGTATACAGCATTAAATTGAAAAAAATATATAATCACAATTTTTAATTTCAACTTGTCTACAGTTACTTGCACGGCGGAAGAGGAAATGATGTCACCAAGCACAAAAGTGGTACCGGTCTTGAGTATTGGGGTGTTTTTGGTGTTGGTATCAGGTGCGATAACGATACCAACATCTGGACGCCACAACAAATGATTACAGGGGTTGAAACACGGCTGATAAGAACTGTGTTTGTGCAGACCTCATTTAATCTGAATTACAATCTGATCAGAATAGAAATAGCTTGTGTAAACACCATCAGGTTACAAACACATAAATAAATTCACAAGAGGCACGTGCACTGCTGAGTTTGCACTTTGATTCTGTGTTTTTAATCTGATCTAAATCATACAAACCAAATTAAAGACAGGAAAAATGTTGTTTGTTAACAAGCCTCAAAGTATCAAATCATCACATAAATTATTGAAAAATATTACCAAAAAAAATAAAAAATCACCTTTTTACTTCTAAAATTCTGTTAATGCGACAAAGAGGATCAGCACACATCTGATGAAACATATTGTACCCCACTTAAAGTAAATTCAGGCTTTGTAGACAGCTCTGTGCAAAAGTTTTAATCCACTCCATATTTTCTTTATATTAAAGATGCTTCACATTTTTTTGTAATCTGTCTAAATGATTATGAGTTTTTTAAGGTTCTTAAAAGTCTTTCACAGTTTATGTGTTTTCTAAGGTGAGTTGGTTGTGGCAGCCATCTTGAATTGGACCGGCTCCAAAGGTTGATCAGTTGTAGACATACATCCACTGATTGCTGCTTGAATGTTTCAGTAAAGTCCAATTCAGTGGTTCGTGAAGGATTTTGTTAACAGACAGGCAGAGTTGACTCCAGATTTTAAATGCGGCTCTTGTGCGATCTGTTAGTGCTCAGCATATGTGCTCGGGATCAGACTCAGCTACTACTACATCAAATTTTAGATCAATATCTGCAAAACTGACTGAGTTTTAGCCCTGTAAACACACCAATTGTCCTTAAATAATGAACAATAACAGTGCAGCCAGTTTTCTTCTCATTCCTCTTGTACAACTTTAATTGTGACCAGTCTCTGCAGGCAATCAGAACATCTATCTCAAGCTCTACCTAAAAGTTTAGATAATGTTGCCTCGGTGCATCAGCACCAGTAAATCATCTCTCGTAGTAACAGAACATTGTCACAATCTGTCTCTGCCTTTCAGCCGACGCTGCATACTTTCGGCTGCTGCAGCCCTCATCCTTCAGCTGCAGTCCTCCAGGAACACGAGGCCTCAGCAGTTTAACAGATTGAACCCCTGCAGAGGAGTCCTCCACGGAAGAGCGCAGAAGTCTGATCCGATACCTGAGCGTGGCGCCTGTTTGTTTTAATTGCGTCCACTCTGCTTACTTTGGTGCGAAACATGATGAGATCAGACATCCTGAGACAAGACTTGACGCTCGCACGCACGGATTACCTCCCAGCAGCCTCGGCTTTATGATTCACATACCTCCACCCCCTCGGACGAAAATGAGCTTGATTGTACGGTTACAGTAAAGCCATTAAATCAATAAACTAATAATTGATTCTGGCAGCGGTTTAAAGGCTGTTCTTTTGTTTTACCAGAAGCCTACACTCTGCTGTTATTTCCTGTGGCTGTGGAACATAAACAGATGGTGTTACTGTATACGTCAGGCATGTATCATCCACCACCACCATCATCAGACACACAGTCACCCCCCCCCCCCTTCTGTTGTTGCTGACTCACAGTCACAGCCCCTGAATCTGCATTATTTACACAATCACCTCCCACTGCCGGTGCCTCCTCAGCACCCACAGCCTGAAGCCAGCAGGAGCTGCTCCGACCACCACGGGGCGCACGCTTCACCCCAGTTACACTGGGACAACCGCTGAGATGATAAATTGACTAACCAGTGAGTGTGACGGCGAAAAACAAAAAAACAAACATGTTTTGGTTATTAAAAACCTCCATCTTTGCCTTCTCACTTCTTCTTCTGTGTGAATCTCTGCTTCGTGTCTTTCTGCTTTCACTTCAAGAGTCAAAGTTTTATTCCAAACCTTACTCCGGATACCACTTTTTAGTTTTTGAAGCAGCTAAGCAGCCCGCAGCATGATAGAACCCTCTCCACGTTTCACTGTATGTTGGTGTATTTCCTTTATTTTTCAGCGGTCGTGTCGTCCTTGGTCTTTGCCGATGCTTGGATTTATTGTAGTGTTTGACACACACAAGAACACGATCACCTTTCGTTTCTGGTGGCGAGCAATAAAAGCCACTGATTACCAAAACCTTCAAATCAAAGGTTTTATGTGGTACACGAACCAAAAGTGGACATCGTTATGACAAATGTCCATTTTTAATAAACAAAATAAAAGTGAAAAAGGCTCTGTATGGTCAATTAATATAAATTATTGAATTTAATCTTTTAGAAAATGCAATAAGAAAAAAGCCTTATTTTTTCCTCCCATACTTAACTCGAAAATCCTAAATTTCGTACCTTTCAAGACTAAGTAGGAACCCTGGCAACACCACAATCAGGAAAACAACAAATGGCAGAATATAATTAGGAGGACTGGTGTTTCTTCCCTCCAGAACCTGCAAAAAATCAGAGCCAATATGCATTAAAGCTGCTCCTGTGGCAGTGAGTGACCCAATAACTTACTAACACACTTTATGTTGGTTCTTACTTCATCCAAGCTGATTCTTTGGCCTGTTTCCTTCATACTTTTAAAAACAAATTTCTACATAAAAACAGTTTTTAAAAAAATAATGTAATACTTGCAGCCTAAACGAAAATAACCAGGTGTGGCAGCTGCAGATGAACGCAACGCTTCCTTGAACCAGATGGTTTTAAGTGTGTAAAACCACAAAGGTGGTGATTCTGCTCCTCTCGGTACGTCAGAACGCCAACAGCGGATGATAAATGTCTCTGCTGCAGGTGTCTGATGCTGCATCGGCGGAGGAGAGTGCGGAGCAGCGAACTGAAGGACAGCGAACATGCTCTGCAGCACCAACACGCTGGAAACAAAACGCACGGCCCCCGAGAAACGTGGCGGACCGTCCCAATCTGCATTCAGCTCACATTCACACACTGACGGGTGGATTTCAGAGG